>NC_136803.1:776035-1038535 GCF_951216825.1 Electrona antarctica | reverse complement strand
AACTGGTCACACGCCACTCGGTAGCACGCCACCGAGTGGCGCGCTACGAGCTTGTAGGTCTGCTAGTTTTGAAAAATCGAAGAACGACATAGAAACATAGCTTTTTCAGAAAACTGTCAGGATGTAGAATCTGAAGACATTTTTAGAATCTGATCTCAGGTCAAAATGGGTTAACCTAACATCCATCTAACAATAGAATATCTGTACAATGAAAGTATGCATATACATTATAGAGTGCTATGTCTTCATAAAATGCTGTGTGTGCGTGTGCGTGTGCGTGCGTGCGTGTAGGAGAGGCGGTGAGTTTCAGCGAGATGGAGGACATCCACTTGGCCGCTGTCATCTTGAAGACCTTCCTGAGGGAGCTACCCGAACCTCTGTTGACCTACGACCTCTACGACAGCATCGTCCAGTTCAGCTGTACGTACCGTACACTCTTACAATTTACAATAGCTTGTAGATCTGCTATTAACACATTTTGCTGGCGACCCCCCCCCCCCCCCCCCCCCCCCCGGAACCCCCTCAAAGACCCCTGGAGGTCCCTGGAGCCCACTATGAGAACCACACGCATAAAGATCTGGACGCTCCTTTCGGATACTCCAGTCTTATCTACATTTATACAAGCGCGGTGTCTTCTGTTTCACTTCACACGCCACTAAATACTGTACTGTATTCTAAATGCATTACTCTATTCTCTCCTGTAGCTGAGTCTGTATTCTCTCCTGTAGCTGTGTCTGTATTCTCTCCTGTAGCTGAGTCTGTATTCTCTCCTGAAGCTGAGTCTGTATTCTCTCCTGAAGCTGAGTCTGTATTCTCTCCTGTAGCTGAGTCTGTATTCTCTCCTGAAGCTGAGTCTGTATTCTCTCCTGAAGCCGAGTCTGTATTCTCTCCTGTAGCTGTGTCTGTATTCTCTCCTGAAGCTGAGTCTGTATTCTCTCCTGAAGCTGAGTCTGTATTCTCTCCTGAAGCTGAGTCTGTATTCTCTCCTGAAGCCGAGTCTGTATTCTCTCCTGTAGCTGTGTCTGTATTCTCTCCTGTAGCTGAGTCTGTATTCTCTCCTGAAGCTGAGTCTGTATTCTCTCCTGAAGCCGAGTCTGTATTCTCTCCTGTAGCTGAGTCTGTATTCTCTCCTGAAGCTGAGTCTGTATTCTCTCCTGAAGCCGAGTCTGTATTCTCTCCTGTAGCTGAGTCTGTATTCTCTCCTGAAGCCGAGTCTGTATTCTCTCCTGTAGCTGAGTCTGTATTCTCTCCTGAAGCTGAGTCTGTATTCTCTCCTGTAGCTGAGTCTGTATTCTCTCCTGTAGCTGAGTCTGTATTCTCTCCTGAAGCTGAGTCTGTATTCTCTCCTGTAGCTGAGTCTGTATTATCTCCTGAAGCCGAGTCTGTATTCTCTCCTGAAGCTGAGTCTGTATTCTCTCCTGAAGCTGAGTCTGTATTATCTCCTGAAGCCGAGTCTGTATTCTTTCCTGAAGCCGAGTCTGTATTCTCTCCTGAAGCCGAGTCTGTATTCTCTCCTGAAGCCGAGTCTGTATTCTCTCCTGAAGCTGTGCCCATCGATGAGCAGCCTGTTGAGATGAAGAAGATGTTGGAGTCACTCCCTGAGGAGAACTACGCCTGCCTGAGATACCTCATGACCTTCCTAGCACAGGTAGATAGATATATAACTAATGATCAGAGCTTCCGTTGCTCCAGACTGTATGTTGTGATCAGAGCTTCCGTTGCTCCAGACTGTATGACGGAAGCATTTATATTTTACTCGTGATCAGAGCTTCCGTTGCTCCAGACTGTATGACGGAAGCATTTCTATTTCACTCGTGATCAGAGCTTCCATTGCTCCAGACTGTATGTCATGATCAGAGCTTCCGTTGCTCCAGACTGTATGACGGAAGCATTTATATTCGACTCCTGACCAACAGTAAGTGTGTGTGTGTGTGTGTGTGTGTGTGTGTGTGTGTGTGTGTGTGTGTGTGTCCAGGTGTCAGCTAACAGCGAGGTCAACAAGATGACCAACAGTAACCTGGCGGTGGTCTTCGGGCCCAACCTGCTCTGGGGGCAGAACGCCGCCATGTCATTGGGCGCCATCGGACCAATCAACACCTTCACCAGGAGTCTGCTCGACCAACAGCATCTGGTCTTCACTTAAAACCCCTCCTCCTCGTTAGTCTTTATCCAATCATCTGGTCTTCACTTAAAGCCCCTCCTCCTCCTCCTCGTTAGTCTTCATCCAATCATCTGGTCTTCACTTAAAGCCCCACCTCCTGCTCGTTAGTCTTCATCCAATCATCTGGTGTTCACTTAAACCCGTTCTGGGCGGGAACCCCTTTTGGTGTTTTAAAGCATTATGTCATACTTTAGCAGTTTAGCTATTGAAAAATAGCAGATCTACAAGCTCGTAGGTCTGCTATTTTTTTTTGAAAAGAATCGTGAAATTGTGGCGCAAATCTTTGAATATATAATTTTTTTCAAAGCCAAAGTTTTTAACTCAAATATTTGCTTCTTGGTGGGGAGGAGATGGGGGGGGGGGGTCGGCAGCCAATTACATATAATCTTCGGGGGTCCTTGACATGAAATAGTTTTGAGAACCACTGACACAGAAACACAGGGTTTTTCCTGAAAAACCTGACATTTGTAGAATCGTTCCCAGGTCAAGCCGTCTCCTGGTTGGTTCCCTACCGTCCTATAGTCACATGTCTATGGTCCAGGTTAGGAGGTGTTATGGATGGTCAACAAGATGACCAACAGTAACCTGGCGGTGGTCTTCGGGCCCAACCTGCTCTGGGGGCAGAACGCCGCCATGTCATTGGGCGCCATCGGACCAATCAACACCTTCACCAGGAGTCTGCTCGACCAACAGCATCTGGTCTTCACTTAAAACCCCTCCTCCTCGTTAGTCTTTATCCAATCATCTGGTCTTCACTTAAAGCCCCTCCTCCTCCTCCTCGTTAGTCTTCATCCAATCATCTGGTCTTCACTTAAAGCCCCACCTCCTGCTCGTTAGTCTTCATCCAATCATCTGGTGTTCACTTAAACCCGTTCTGGGCGGGAACCCCTTTTGGTGTTTTAAAGCATTATGTCATACTTTAGCAGTTTAGCTATTGAAAAATAGCAGATCTACAAGCTCGTAGGTCTGCTATTTTTTTTTGAAAAGAATCGTGAAATTGTGGCGCAAATCTTTGAATATATAATTTTTTTCAAAGCCAAAGTTTTTAACTCAAATATTTGCTTCTTGGTGGGGAGGAGATGGGGGGGGGGGGGTCGGCAGCCAATTACATATAATCTTCGGGGGTCCTTGACATGAAATAGTTTTGAGAACCACTGACACAGAAACACAGGGTTTTTCCTGAAAAACCTGACATTTGTAGAATCGTTCCCAGGTCAAGCCGTCTCCTGGTTGGTTCCCTACCGTCCTATAGTCACATGTCTATGGTCCAGGTTAGGAGGTGTTATGGATGGTGTGTTATTAATCGGCCGTTCTGATGAAATGATCTGTGCTCAGAAATGCCCCCGTGTGAGTTAGCCTGGCTAATAAGCCAGACTCAAATCACACTGTCGTGTGGTATTTGAGTCTGGAGATGCTGTGTATGGATCTTGTTTCCCGGGGTGGCGGGTTCAAACATTTTCTCTTTGACGCAATTGGTCAGAGCTACTGTCAGTCAAAGGTCTCAAGCATTGAATGTCACTGTACCAAAGCCCGCCCATATTGCATACCGTGTCCCGATTGGCCACACCAGTTCTCTGGTGTAGGAAATGGGTGTACAATTGAGCCTCTCCAGACCGTAATCCGCCGGCAGGCAATTTTTTGTTTTGCCAACGGCCGATTCGGTCTGGCTTATTAGCCAGGCTACCCGTGCGCCGCTTTACTTCCTCTGTATCCACTTTACTTTACTTTATACCTTCCATTTATTTCGGTTCTGCAGGACTGTCCTGTTTCCTCGAATCCACGCTCGTCATCAAAGCTCTTATCTGGTGAACGTATCGCTGGCTTCTTCTTCTTTTGTTGTTCTGTTCTGGAAACGGTACTGAAAACGCTGACGGCAGACACTATAGTCGCATATATACGGCCAACTGTTCAACTGAGCAAAAGAAAAAAGCACAAGAGGGAGAGATAGAGAGACATACTCTGCTGATAGAGACACCCTAAATGGGGTTCGGTTAACCCATTTTGGTGTTCGCATTATGTTATGCTTTAGCTATCGGAAAATAGCAGATCTACAAGCTCATAGCGCGCCACCGAGTGGCGCGCTACGAGCTTGTAGGTCTGCTATTTTTGAAAAATCGAAGAACGACTGACATAGAAACATAGCTTTTTCAGAAAACTGTCAGGATGTAGAAGAACATTTTTAGAAGTCTTATTTAGCCTTCCGGGTTTGTCTCGTCTTTATGAAGATACTTTCAGAAAGGCTCAAAGGAAACTATTTTTCTATATCGTTTTGTCTATAAAGCCTTATTGTTATTTTACATTTACATAAATCACAGTTCTTATCGGAGGCCATTCTGAGGCAGCCATGTTGCCTCTCCAAATCACCCAAATCACTGAATGCTCCCTTAAGCCATTCTGGGCGGGTTTGAACCCCTTTTGGTGTTTTAAAGCATTATGTTATACTTTAGCTGTTGAAAAATAGCAGATCTACAAGCTCATAGCGCGGCACCGAGTGCCGCGCTATGAGCTTGTAGGTCTGCTATTTTTGAAAAATCGGGGAAAATGTGGCGCAAATCTTTGAATATAATATTCTTTCAGAGCGAACGGTTTGAACTCATCGTTGCTTCTGCGGGAGTTCCCTGGAACAACATATTTTCAGATGCGGGGTCGGCGGCCAAATACAGATAATTCTGTGGGTCCTTGACATGAAAAAGGCTGAGCACCACTGACATAGAAACATGGGTTTTTTCAGAAAACTGTCAGGATTTAGAAGACATTTGTAGAATCGTCCTCAGGTCTAAGTGGCGATGGACATAAATATGATGGTTTCAGGTGAATTGTGCACAGACAGAGGTTGTTTTGTTGTTTTTGTCTCACCGTAGAGGTTGATGGTGGACCATCATGAACATTGTTTTATGTCTATGCATTCTGGAGTGAGTTTCAGACACCACAACACATCTGCAGTGTGGACGTCGATGCACATTTATTATGTTAATTATTACACGTTTAGTTTTGTTAATTCCAGGTGCAAACAGGTTAAGTAAGGTGTAAGACGTTATTAATGGTATTACGCCGCTAAAAATCGATTTCTAGTGGTGTTTTTCCGTCGGTTTTTCCCGAAAAACGCGTCCAGTGTGAAACCGCCTTTACGGTTTAGTGGCAGGTCAGTGAGGTCACCGGGGGACATTTCAACACATGGTGTGTGCTTACAGGGGTCACGGGGGGCTTACAGGGGTCACGGGGGGCTTACAGGGGTCACAGGAAGGTGTACGCCTCTCTGTCCTTCTTAAAACAACAATTTACTGTTCAATGTTTGGTGATTTCTGTAATTATACGGCCCACCAAAAAAAATGATGACAATTCTGCTGTTGTGTTTGTTGAATTTTGCTCCCTGTGAATGTTGGTGGTTGTTGTTGTTGTGGCCACTTCCCAAGTCTTTACTTTCTCTTGGACTTTCTCCTCGCATTTAGTTGACTTTTAACGTTTCTCCTCCTCAGATTTTTGATCTTAGATATACGGTAATATTTCTCATCCAGTTCCAAATTGAAGCCAAACAAAGACTTATTGTCGTATTCGACATGTCTTATCTAAAGTCTTATCCTACTAACTAATAATAGACTAATAAAATAACTGTTAACTAATAGACTATCATGTCTTATCTAAAGCTGTCATCCAAAATGTGCTGGCTTGAATTCTCAGAGGAACCACAAAAACAAATCTGATATTTTTTCAACCTGGACCATCTGGTCTCACATCCTACAATCCAAACCCGTATAAAGGAGTTTAAATACACCATGATCAAATTCTTGTTTGGATTAATCTTCACCTCTTGACTCTAACACTGCGTGAAAAGAGGAGTTAACGGGCAATTATGGGCACTGTAAACCTCAGGTTTAGCAGCATATACAGTAATATATAATATACAGGTGTGATGGTACAATTCGGGAGTTTACCGGAGTTTGTTGGAAAGTTTTACGGGAGTTTCCTGTAATATACATATCCGTATAATTCCATGCTTTTTGCGCAGTGTAAGTATTAAAGGAATAAGATATGCACATCGCCACAGTTTTAAAAAAAAACGGTGCTGGACCCAAAGAGATGATCGAACGAAGGTGGAATGTCGCCTGCTGTCCGTCTGTATTTCAACCTGACAAAGGTTGAAATAAAGACGCATATCGTGTGCAGACATTCCATTTCTCTCTTCATTCGATTGTCACCTAACCTTTGTTTATGACCCCCCCCATCCCCCCCCTCCTCCGCCAAATCCTGTGGTAGAAATGAGTGTTTCTGGCCAAACATAAAGCAACATAATCCTCCCCTAGTGATGTTGTGATCATTATTGTGTTGTGACTGAACTGCAGAAAACAAGCAGAGTTGAAACGGATTGACTGAAATTGAAATGAACAAAAAGTTTGAACTTGACCTAAAGCTCAGGGTTTAGGTCAAGTTAAATGATACTCGTTGCAAAGTGTTTGAAAAAACTAACAAAAAAAACCCCAACATTCCTGTAACTTTGGTTCTTAGTTTGGTACAAGTCACTCAACACAGTTGAGCTCTGATGTGTGTATGTGACGTGTGCGTGCACATGTGTGTGTGTGTGTGTGATGTGTGCATGTGTGACGTGTACATGTGTGTGCGTGCCTTATCGTTTCCTGGTCATGTAGTGATCAGCTGTCAAATTGATCATGTGACCAGTGATCAATCATGTGATTAGCCGTCAAATGAAGTGCCAGTGTGTCCGTCATCCCACAGAACAGTGGTTTTCAACCAGTGGTCCCGGGCCCACCTAGTGGTCCTTGAGGGGGTTCCAGGTGGTCCCCATGCAGCTAAATGATGAGAGAGTTGGTAACCATATGGACCCTTATAGATCTTTAACTCTTGAGAGCGTAAAATGACATGGTTTCATTTTACAGTACTCTCAAGAGTTAAACTATTGTTAAACATCTGCTACTTCATTCACAAGAAGTCTACACAATTAGAGAATGTAGAAGAATTGCTATTTTAGTCAACGTTTGCCTGTTGGTACCAACATCATGTTATCTCTCCTAATGGTACCTGGAATTGTTGGACACATTCTTATCCAACGACAACAACATTATTCAAAAGATTTGGGGTCTGAGAAGCCAAGTCTCGTCAAACGGTGCTTCCGTGGCTCAAAATGCTGAATAAGTAAATCATGGAAAGGGTTGAAAACCACTGCCATACATTAATTAACAGCGCTGAGCTGCGTTCAACAAAATAATAATGCTGTTTGTTCTACTTGAGTCTGTGTGTTAATTTATTAGCGGCTCACACACGCAACACAATGTCTGCCAACACAACACAACACAGACCACATACTAGACCCAGCAGCGAATCTACTCCCTCCCCAATTACTTTATATATTGACTTGGTTTCAAATGAATGCTGATAAACAAGCCAAATGTAATTCATTAAAACAAACATTGTGTGTGCAGATTCATCAGGATACAGACTGAGTCCATTCAGTTGTAAGTCTAAGGCTCATTGTTCCCTGAATGAAGCCAACAACAGCCTCTCACAAGCAAACAAACAGTTCCACACTTTGTCCAACGCAGCCAACATTAAGTTACATTAGGATTTATTATTAATTACTTTAATTTATTATTATTTTTTTATTTTTTTTGTTTTTCCCCCCCCCAATATAAAATTATTTGTATGTCACCTGATTTGCTTTCAGCTTGTATGCACAAAACAAAAGAAGAAAACTTGAACGTGCATTGAACCAAACCCCATTCACCTGCATAATTATTAATACATAATTAATTATTATCGTCACCTAGTATGACTTGATGATAAATTATTATTATTATCATCGCCTGTATAACTTTTATCGACAGCTCGTTTTAACGAGTTGCATTTCAAAGAGTTCATTTCACCATCTAAATGTTCCATTTTCTCCTTTCAAACATTTCTGGGTGGTAAAAAAAACAAATCAAATGTTTTTTTTTCATACAGTTAATAATCTCATTGCTTTTTGACATGTATCTGTTGCTACCTAGTCTGGTGTTGCCTTGACTGTGTTGCCTCTCGCAATGTTCAAACAAGTGGGGTCCGGGGACCCCCAGGGGTCCTTGAGGGAGTTCCAGGGGGTCCCCAGCTAAATGATATAGGAACCAAATGGACCCTTATGGGACTGTAACTCTGAGAGTGTACAAATGGTTCCATTTGTACACTCTCAGAGTTAAATCAACATTGATTTTACAATATAAATCGGGGGTCCCAGAGATAGAAATGCCATTAAATGCATGTCTAATAGCCTAATCATGCATGTCAAACTGGGGGTCCTTGAAATTAAACTGCTAGCCGAAAAAAATCTTCTCTTATGGGGGTCCCTGGCGTATATATTTTCTAATGCAGGCCAATGAGTGTCAATTTGGGGGTCCTTAAAGGGACATTTCACCCTTTTTGCAAAATTATAATATGTTAATGACGTTTAGAAGATTTAGAACACTTTCCTGGGGGTCTTTATGTGTGTAATATGTGGTTTTAGATATTTTAGATTGTAGCAGTGAGCCCAGTGTCTCTGATGTCATGTACACTGGGCTCACTTACTTCCTGGACTACATGTTGTCTCTGTAAGACAGCCCTCCCCCTATCCACAAGGAGGAGCAGTGCACCAAAGCATTATGGGAATTGTAGTCCAGGAAGTAAGTGAGCCCAGTGTCCATTACATCAGAGACTTTGGGCCTTAGAGTATATATGAATAGAGATGGCACCCGAAGGAAACCCTGAGGCGAAATGGACATAGTGGCCGAATTTGGTATTGCAGCGCTGGGCCAAACACGTGAACGCTGTTTTATACGTGAACGCCGCTGTTTCATACGTGGACGCGTGCAATGATAGTCAACGGCCAGCGCGTTCATGTGTTTGGGGCAAATCCATCCCAGAATGCACAGAATGCAAAACATCCCAGTGAAATCGCCTCATGCGCTTTTTAGCAACTTAATGCAAGTGGATGGGAGGAGATGCCGTCTCTATTCATATATACTCTAAGCTTTGGGCTCACTGCTGAAATCTAAAATATCTAAAACCACACATTACACACACAAAGACCCCCAGGAAAGTGTTCTAAATCTTATAAACGTCATTAACATGTATTTTTATGCAAAAAGGGTGAAATGTCCCTTTAACATGAAACCGTTTGGGAGCCAGAACCAGTGTCACCCGCTTCGACTGTTATCAATGGACAAGACCGCAGTTATCAGTTGATTTTCGGTCGAAACGGCTGGCTATACTGTAGCATTTGGAGATTGTGTAAATATAGTTGTCTGGCGACGCGAGACTAGTTGCTGCCCAACTCTGGTGGTCGATTACAGCCCATAATGACAATAATCTATGGTTATGTTCCTGTAATTCTGTTTCCATGGTGAAAGTGAACAATGTTTTTTGTCATTTGTTTTTTATGAACATGTAGCCTCTAGTGACGATGCTGTTATTTTCTGGATGGGTCTTGTTTGCTTTTACTTTTTTATATTATATGTTGTGGATATTTAGAAATAATGTGTGTGAAATAATGGTGATTTAAAAAATATCAATATTATTCATTATTCAACCAAATAAAAAATGGTGAAATAAAACTGTGTTCCTCCTGGTGCTGCATTCAACTACACCTACCAGCAGATGGCAGCAAACACTTGTTTATGGATTTTATTTCAAAGTATGTAGAATGGGTACATTTCATTGTATTTCACAGTATGTAGAATGGGTACATTTCATTGTATTTCACAGTATGTAGAATGGGTACATTTCATTGTATTTCACAGTATGTAGAATGGGTACATTTCATTGTATTTCACAGTATGTAGAATGGGTACATTTCATTGTATTTCACAGTATGTAGAATGGGTACATTTCATTGTATTTCACAGTATGTAGAATGGGTACATTTCATTGTATTTCACAGTATGTAGAATGGGAACATGTCATTATATTCCACAGTATGTAGAATGGGTACATTTCATTATATTTCACAGTAGAATGGGTACATTTCATTATATTTCACAGTATGTAGAATGGGTACATTTCATTATATTTCACAGTATGTAGAATGGGTATTTCATTATATTTCACAGTATGTAGAATGGGTGCATGTCATTATATTTCACAGTATGTAGAATGGGTACGTTTCATTATATTTCACAGTATGTAGAATGGGTATTTCATTATATTTCACAGTATGTAGAATGGGTACATGTCATTATATTTCACAGTATGTAGAATGTGTACATTTCATTATATTTCACAGTATGTAGAATGGGTACGTTTCATTATATTTCACAGTATGTAGAATGGGTATTTCATTATATTTCACAGTATGTAGAATGGGTACATGTCATTATATTTCACAGTATGTAGAATGTGTACATTTCATTATATTTCACAGTATGTAGAATGGGTACGTTTCATTATATTTCACAGTATGTAGAATGGGTATTTCATTATATTTCACAGTATGTAGAATGGGTACATTTCATTGTATTTCACAGTATGTAGAATGGGAACATGTCATTATATTCCACAGTATGTAGAATGGGTACATTTCATTATATTTCACAGTAGAATGGGTACATTTCATTATATTTCACAGTATGTAGAATGGGTACATTTCATTATATTTCACAGTATGTAGAATGGGTACATTTCATTGTATTTCACAGTATGTAGAATGGGAACATGTCATTATATTCCACAGTATGTAGAATGGGTACATTTCATTATATTTCACAGTAGAATGGGTACATTTCATTATATTTCACAGTATGTAGAATGGGTACATGTCATTATATTTCACAGTATGTAGAATGGGTACATTTCATTGTATTTCACAGTATGTAGAATGGGTACATTTCATTATATTTCACAGTATGTAGAATGGGTACATTTCATTATATTTCACAGTATGTAGAATGGGTACATTTCATTATATTTCACAGTATGTAGAATGGGTACATTTCATTATATTTCACAGTATGTAGAATGGGTACATTTCATTATATTTCACAGTATGTAGAATGGGTACATTTCATTATATTTCACAGTATGTAGAATGGGTACATTTCATTATATTTCACAGTATGTAGAATGGGTACATTTCATTATATTTCACAGTATGTAGAATGGGTACATTTCATTATATTTCACAGTATGTAGAATGGGTACATTTCATTATATTTCACAGTATGTAGAATGGGTACATTTGAATACAAAAACTGCTTCTTAAGGACGAAACCATGAAAAGCACTAAGACTTAATTGTTTTACACCAGGGTCCACCATTTTCAATTAATCATATCAATTTAAGATGTACAAATATACACTTCGATAAAAATATTTTTTACAGGGGCCAATTTCGAATTGCAGTCGTCCGCAGGTGTGGTCTTTGAGAGAGAGCGGTTTTGAAGGAGTCAAGGGATTCATATTTCTTAATGGTTGGTGGTAGGGCGTTCTATCCACCAATTAACTTTTTCATGTCAAGGACCCCCAAATTGATACTAATTAGCCCCGCGGACCCCCATTTGAAAATAAATGTCATGCAGGGACCCCCCCTAAGAGAAGATTTGTACGGCTCTAGCAGTGATTCTCAACCAGTTTAATTTCAAGGACCCTCGCATGCATTAGTCTATACGGACCCCCATTTAATGGCATTTCTATCTCTGGGACCCCCAATTTATATTGTAACCTAGTGGCAGCGGTGGCCGAACGGATAGCGGCGCGGTCTTGATACCGGAAGGTTCCTAGTTCGAATCAGCCGTCCGACACGTTAAAATTACCACCGCTGAAGTGCCCTTGAACAAGGCATTGAACCACTACGATGAAATGTGTTCTATGAGCAGGGCCTGGCTGGAAACAAGTTCTTGAGCTTAGCCCAGATACCCTGGGTAAATATAGATTTCATTTCATTTCATTTCATTTCATTTCAATCAATGTTAATTTAACTCTGAGAGTGTACAAATGGAACCAAATGGACCCGTTGTACACTCTCAGAGTTACAGACCCATAAGGGTCCATTTGGTTTTGGTTCCAAACTATATTAGCTGGGGACCCCCCTGGAACTCCCTCAAGGACCCCCGGGGGTCCCCGGACCACACTTTGAGAACCACTGGCCTACAACTACAAATGTACTTGAGTAGTACAGAAGTACTACTACTCAAGTACTATTGGAAAATGCACTTTAAGTATCAAAAGTAAAAGTGCTCATTATGCAGAATGTCCCGTTTCCAAGTTTTTCAAATGTATAAAACCTTTTGAAAATAGCAGTAGGCTACATCTGTTATTTTCGTCTGTTATTTTCGGCGCACCGTCGTTAAACAGAGCATCAAATAAACGTTTTTATTTTGAAAAGCAGAGCTGAAGCGCTCGCGTTGCCTTCGGTGTGTGTGTGTGTGTGTGTGTGTGTGTGTGTGTGTGTGCGTGTGTGTGTGCGTGTGTGTGTGTGTGTGAAGCTTGGCGCCAAACTCGCTTTTATTTTGAAGAGACAGCGGAAGTACTCCCGTGGTTGCCCACGTGGCACGTGACGCACCCTGCCTTGTCGGGATGCCTCTTTCGCCCTCTAGCGGACACCGCCCTCTAGCGGACACCGCCAGCAGCAACAACAGGCCTACAGACAGACACAGCTGGACTAAAGTAAGCCTAGTTTGTGTTCATTTGTTGACTTTCCTCCTTCAGTTCCAGGAATCTCTGAAGACGACACAGTAAGAGAGAGTGTTTAATGTTTATATTATATAAGTCTCCATGTGGTACCAAAGCTCATTTGGTAACATTAATGAAGTGAACATAATAATTGTTTGGCTACAAGTTGTTGTTTGGCTACTATTTCTTTGGCTAGTTATTTTGCCACTAGTTGTTTTTTGGCTAGTTATTTTGCCACTAGTTGTTTTTTGGCAATTCTTTTTGGCTAGTATTGTTGTTTTTTTGGCTAGTTTTTTGGCCACTAGTTTTTTTTTTTTGGCTAGTTGTTTTTTTGGCTATTAGTTATTTTTTTTGCCTACTAGTTGTTGTTGTTGTTGTTGCTACCATTTGGCTACTAGTTGTTATTGTTGTTGCTACCATTTGGCTACAAGTTGTTGTTGTTGTTGCTACCATTTGGCTACAAGTTGTTATTGTTGTATTGAGTTCCGTATCAATTATAAACTCCTACTTCTCACCTACAAATGTCAAAATGCCCTGGCTCCACAGTACCTCTCAGCCCTCCTCCATAAACCTCCTGTGACACGAAACCTGCGGTCCACAAACATGGACCTCCTCTCTGTCCCCAAGGCAGTCAAGCGAACCTTCGGGGACAGAGCGTTCAGTGTGGCAGCCTCCACCCTGTGGAACTCTCTTCCAATAGAGATTCGCCATGCTCCAACACTGGACTCTTTTAAGGCTGCCTTGAAAAGACACTTATTTGCTCAGGCTTATGGCATTTAGTCTTTGATTGTTGTTCGTACATTTTGTAAAGCGTCCTTGGGTTCATGAAAGGCGCTATATAAATTCAAGCTATTATTATTATTATTTATTTTGTTGTTGCTACCATTTGGCTACAAGTTGTTGTTGTTGTTGCTACCATTTGGCTACAAGTTGTTATTGTTGTTGCTACCATTTGGCTACAAGTTGTTGTTGTTGTTGCTACCATTTGGCTACAACTTGTTATTGTTGTTGCTACCATTTGGCTACAAGTTGTTGTTGTTGTTGCTACCATTTGGCTACTAGTTGTTATTGTTGTTGCTACCATTTGGCTACAAGTTGTTGTTGTTGCTACCATTTGGCTACAAGTTGTTGTTGTTGTTGCTACCATTTGGCTACTAGTTCAAGGTTGAAGGTTGTGATTTATTGTTACTTGTTGTGTACGTTTATGTTTATGTTTATTGAAGGATCCCCATTAGAGACACATGACTGAGCCTCTAGTCTTCCTGGGGTCCTGAACATGTCTCTGTACATAAGACTGAGCCTCTAGTCTTCCTGGGGTCCTGAACATGTCTCTGTACATAAGACACATGACTGAGCCTCTAGTCTTCCTGGGGTCCTGAACATGTCTCTGTACATAAGGATCCCCATTAGAGACACATGACTGAGCCTCTAGTCTTCCTGGGGTCCTGAACATGTCTCTGTACATAAGACACATGACTGAGCCTCTAGTCTTCCTGGGGTCCTGAACATGTCTCTGTACATAAGACAGAGCCTCTAGTCTTCCTGGGGTCCTGAACATGTCTCTGTACATAAGACAGACTGAGCCTCTAGTCTTCCTGGGGTCCTGAACATGTCTCTGTACATAAGACAGAGTTTAGTTTAGCCTCTAGTCTTCCTGGGGTCCTGAACATGTCTCTGTACATAAGACACATGACTGAGCCTCTAGTCTTCCTGGGGTCCTGAACATGTCTCTGTACATAAGACAGAGTTAAACTGAGCCTCTAGTCTTCCTGGGGTCCTGAACATGTCTCTGTACATAAGACAGAGCCTCTAGTCTTCCTGGGGTCCTGAACATGTCTCTGTACATAAGACTGAGCCTCTAGTCTTCCTGGGGTCCTGAACATGTCTCTGTACATAAGACAGAGCCTCTAGTCTTCCTGGGGTCCTGAACATGTCTCTGTACATAAGACAGAGCCTCTAGTCTTCCTGGGGTCCTGAACATGTCTCTGTACATAAGACACATGACTGAGCCTCTAGTCTTCCTGGGGTCCTGAACATGTCTCTGTACATAAGACAGACTGAGCCTCTAGTCTTCCTGGGGTCCTGAACATGTCTCTGTACATAAGACAGAGTTCCTGGGGTCCTGAACATGTCTCTGTACATAAGACAGAGCCTCTAGTCTTCCTGGGGTCCTGAACATGTCTCTGTACATAAGACAGAGCCTCTAGTCTTCCTGGGGTCCTGAACATGTCTCTGTACATAAAGCCTCTAGTCTTCCTGGGGTCCTGAACATGTCTCTGTACATAAGACAGAGCCTCTAGTCTTCCTGGGGTCCTGAACATGTCTCTGTACATAAGACTGAGCCTCTAGTCTTCCTGGGGTCCTGAACATGTCTCTGTACATAAGACAGAGCCTCTAGTCTTCCTGGGGTCCTGAACATGTCTCTGTACATAAGACTGAGTTTAACTTATTATAGTTTGTTGTTTGGCTCCATCTCCTACAGTAACCTACTTAACCCATTCTGGACGGGAACCCCTTTTGGTGTTTTAAGCATTATGTTATACTTTTAGCCATTGGAAAATAGCAGATCTACAAGCTCATTAGCACGCCACTGAAGAGCTTGTAGGTCTGCTATTTTTGAAAAATGGTGAAAATGTGGCGCACATGAATATATTCTTTCACAGCGAACGTTTTTAACTCAAATCTTTGCTTCTGAGGGGTTCCTGGAACAGCATAGGGTCCTTGACATGAGAATGTTTGAGAACCACTGATATAGAAACATGGAGGTTTTCAGAAAACTGTCAGGATTTAGAAGACATTTGTAGAATCGTTCCTCAGGTCCCGCATCATTGTGATGTCAGAACCTCATTGTGATGTCAGAACATAATTGTGATGTCAGAGCTCCATATATGGAGATGGGCGATCAGGTAAAGATACGGGCAGAGCCTTTTTCGTGCTGGTTCTGGACAACCGTGGGTCCGACCGACTCGACACCGGGGCACTGCACCCCGTGGAACGCGTGTGTCGAATTTGAAGTCGGTGGAGCGAACGGTTCTCGAGTTGACGTGGATTACAGACACACACACACACACACACACACACACACACACACACACACACACACACAGAAAGAGACTTGATGCATTTATAGATGGATAATTGATTTATCTCCTATACTTTGGGTCATTGATTGTCGGGCGGTCATAGCTGAGTGGTCAGTGAGTCGGGTTGTCCCGGGTACGAGGCCAGGCTCTCCGGGTTGTCCCGGGTACGAGGCCAGGCTCTCCGGGTTGTCCCGGGTACGAGGCCAGGCTCTCCGGGTTGTCCCGGGTACGAGGCCAGGCTCTCCGGGTTGTCCCGGGTACGAGGCCAGGCTCTCCGGGTTGTCCCGGGTACGAGGCCAGGCTCTCCGGGTTGTCCCGGGTACGAGGCCAGGCTCTCCGGGTTGTCCCGGGTACGAGGCCAGGCTCTCCGGGTTGTCCCGGGTACGAGGCCAGGCCAGCGATGTGTCCATGCAGGCACGTGCAGAGAGTGTTAGAGAGGCAGGGGCTGAGAGGGCACTTTTGGACAAAAATATCAGATCAGCGCGATGCGTTGAGAGCTATAAAACACTATAAGAAACGCTATAAAAAACGCTTTAAAAAAACGCTTTGAAAAACGCTATTAAGCCTTAGAAGAGCAACCACGCCAAAACGTGGTGTAATGTATTAATTTGTGATGTAATTAATGTCTGTGCGATGTGAACGACGACCATGGTCGTGGTTCTCGTTTTTTATTAATATGTTTAGATTAATAAGGTGGAGTTAGCTGCTTTAGCAGATATTTAGAGGGTCCAATGGTCCAATTTAGAGGTTTTGTCCAAAGCACTTTTTACTACTTTCCATTGGTTCAATATTTTCGAAACAACGCACAGGCGTAAAGGGTGTTCAATAGCGCTGATTTATGAAACAACACACAGACGTAAAGGGTGTTCAATAGCACTGATTTATGAAACAACACACAGACGTAAAGGGTGTTCAATAGCGCTGATTTATGAAACAACACACAGACGTAAAGGGTGTTCAATAGCACTAATTTATGAAACAACACACAGACGTAAAGGGTGTTCAATAGCACTGATTTATGAAACAACACACAGACGTAAAGGGTGTTCAATAGCACTGATTTATGGAACAACACACAGACGTAAAGGGTGTTCAATAGCACTGATTTATGCCAACCTCAAAAATTGAGTTATGAGGTTTCCTCCCGACAGCAATGTGTCGAAGAGGGCACTGTTTTTCCTTTATTTTTTGACGATGGGGTCTCAGATTGCATAATGTGAAAACACCCCAAAGCACCGTCAACTATTATCTGTTCTATTGTAGACAGGGTTGAGGTGTTGTGAGCTTGTAGATCTATCATATGCTATTGTAGACAGAGAGTGTTGGGGTGTTGTGAGCTTGTAGATCTATCATATTCTATTGAGGTGTTGCGAGCTTGTAGATTTATCATATTCTATTGAGGTGTTGTGAGCTTGTAGATTTATCATATTCTATTGAGGTGTTGCGAGCTTGTAGATTTATCATATTCTATTGAGGTGTTGTGAGCTTGTAGATCTATCATTCTATTGAGGTGTTGTGAGCTTGTAGATCTATCATATTCTATTGAGGTGTTGTGAGCTTGTAGATTTATCATATTCTATTGAGGTGTTGTGAGCTTGTAGATCTATCATATTCTATTGAGGTGTTGCGAGCTTGTAGATTTATCATATTCTATTGAGGTGTTGTGAGCTTGTAGATTTATCATATTCTATTGAGGTGTTGTGAGCTTGTAGATTTATCATATTCTATTGAGGTGTTGTGAGCTTGTAGATTTATCATATTCTATTGAGGTGTTGTGAGCTTGTAGATCTATCATTCTATTGAGGTGTTGTGAGCTTGTAGATTTATCATATTCTATTGAGGTGTTGTGAGCTTGTAGATCTATTGAGGTGTTGTGAGCTTGTAGATTTATCATATTCTATTGAGGTGTTGTGAGCTTGTAGATTTATCATATTCTATTGAGGTGTTGTGAGCTTGTAGATCTATCATTCTATTGAGGTGTTGTGAGCTTGTAGATTTATCATATTCTATTGAGGTGTTGTGAGCTTGTAGATTTATCATATTCTATTGAGGTGTTGTGAGCTTGTAGATTTATCATATTCTATTGAGGTGTTGTGAGCTTGTAGATTTATCATATTCTATTGAGGTGTTGTGAGCTTGTAGATTTATCATATTCTATAAGCCTATCTCACAGAATTTCCCCGCCCCCCTAAATACGCCCCCTTTTGGGGTTAGTGGTGATAGCGTGACGTCACTCCATAGACACTACATGTTAACCGAGGTAATTTAAGAAGTCTACAACTTTTGTTTTCTCAAGGTAAGGTTTGTTCTATCTGTTCGACCTGATTTACCATCTTGTTTGCTTCATAATAATATTGGTCTGTCACATTTTTACATTAGAAAATGTACTTAGATTCTCCAGAGAAAAAAACGTGTAAATGCTCATGTTAAAGACACCACTATTTACCGGAAGTGGGCGTGGAAAGCGGGCTGTGAGATAGGCCTATTGAGGTGTTGTGAGCTTGTTATGTATTCCTGATTGCAGCTTTAAAGCAAACATGTGTTGTTGTGAGCTTGTAGATCTGCTATTTTCAGCATGCAACCAAGTGTAAAATGACTCGTACTGGATCTCTTGTCCACTAGTCCCTTCCTAACATGTTAGTCTAGTTTTTATTTGTTGACGAAATTGTTTAGTATATTTAGTCTTCTTAGTTTTAGTCATCGTAGCTCAGTTTTCATTCAGTTTCCATTTAGATTTCGTCAGTGGAAAAAGGCAGTCGACGGAGTTAGTTTTAGTCATCGTTAGTTTTAGTCGACGAAATCAACACTGATAAAGTTGGCGGTGACTCATAATGCATTCATAAACGCAGCGTTGCTCACAGCCCAGTCTGACCTTTGACCTTTCAGACGTGATGGATGATAAACAGTTAAACCATTTACACCTGACACTAGATTCTACACAATGTCTAAATGTTCTAAATCCTCACAGTTTTCTGAAAAAAACCCAAAAAACTGTTTCTATGTCAGTGGTGCTCAAACTATGTCATGCGGAGCCCCAGAATTCTAATGTATTTGGCCGCGAACCCCCATTTGACAACATGCTGTTCTAGGGACCCCCCAAAAGCAAATATTTGAGTTAAAAGGTTCACCGTGAAAGAATATATATATATTCAAAGATTTGAGCCACATTTTCACGATTTCTCCAAAATAGCAGATCTACAAGCTCGTAGCGCGGCACTCGGCAGCCGCGCTACGAGCTTGTAGATCTGCTATTTTCCAACAGCTGTAAAGTTTAAAATAATGGTTAAAGACAAGTGGTTAAAAGATATAAGGTGACACAGACGTGGTCTCAGGTCTAAATGGGTTAAAAATAGCATTAATAATTAATAATATAGTACAATCTGAAGATTAATCTGTCCTCTTTATCGTCGCTGTTTTGGTATCTGATTCCTGGGCTGATTGAAAGAACCAATTTCCTCTCCGGGATAAAAAAAAACAAAAACGTTATCTCATCTATAAAATAAAAAACCTGCCAGACAGATGGACCCAAAGGACTCCTTATTAATATTAATATTAATATCTCAAACTTATTACAGCACTTTTCTGAATACCTAAAGACGCTTAAAGGGCCTTGCAAATGGGAAGCGAGGAACGCACACGTTGTTGGATCAACGACAGGTCTGCTACGGGAAGTGAGGAACGCACACGTTGTTGGATCAACGACAGGTCTGCTACGGGAAGTGAGGAACGCACACGTTGTTGGATCAACGACAGGTCTGCTACGGGAAGTGAGGAACGCACACGTTGTTGGATCAACGACAGGTCTGCTACGGGAAGTGAGGAACGCACACGTTGTTGGATCAACGACAGGTCTGCTACGGGAAGTGAGGAACGCACACGTTGTTGGATCAACGACAGGTCTGCTACGGGAAGTGAGGAACGCACACGTTGTTGGATCAACGACAGGTCTGCTACGGGAAGTGAGGAACGCACACGTTGTTGGATCAACGACAGGTCTGCTACGGGAAGCGAGGAACGCACACGTTGTTGGATCAACGACAGGTCTGCTACGGGAAGTGAGGAACGCACACGTTGTTGGATCAACGACAGGTCTGCTACGGGAAGCGAGGAACGCACACGTTGTTGGATCAACGACAGGTCTGCTACGGAGCAGCGCCACAACGCAAGCGGAAGAAAAAAATCACACCCGTGTGAACTGAGTGGTGCAAGGTCTTATATAGCCTGATCAGCTGTGGTCTGACGTAATGTCAGTGACCATAGTAACCATGCTCATTATTTTGAGGGACAGGTACACAAACACACACACACGGGTACTAACAAAGCCAGTTGTTGGAGTGGTTTGCACCACTCAAAAAGCTAAACCGAATCCAGGTCTGGTGAATCGCGGGGCGGGAGGGAGGTTGCACGAAACGAGCACGCGCGCAACAAATTCACGGGGCACCGCGCTCACGTAAATACTAGGGCCGGGACTTTAACGCGTTAATTGAGATTAATTAACTACAGAAAAATTAACGCGTTAAAACAATTAACGCATTTAATCGCACCTTTTTTTCCACCGCGGAACGTTTCTCACTGGGTTCGTTTCTAGTAGTACTGAATAGGCTGCGGCACGCGAGCAGCAGCAGCAGTTGTTCTTCACTTTACACTACAGGCTACAGCTCCGTCAGAAAGCCCAAAGTCCAAACCCAAATGAATCGAATGAAGAAGCCGCTTATATCGCTTTTGCTCCATGGATGGGACATTTAGATGTAAAAGCTATCGGATGGACGCGTGGATAGCGGCATGACAATGTCAGAGGGAAAGGATCCATTTATGACCAACGTTAGCTTCTATGCTAGGCTTGCTAGCTGCTTCAGTTTAACATGTCTCACAGACCACCGGAGACGCGCGGTGATTTCACCACAGCACGAAGCTGTCAAGCTGTCCTCGATGCGAAACATACTGAAGTAGCATGCGTGGGTCAGCCCCAACCTCATGTGAAATGTTTCCCACATAATAAAGTTGTTTTTATTTGTTCTCATGCCCCGCCATGTAAAGCACATTTGAGTATTCATATACACACTGAAGACACTATATAGGCACTTGCTGCTCTTGTTTATCTGTTGGGATAAAAAAGTTGTATTGCTTAAAGGGGAATACCACTCATTTTCAACATTTTTCTATGTTGTTGTGTGCACTGGAAATAATAAAGTCACCCCATTATGTGTTGCCTATAGAACTGGAGGTCTGAAAAAAAACAGTAACATTATGAAGTACATCTCAGTGACATCACAAAAATGTACTTCATAATGTTACTGTTTTTTTTCAGACCTCCAGTTCTAGGCAACACAGAATGGGGGGGGACTTTCTTATTATATCCACACAACTCTAAGGTATATTAATGACAGTAAAATGTTGAAAATGAGTGGAATCCCGTAGTCACTATTCACTGGGATACCAAAAAACATTTGAAAAAAAAGGTTTCTCACTGTTCTCGGGTTGAATATTGATATGCGATTAAAATGCGATTAATCGAGATTAATTAACTACAAAGCCTCTGATTAATTAGATAATTTTTTTTAATCGAGTCCCAGCTCTAGTAAATACGCTTGCGTTGTCGCACCGCGACTTCTCCGAGCAAAAACCCGGCAAAACGCTGCAGGTCTCGCTGAAAATGAACTGTAGGCGCGTGATGTATATTTTGATAGCTTATGCATCTCAACATATGTCATAATCGTACACATAACACTTGCAGGGTGCCGGTCTCATGCCTGAGTGGAAGGTTCATCCAGTATAGCAGGTCACTAAAAGTGGCCCAGGGACACTTTGGGTAGTCAGCTATCTTAAATAACAGCTGTGAGTTCTTCCTGTCATATATAGTAGACGCAGTGACTTTTACCACCCAAAGAATGTTTGCAACAGAAGGACCCCTGCTGTGGTGACTGATTGCTGACCCTGTGGGTCAACACACACACACACACACACACACACACACACACACACACACACACACACACACACACACACACACACAGGAACAAGGCGACACCCACATGTTAAGAATGTATAAGACTGCATGCAGGGAATCAGTAGGCAGAAGAGTGAGTGAGATACAGAGAGAGAGAGAGAGACAAGGGGGGACTAGGCATTTTGCCTGGGAAGGCCTCAATACGATGGAACGATGATATCTGTAACCTGTCTGTAACTGATGGCTGACCAATAAACGGAAATAAGGATTATGTGCCTGCTTGGATCTCCATATTCATTCCAAAAGCAACTTAGTAGAATCTCCACAGAACCCTGAAGAAAAGACACATCACAAATGGCGCCAGACGTTGGAGGGAGGTTGGTGAGGAAAAGTCTGGGGATTTTCTGCGCCACGCGAGACGGACCTGCGTATCTGTGGATTTTTTGTTGCTTTTGACGTGACTTTGGATGGGACCTGGGACTGAAGTTAGGATGATGGAATAGGTTTGTGATTCTTGTGTTAAGCGTACGTGTTAGGGCCATAGTGTACATCTGAACGCTGTGTTAGGCAGGTTATTGGTTAGGTTAGTAATTAGGTTCTTGGAGTCTGCTTCTGTTAGGGAGTTGACAGAGTTTAAGAGTTAAGTGGTAGTGTAGCTTATATGGTATGATTGTGCGTACATGTGTGTGCTAGAGCATCTTTGTGAGTTGGGGTTGAATGCCGCGTGCTGGGGAGGCCTTTTTCTTTGTCTTTGCGACGGAGCGGGGGAGGATTTTATGCTTTAGGCTTGGGTGTTATTATTTGGGTTGGCCTATAGTATTATTTTTTCTTTTAGGTATTTCTGAAGCATGTGGGACATGTTTCTGAGGGGGGAGTAATATAGATATTAAAATGGGGATTTAATTCAGGTTAAATTGGCTTTAATTTGGGGGTCCAAGCTAAATTTAGGAGGTAATTGAGAATACATTTCTCATTGTAAATGATCACATTTAGGATATTTCATTTATCCTTTGTAAAATTAGATAGGTTAATTTGGATGGTTAAGCATACAGGTTTTTTATTTTAGTCAAAAAATATAGCCTGCAGGGGTAATTTGATTCTGGGACAAAACAGTTGCTTGGAGTGCATGCAGGGGGGTCAATCTCTTCCCTCAGTCAGTGATTTGACTTGCTAGTCTAAAAAAGAAATATAGAGGCATTTCTATATTTCTTTGTCACTGTCAGTAGTTTTCTCATTTCTTTATTTTACACTTTCCTGTGTGAATGGTGAGAGAGAAAGAATTGCATGTTTTCCTTGGAGTAAGTTCATTGATTACTCATTCTGTGGAGACGGTATGCAAATGAGTATGCATGTCTGTGACTGAGTGAGAGGTGACACAGTATGAGAGTGTGTCACAGTGTGACTGTGTAAGTTTAGTGTCTAGTAGATTATTTACTATTTAGTAGATATGATGGACGCAGGAATAATCCCAGTGGACATAGTCCAAGAGAAATATTCAGTTTTATGCAAGGATATTTTGAAGATTTCAAAGAAATTTAACCAGCGTTGGCCAGACATTGACAAACCCTGGCCTCTGGAGGGTACTTTCGATGGAGAAGTCATTAACACCATAAGGGTTCTGGTGCATGGATACAGAGCAGATCAGAAAACGAAGGAGCGAAAACTCAAACGCAAGACTGAATTATCAGTATTAGATATGTTCTGTACAGAAGGCCCCAATGTCAGTGAGTCAGTACTACCGGCCCAGAAGCAGCAGTGCATTGACATTGTGGACCACAGCAACGTGCCCTCAGCAAAGGCTGAGGTGAAAGTTCATGACAGCGGAGACATGAGGACATCTAAGCAACGGCCAGATGACAGCGACACTCAAAGCTCTGTTAAGAGGGAGCTGGAACGGGTACGTTGCCTGAAAGAGGACTTGACCAGTGAATTAAAGACACAAAGACAGTCTATGCGTGCCATAGAAACACGGTTGAGTGAAATTCTGTTGAAAGAGGCATATTTGATCCTCGATTTGGGTGATCTCAGTGACCAGGCTGCACACAGCCACAGTTCACATGGAGGTGATGACATCTACAGAAGGACAGCAAGCCCCAATCCGGCCATGAGCGGCAGCAACCTGTCACAGGAGGAAGTGAGGGGGGACGCTGTCATGATGCTGAACTCTCTTGGTGATAGTCTCACCGTTCTTCGTGGGCAGATTTTTGTGACAGAGAATATTGAGCGGGAGAATATTGATTCAGCCGATATTACGTACCTGGCGGAGCGTTTGGCTGGATTGGCTGCTCAAGAAAAAGACTTGGTTCGATTGTACAATGATCATTCTGATGCGTTGAAAGAGCGGGAGAGAAAACACTGCCGTGACAGAGCTGCTGGACGCACGGAGAAACGTGTGTTACCGAGTCACGACAGGCAGAGTGGGAGTAAGAGGAAGTACTTCAACAAAAGTGATGAGGATTTTGAACAGGACAGCAGTGATTGTGAGAGCCATTCCGGCACTCGCACACGTTCAAGCCGGAGACGTGTGAAAGACTCCAGGGGGGCCTTGAACAAATGCCCATGCAGATCAAAGAGGCCCACACCTGACATTGATGATAACTGCCCCAGGATGCTCCCGATGCTGGGGAAGGGCAGACATATGGAATACAAGCCATGGGCGTCCGTCGACATGACTGACATTGTGCGTCGACTTCCCCTTTTGCGGGATGGTGCGCAACGCTGGATATTGAAGTTTGAGGACCTTTTGACTGGGACAGAGCTAACTGTGGGTGACTTAAAACAACTTCTGGCAAATCTGATTGACATAGACGGCCTAGATGACATTCTTGACCGTGCGGGACTCAGACTGTACGCAGGCACGACGGCGGGAGACGCAGACCTTTTCTTGAGTCACAGAGGAGCACTATGGCGTGCGCTGAGAGACTTGTACCCCACTGAAGTGAATCCGGATACGATTACGATATCTCCGCTGGGGGTCTCCGAACCACCCCGTAAATATGTCGCCCGCGTGTTCCAGGAATGGATGGATGCCACAGGAAAGGACCCTGAGCGTAATGATTTAGAACGGTCTACTGTCTACTCAAAAATTGAACAAGGTCTTCCTGAGAAAGTCAGGGCCAATCTGCAGACAGTGGTTGGCCTGGCGAAATTGCCCCTTGCTCTGTACGCGGATCACATTGTACACTGCGTTGGACTTGCTCGCAAGGAGGCAGATGAGCAGGAACAAAGTCACACAGAAATGGTTCGACTGCTGACCAAGACCCAGTTGGAGAGCGCACAACAGATCATACAAGCGGCTGTCGTGACAGCTGGGGTTGAGCCCCAGGCGGCTCCTGACCCACCCAGTGCACCCAGGGTTGACAAGACTCAGCCCGAACAGTTTCATCCACATAATCCCAAGCCGAGTGGATCACGTTATTACACAGGCTGTTATAGGTGTGGCGATGTGACGCACTTGCAGCGTTTTTGCACGGCTGTTTTGCCGAATAGCCCGCTGCCACAGCAGTGGGAACCTCCACAACCACTTCTGCCATGGAGAGTACGAGAGACTCCTGGTTTCGTGGGGCCACAACAGAGGACGCAGTGGGAGAGGCAGCAGTGGGAGAACCCGACACAGCAGAGATGGCAAAAATGGGGATGTCAGCCACCTGTGCGACCCTATCAGGGGGCAGTGCAGCCACAGACACGTCACAGCCCGGAAAGCTGGAGGATGAGAGGTGTTTGCCATAAATGTGGGATATATGGTCATTTTTCTGGACAATGTGATCAGAAACCACATTGGGAAACTTTGAGGGAAGTCAAGTTGACCGGACCTCATGGATGAGAAGGACAGCTAAAGGAGAAGTGCCATGCTCTTCTTTTGACAGTTGACTTGACACGCCCCTCTCTATTGAAATGTGTGTGTGAAAGGGGACACCGCCTGATTGAGTGCATGAGTGAGTGAGACGAGGGGGGTCCCTCTCCCCTCTCTGTTCGACTGTGTGAAGTGAGTGAGTTAGGTGAGTTATGTTTGAAGGGTTGGAAAATAATACTACTACACTGTGGTAGTATTTTGAATCAACTCTGTATGAGCGTGTGTACAGGCAAGGGAACTTCTCATTGAAAATGGCATAGCAATGGTAGACTTGTCTACGGTTGATCTTTTTTATTTTGGTGGTGGATTTATGGCTTGGTACACCTGTCACAGGTGTCAGAAGAAACGTACAGTATGTTTGCCAGGCCATATGAAGCTTGAGTTTGGGGTAGACACCAGCCAGGGGTTTCAATGAGAAGGTCACACAAGCCTGGGAGTGTTTGTGGTGTGAATGAAATCACGAGAATTGATTGAGAATAATGTATGTGTGAGTGAATGAATGATTGAATGTACTTCATACTAGACTTACTTCAAAAAGGTTCTAGCTATGTCCGGTGAAATATTGCTAGTAGGAGCCATTCTAAAAGTGATAGTTAAATGAGTAAATACATACAGAGCTACGTGTGAGGAATTGCAATGACAATTTTAGCATGCTCTGACGGAATGTGCTTTAGGGGAAAGAGGGGGGAGAGAGCAATTTCCTTCTCACCCTAAAATAAATACCTTGTTTAGTTTCAGATAACAGGGAGAGGGCTTTAGGGACCTCCTGTGGACCTCCTGTCCTGTCCTGTCCTGTCCTGTCTTTACCTCCTACCTCTGTTTGACCCGCTGTGAGCTGTTTATTGGGAGTGCTATTTAGAGAAGAAGATGGGAAGAAAGTCTGCTTTTGGAGTCTGATGTCAACAAGTAGATCGCAATTAAGGACTACATTTGTAAGGGTGTATTATGGTGTGAATTTTAAATATTGGTTTTAGTCAAAAGTGTCTGTTTGTGTGTAGGCTAATGGAGGCGACGGCTGACAGCCTTACTACATAACGGTGATCACAGGAATTCGCCACCCTGTGTTCTGAGCACAAGACTTGCTGGTAGCATACTGAGGGGGATTTGACCCATATCTCCAGGAGTGGAAGTTTTAACCGGGGGATCTAGACCCACGGTTGAACCTTTCAGGGTTAAAGAAAGCAAGCCCCCCAGCTCAAAACACCTGTCCATCAATACGTTTGGTGACTGTCTTGACATCAGTGAATTTAGTTAGTTCAGTGACACTATTTAGGGCCCTCATTTAATAGTCTCATTGTAATCTCTCAACACCATGGTTATTACATTCCTTTGCCATGCCAGAACTAGGGAGATTAGCAAAAAGAGTGAGATTAATGCCAGAGAGGTCATCTTAGTGACCAGTAGCTTGTAGTGTCATCAATATCCTAAGAAATGATTGGGGATATTTGTAGTGGGAGCCTGTATCCTTTTAATAGGTGTAAAGGAGAGGGACATCATGGATCATGGATTCCTGAAGGTGTCGAAAGTGACATCTGACTGCACCAAAAGACACCTGAATCAGCTTCTACCGTCGGAAATCAATAGCAGGTGACTTTCACAGACCTGTGTTCGCTACAGGAGGTGTCGGATTGAACGCTATTCTGCGGCTACGGCCCACGCCAACTGGTTCTCCACCGTGATGGAGGAGAGGAGCGTGCTCCTTCTGCTCTGGAAAGAGGAGGAGCGTTCCAAGAGGAGGAGAGGTCCAAGGGAGACCGTTCCAAAGTTCATGTTACAATGGAGGAAAGGAGCGTTTCAATGCTTTTGCTGTCATAATTGATATGGCTAAGCAATAAGCTGTTCACTAGAAGCCTTGTGATTGCTCAAAGGAGATTCTACTGCCAACTGCAGTTCAGCTGTGGTTCATTGGTGCTGGAGCATATGGTGACAAAACTGTCTGCTTCGAACCTACAGATCAGAGAGCTGTGCTAGCTCTGAGAATCAAGAAGGATGTTCCAAGCGTTTTTATTCTATAGGCGAAAAAATAATTGTGGGAACCGTTTCCTACTGCGCGTTGAACGTCTGAACGATTTGCGTCATGAAGGGAAAAAATCGCGGTTCATCTGAATTGTGATTAATGTTGGAAAATATTGTATTCTGTGCTGACAGGTCAAAGTAGATATAACAAGGTACTGAAATAGTGCTGTTTTAGGGATGTTTGTTTTTATGATTAACCATTTTGTCATGCTATGAGTGTTAACTTTTCATTTACAGGTATGTGTATTCAATCAATATAGGAATTTGATTTAGTCTAAACAGGATGTAATCAATATAGGAATTTGATTTAGTCTAAATAGGATTTCAGTTAAATACGGAGTTTAATTTCTGTTACAACAGAACAAGCCCCATGCTTGTTCGGTTCTAATTTGGTACAATATAGGTAGTTAAAAGAATGCTCCTGTGTCCAGGGGGGTCTATAATAGTTAATGGTAATAATATGAGTTCATTTTAGATAACTTCCTTAAGTATCACAGTGAAATCCAATTAAAAAATGAGAATTATATTCTGGTTAGTAATACAAATGTTGTTAAATTGTCAGTTAAAATAGGCCTACATTAGGATAATAAGTTAGCGTCAGAAAATGTGAGTGAGTTGGTATTGGAACCTGTATACACATGCACTAAATTGACTCGTCTGCCTGGGGTGGCAGGTGTTCACAGGGGTCGCCTGAGTGTGCTTGTTTATATGGGTGGAACAGACCAAAGTACTGAACATTACCAAGTACTAAAACAGGATGAAGTAACCCGAAGGCTTTAGGTTATCGAGTAATATATTGCAGACAATGTTGAACTGATGGAGTCAGTATAATGTTGCTATGTTAATAGTCACATATTGAGACAGATTGAATCTCACCATGAGTATTACATGTTAGTTCTTAGTTTGTGTGCAACTTTCCGAATCAGGAGTCGGATGGATGGTTTCTGCAGGACCATTCATCTGTTCATCCATTATTCCATGAAAGTTGCTCACTAACTAAGAAGGGGGGGGAGAAGGGAATATTATATTATTTCTAGAGCTGGGACTCGATTAAAATTTTTAATCTAATTAATCAGAGGCTTTGTAGTTAATTAATCTCGATTAATCGCATTTTAATCGCATATCATTATTTGACCCGAGAACAGTGAGAAAGCTATTTTTTCAAATGGATTTTGGTATACTAGTGAATCAATGAATAGTGAATACATAAGTTTAAGCAATAAAACATTGTTTTTGTAGTAATAATAGGGGTAATAAATTATAATAATATCTCAAATTTAATAATTTATATAGAGCTTTTCTGAGTACCCAAAAATGCTTTACAAGGGGGACATGATAAATCAAAAACAACTTTATTAGAGGAAAAACACTAAGGAATTAAATAGATGAAATAGCTGGGGAAAGCAATATTGAAGGTTTGGATGGTGGGGGCATGTCTCTGAGAGTTTGGGGAATGCATTCCACAGGGTTGGGGGGGGGCTTGGTGCAGCAAATATGTGACATGACCATAACAAAGCACCTCTGTGTTTCTTCCGTGGACATACAGTAACAGCCATTAACAGATTTTACATTTTATTTGGCCATAACCGTTTAGTTAGAAACGATGTCATCTGGTCGGGTCCTTGAATTGCTACTGGTAGTTGGAATAACGTTAGCTCTGATCCATAGTGTTAGAAGGAGGAAAGTAGGCTTGCACATATTTTTTTGTGCTAAAAACGAGGGGCTGCACAGCCTGCACTTCCGCGGGTGTGAGGGGAAAGGATCAAATTAAGTACCATAGAACTCCTCCTGAGTCCTAACTACGCTAAGGACCAGAGCTACTGTTGTTGACGTTAGCTTCCAGGCTAGGCTCGGTGCAACATGTTTCGCATCGAGCCGATACTGGAGGCTTGACGAGGTGCGGTCTTCGGTGATATGCGAATTCTTTATTGAATAATTGCACACAACTGTGCTGTAATCCACGCTATCATAGGATAGCATTTTAAATCCTATTTCCAATCCACGGGACAAGCAAAGTGATCTCAGCGGCTTCCCCCGGTCTGGTGAACTGTCTGGTGGTGTTATTGTTCCCCCAATGCTGCTGGGGCATACCATTCTAAAGGGGGGTGGTTTCCACTCCCTGTAACAACGGACACTTCACTCGGTGAACTGGGTGGTTCGCCGGTCCATCTGAAAACTGTCCAGTGACAACGTTCCGCGGTGAAAAAAATAGTGCGATTAAAATGCGTTAATTTTTTTAACGCGTTAATTTTTCTGTAGTTAATTAATCTCAATTAACGCGTTAAAGTCCCGGCCCTAATTATTTCTTATTAAGTCGATATTGGAATCCACTTCCAAACAAATATTGATGTCTATACAGGTACAGGAATCAGCCTATCTAATGTTGGGGAACAAATTAAAAATAGTATAGTAATTAGCCTAGGAACAGTTCACTGGAATTTATTTTATCTGGGTGTGACAACAAACAGCTTCGGACTGATAGGGTCATTGTCTAACAGATTGATTTTGTTCATTTTGTTTTGAGTTTTGTGTCAACCTGACTGTGTTTCATCTTCACATTATCCAGGGGGGAAGAGGGTAATTACCTACGAAGGGAGACCGTTTGGGGAATTTGAACATTTTGGGATTTTTTGGAGAAAAAAAAAGAAAAAAGTGAACATTTTTTTGGAAAATTAATTTTGGTCATTTATAAAATATGAATTATGTCTGGGGAATATTTAATTCCCCAGAAGGGGGGTCTGATGTATATTTTGATAGCTTATGCATCTCAACATATGTCATAATCGTACACATAACACTTGCAGGGTGCCGGTCTCATGCCTGAGTGGAAGGTTCATCCAGTATAGCAGGTCACTAAAAGTGGCCCAGGGACACTTTGGGTAGTCAGCTATCTTAAATAACAGCTGTGAGTTCTTCCTGTCATATATAGTAGACGCAGTGACTTTTACCACCCAAAGAATGTTTGCAACAGAAGGACCCCTGCTGTGGTGACTGATTGCTGACCCTGTGGGTCAACACACACACACACACACACACACACACACACACACACACACACACACACAGGAACAAGGCGACACCCACATGTTAAGAATGTATAAGACTGCATGCAGGGAATCAGTAGGCAGAAGAGTGAGTGAGATACAGAGAGAGAGAGAGACAAGGGGGGACTAGGCATTTTGCCTGGGAAGGCCTCAATACGATGGAACGATGATATCTGTAACCTGTCTGTAACTGATGGCTGACCAATAAACGGAAATAAGGATTATGTGCCTGCTTGGATCTCCATATTCATTCCAAAAGCAACTTAGTAGAATCTCCACAGAACCCTGAAGAAAAGACACATCACGCGTTTTACCGCTCCCCATTTGCAAGGCCTTTTTACATGGAGGCACTGGGCAGATATACTGGGGAGGCACTGGGCAGACACTGGGGGAGGCACTGGGCAGATATACTGGGGAGGCACTGGGCAGATATACTGGGGGAGGCACTGGGCAGACACTGGGGGAGGCACTGGGCAGACACTGGGGGAGGCACTGGGCAGACACTGGGCAGACACTGGGGGAGGCACTGGGCAGACACTGGGGGAGGCACTGGGCAGATATACTGGGGAGGCACTGGGCAGATATACCGGGGAGGCACTGGGCAGACACTGGGCAGACACTGGGGAGGCACTGGGCAGATATACTGGGGATGCACTGGGCAGACACTGGGCAGACACTGGGGGAGGCACTGGGCAGACACTGGGGAGGCACTGGGCAGATATACTGGGGATGCACTGGGCAGACACTGGGGGAGGCACTGGGCACTGGGCAGACACTGGGGGAGGCACTGAGCAGACACTGGGGAGGCACTGGGCAGACACTGGGGAGGCACTGGGGAGGCACTGGGCAGACACTGGGGAGGCACTGGGCAGATATACTGGGGAGGCACTGGGCACTGGGCAGACACTGGGCAGACACTGGGCAGACACTGGGGAGGCACTGGGCAGATATACTGGGGAGGCACTGGGCACTGAGCAGACACTGGGGAGGCACTGGGGGAGGCACTGGGCACTGGGCAGACACTGGGCAGACACTGGGGGAGGCACTGGGCACTGGGCAGACACTGGGCAGACACTGGGCAGATATACTGGGGAGGCACTGGGCACTGAGCAGACACTGGGGAGGCACTGGGGGAGGCACTGGGCACTGGGCAGACACTGGGCAGACACTGGGGGAGGCACTGGGGGAGGCACTGGGCAGACACTGGGCAGACACTGGGGGAGGCACTGGGCACTGGGCAGACACTGGGCACTGGGCAGACACTGGGCAGACACTGGGCAGACACTGGGCACTGGGCAGACACTGGGCAGGCACTGGGCAGACACTGGGCAGACACTGGGCAGACACTGGGGAGGCACTGGGCAGACACTGGGGAGGCACTGGGCAGACACTGGGGAGGCACTGGGCAGACACTGGGGAGGCACTGGGCAGACACTGGGGAGGCACTGGGCAGACACTGGGGAGGCACTGGGGAGGGACTGGGCAGACACTGGGGGAGGCACTGGGCAGACACTGGGGGAGGCACTGGGGAGACACTGGGGGAGGCACTGGGCACTGGGCAGACACTGGGCAGACACTGGGGGAGGCACTGAGCAGACACTGGGGGAGGCACTGGGCAGACACTGGGCAGACACTGGGGGAGGCACTGGGCAGACACTGGGCAGACACTGGGGGAGGCACTGGGCAGACACTGGGCAGACACTGGGGGAGGCACTGAGCAGACACTGGGCAGACACTGGGGGAGGCACTGAGCAGACACTGGGGGAGGCACTGGGCAGACACTGGGCAGACACTGGGGGAGGCACTGGGCAGACACTGGGCAGACACTGGGCAGACACTGGGGGAGGCACTGCGCAGACACTGGGGGAGGCACTGGGCAGACACTGGGCAGACACTGGGGGAGGCACTGGGCAGACACTGGGCAGACACTGGGGGAGGCACTGGGTAGACACTGGGCAGACACTGGGGGAGGCACTGAGCAGACACTGGGGAGGCACTGGACAGACACTGGGGAGGCACTGGGGAGGCACTGGGGAGACACTTGGGGGACACTGGGGAGGCACTGGGGGCCACTGGGGAGGCACTGGGACTGGGCAGACACTGGGCAAACACTGGGAAGGCACTGGGCAGAAACTGAGGAGGCACTGGGCAGACACTGGGCAGACACTGGGCAGACATTGGGCACTTCAAATGTTTGGAGACATGACCTGAACTGGTTTAGTTTCCTGTCCTTGTAAACGGAACACTCAACTCAACAAGACCAGAGACACACAATAATTAGGTGAACATTTGAGGATGATACACAAAAGATTACAAACTTTGGAAATGTCACACAATCTGGCAAAGGTAGTGATGGTGGCTCCATAGATCGCTGATACCTGGATGTTTGCACTGCAGGTATGCACAGGTTCAAGCCTCATTCAAGCCACCACCTACAGTACTGGATGGAGATACTTATAGAATAAGGAAAACAAATGAGACGTAGCTTGCAGAGTTAGTTCATTCAGACAACCTCAAGGGGGTTAATGCCATGCTCAAAGGCGCATACTATACTCAAGGGGTTAACATGTTGCATTACTATGTGGGTGTACAGTGTGTGCAAGTCCCTCACGTCATTCGCCGATGCGGCAGTCAGCTGACCAATTGGGCGGGCTACTTAAGCTCACCAGTCTGCATGCTCTTCCTGCCTTCCTCTGCATATGGTTAATGGAAATAAAAATCTGGCGACCCCAAGGATCAATTAATAGATATAAAATTGATAAAAACGGCGAAAGGCCAATTAATGGATAAAAATAAATTATATCTATTCTGTAATGCTAATTAGAAAGGACTGTAAATATATACCTTCAATAACCCAGCAGGGAGATCAAATACCGTGCTGTATTTACCTTAAAAATTAGGGATTAGCCCTTTAAATCTTGAATGACAGTCACTGTACCATAAAAAACAGAAAGACCTAAAAAAATGAATTTGGAGGCAGATGAAATAAAGTTCTGAGAGGAAGTTTAAGGTTTTAACTGTAATCTTTAGTAGGTAATAAAGTCAATTTACATAGAGAATGTGCTACATGGTTCAGATAATAATAATAATAGTACAATACATCACTATAATTTAGAGTATTCAATTGTTCCAATATGGATCCGAACTGCACCTTTCACAGTATCTTCCTGGCTTATACTGCAGACCACGTCAGTTGTTGATAAACGTTCATTGGCTCAATAGATTGTTCATTTCCGCAATATCCCACGGTGGCGCTGGTTGTCGAGCGCTCATTGGACCAGCACATGGATGATGAGACTGGTATCGTGACATCTTCCTTGGTTCCGTCATTGAGGGCCATAGACCGGGAAAGCACAGAGGCTGGCGTTGCTATGGCAACCTGAAGATAACATTCTTTCCCTGCTAGCTGTAAACTTTCGACAGAGAGAAATACTCCTATCTACTTTCTCACTAGGCACCAAGGTCAAATGCATGTAGTCTCATATCAAAATAGGCCTCTCAGTATGTGAGTTAACTTGACTGGGGACAGACAGTATGGAGACCGAAATAAGGAGTCAACAAGATATAAGATATTAAATCTGAATGTGGTGTCAGGAAATCCATAATATAAATATGATAAAATAATATAAAGGATAATATAGGGCTGAGATGATTAGGCACGTGGATGGTGACATGACATAAATAGGATAAGGAGAACAACCCGGAGTAAACAGGCAGTAGGCTAAGAGTAAAATGATAAAAAGGGCAAGATGACCAAATATGACCTATATGGAACACGGTCTGGGCCAAAGTTTTATCTGAGTTGACCAACAGAATATGATGGAGTGGCCAACTTGACATGACGTGTAAACAACATGTCAGAATTTATCTAACAATGGTCCCTGGTTGTATGTGATGTTTTTTGTTCCTCGTGGTTGTTGCTGCTGCTATTGCTGTCCGTGTGTGCAGCTACTTCTGCTTAAATGATGCTTCTCAGCTACTGTCCCTGAGTTTGATATGATTCTGCTAATGCTGCTGAGTTCTATGTGGCTTCAACAAGCTTCATAATAGCCCGTTTTGGTAATTAAGCCGGAGGCGCAGTCAGTGCTGCAGCTTCTATTGTAACATGGTATGTGTTCTATAGCCAAGTTTTAATTTTGCTAATGTTTTGCCAAGTCAGCCCAGGTGCAGTGTTTCTCCCATTCAGTGATGGGTCCTCAACTCATGTGCAGTGGTTGCCATGTCCGCTTTTATAAGCAACGTTGGGCTTGTTTTCTGTAGTCAAATTGTTCGGTTATGGTGTTCTGTCATGGATCCAAATGACCTTGTCCAATGAACTGTATTGTTTCAAAGTCGTCGTAGTCATACGTACGGTAGGGTATATATTGTAAGTTAAGTTGTCACGTGGCGAGTCCTAGTCGGGTACAGGATGGTTCTACACCTGGTTGCTTTCTTTCTCAAGATCTGGCAACTCAGCTGCCTGTTTGTGTCTCCTAGCAGTTTCATTCATTTTGGAACAAGACTTCAGTCACACTCTGCTTACCAAAGTATTCCTTAAAACACTTTCTATATGTGCTTTGGAAAGTGTTGTCTGTGAGGTAACTACCTTAATTGCAATCTTGATATATGTTTGGTGCTTTTGTAGCCATGTGGTGTTGAGGTTTCCTCATTGCCATGAGGGTTTGTTCATGCTAAACTAATGCTAAAGCTAGCACCCTTTTGCCCTGTGATTTATTATGCTTCAGTTTTATGCCTGGTTAACACTAATACATTTATGCAGCTCTAGAAGAGCTTTCTGACTGTGTCAAGTCATATGTGGCATAGTTATTAATCTTAAAGTTATTCCATGTTTCCAATTCATAAGGACGGTATCATATGTTGTTAATTCATCTCAATCCATTTCAGTTATGTGCAGTGTCATTCTAAAGTAGGTTAAAATTGCAAATTGCATTTGCAGTAATCTCATGTCAAGTGACATAGCCTACTGTCTACTGCTGTAGATCTGTAGATTTGTTTCTAGCTGTTTATTTTCGGACGTATTTCTCAATGGGCTTCATTTAATTAGTGCTTTCTTTTCGTTGTATCATGTCTCAGCTTCACTATCCGGGTTGAGCTGTCTTGGAGAAGAGTTAAAAGCCTTAACAAACTGCTGCCTCCGTCCGCCTCTTCAAGCATATCTAGCTGTCGGTCTAGTCACTCCAGTGTATACCCTCTGGATAATTTTGGATTATTGTAGATCTGTTATTTTGTGGATGGAAGTTTCCATGTTCCCAATGACCATGTATTTTTCATGCCCTGTGTCCCACTGGGTTGCATCTCATTTCTGCCCAGCCTGTAGATAAGTATTAATTCTCCCCCCAGCCGGCGTGCTGATAAAGTATTGTTTTCTCCTGTTTGCCACAACACCCAGCGTGTCTGTGGAAAACAGCATGTTATTCGACCTTGGTGCTTTGCCAGAGCAGACAAGTTGTCTCCTAGTTATGTTAGCTGGTCGGCATTAACTGCAGGGGTGAAAGTGGGCCGGGACGGTCCGGAGCTCCGACCCGGTAAGACATGACCGGCCGGAGCGCACCGGAGATATCAAAATACTATATTAAATAACCTGCCAAAACGCATGTCCAAGAGGAAAACAATCAAAACATAATCTACTAACGTCAGAATCGGGGTTTCTTAATAAAAAGTGCTTCTGAATTGTAACAGTGTGTTTGTCAGCCAGCGTAATGATCCGTTGTTATTTTAATAATCCACCACCGCACGGCACGGACTGGAGGAGAAGAGTTTGGTTTCTCCCTTCGGTTCGCTCGCAGCAGCGCCGTGCAGACAGTACCAGTTCACTTTGCAGGTTGGAAATCCGCTATAGAGTGGATACGGAAACGGACGTTTGTCTGACTATGGTATACGTGCAAATGACCGGATATAGAAGGCGGGCTTTCTAATCCACTAACGTTCAAACCATGTTTCTGGTTGGCTGACAAGACTGGCACAACGCAATACTTAGTTCTGATTGGTTCATAAAAAACAAAAAAAACAAAACAGGAAACTAATAATGAAATGCCGGTGGCAACTGTTTTGAGAAGTAAACTAAAAAGTCAGCAGAAGAATGCGCTAAAAATATATATAAGCTAAATGGCAACGCAACCAACATTAGCTCAGCTCTTTAAGAGAAAGGAAAGAGTTGAAGAAGATAATGTCATTAAAGACAAAGTTAGAAAAACAACCAAGACCATACAGTTGCATGACAGAGAGTGACAGATGGGGAGGAGGAGGCAGAAGTGGCAGCAGGACCAGCATCAAGCACAGGTAATAATAATAATAATAATATTATGAAATTCCTGATATTATATCAGGAATTTTATAGCACAGTATAACTGCAAAAAAAAGCAGTTTTCTATGCATTTCAGGGGTACTGTGGGTTTACTTTGAACCCCAAATGTTATTGGCACAGTATAAAAAAAAGCAGTTTTCTATGCATTTCAGGGGTACTGTGGGGTTTTTTGAACCCCCAATTTTTTTATTGGCTGTGCCAAAAAAAAAGCAGTTTTCTATGCATTTCAGGGGTACTGTGGGGTTTTTTGAACCCCCAATTTTTTAGCAGTTTTCTATGCATTTCAGGGGTACTGTGGGGTTTTTTGAACCCCAAATTTTTTTATTGGCTGTGCCAAAAAAAAGCAGTTTTCTATGCATTTCAGGGGTACTGTGGGGTTTTTTGAACCCCCAATTTTTTTATTGGCTGTGCCAAAAAAAAGCAGTTTTCTATGCATTTCAGGGGTACTGTGGGGTTTTTTGAACCCCCAACTTTTCTTATTGGCTGTGCCAAAAAAAAGCAGTTTTCTATGCATTTCAGGGGTACTGTGGGGTTTTTTGAACCCCCAATTTCTTTATTGGCTGTGCCAAAAAAAAAGCAGTTTTCTATGCATTTCAGGGGTACTGTGGGGTTTTTTGAACCCCCAATTTTTTTATTGGCTATGCCAAAAAAAAGCAGTTTTCTATGCATTTCAGGGGTACTGTGGGGTTTTTTGAACCCCCAATTTTTTTATTGGCTGTGCCAAAAAAAAGCAGTTTTCTATGCATTTCAGGGGTACTGTGGGGTTTTTTGAACCCCCAACTTTTTTATTGGCTGTGCAAAAAAAAAGCAGTTTTCTATGCATTTCAGGGGTACTGTGGGGTTTTTTGAACCCCCAACTTTTTTTATTGGCTGTGCCAAAAAAAAGCAGTTTTCTATGCATTTCAGGGGTACTGTGGGGTTTTTTGAACCCCCAATTTCTTTATTGGCTGTGCCAAAAAAAAAGCAGTTTTTTATGCATTTCAGGGGTACTGTGGTTTTTTTTGAACCCCCAATTTTTTTATTGGCTGTGCCAAAAAAAAGCAGTTTTCTATGCATTTCAAGGGTACTGTGGGGTTTTTTGAACCCCCAATTTCTTTATTGGCTGTGCCAAAAAAAAAGCAGTTTTCTATGCATTTCAGGGGTACTGTGGGGTTTTTTGAACCCCCAATTTTTTTATTGGCTGTGCCAAAAAAAAGCAGTTTTCTATGCATTTCAGGGGTACTGTGGGGTTTTTTGAACCCCCAATTTTTTTATTGGCTGTGCCAAAAAAAAGCAGTTTTCTATGCATTTCAGGGGTACTGTGGGGTTTTTTGAACCCCCAGTTTTTTTAATGGCTGTGCCAAAAAAAAGCAGTTTTCTATGCATTTCAGGGGTACTGTGGGGTTTTTTGAACCCCCAATTTTTTTATTGGCTATGCCAAAAAAAAGCAGTTTTCTATGCATTTCAGGGGTACTGTGGGGTTTTTTGAACCCCCAATTTTTTTATTGGCTGTGCCAAAAAAAAGCAGTTTTCTATGCATTTCAGGGGTACTGTGGGGTTTTTTGAACCCCCAACTTTTTTATTGGCTGTGCAAAAAAAAAGCAGTTTTCTATGCATTTCAGGGGTACTGTGGGGTTTTTTGAACCCCCAACTTTTTTTATTGGCTGTGCCAAAAAAAAGCAGTTTTCTATGCATTTCAGGGGTACTGTGGGGTTTTTTGAACCCCCAATTTCTTTATTGGCTGTGCCAAAAAAAAAGCAGTTTTTTATGCATTTCAGGGGTACTGTGGTTTTTTTTGAACCCCCAATTTTTTTATTGGCTGTGCCAAAAAAAAGCAGTTTTCTATGCATTTCAAGGGTACTGTGGGGTTTTTTGAACCCCCAATTTCTTTATTGGCTGTGCCAAAAAAAAAGCAGTTTTCTATGCATTTCAGGGGTACTGTGGGGTTTTTTGAACCCCCAATTTTTTTATTGGCTGTGCCAAAAAAAAGCAGTTTTCTATGCATTTCAGGGGTACTGTGGGGTTTTTTGAACCCCCAATTTTTTTATTGGCTGTGCCAAAAAAAAGCAGTTTTCTATGCATTTCAGGGGTACTGTGGGGTTTTTTGAACCCCCAGTTTTTTTAATGGCTGTGCCAAAAAAAAGCAGTTTTCTATGCATTTCAGGGGTACTGTGGGGTTTTTTGAACCCCCAATTTTTTTATTGGCTGTGCCAAAAAAAAAGCAGTTTTCTATGCATTTCAGGGGTACTGTGGGTTTTTTTGAACCCCCAATTTTTTTATTGGCTGTGCCAAAAAAAAAGCAGTTTTCTATGCATTTCAGGGGTACTGTGGGGTTTTTTGAACCCCCAATTTTTTTATTGGCTGTGCCAAAAAAAAAACAGTTTTCTATGCATTTCAGGGGTACTGTGGGGTTTTTTGAACCCCCAATTTTTTTATTGGCTGTGCCAAAAAAAAGCAGTTTTCTATGCATTTCAGGGGTTTTGACCTTTGACCTTTCTAGTGTTTTGACCTTTGACCTTTCTAGCGATTTGACCTTTGACCTTTTGACCTTTGATGTTTTGATTTTTTGACCTTTCTAGCGATTTGACCTTTGACCTTTTGACCCTTTGACCTTTTGACCTTTGACCTTTCTAGCGTTTTGGCCAAAAAAAAGCAGTTTTCTATGCATTTCAGGGGTACTGTGGGGTTTTTTGAACCCCCAATTTTTTTATTGGCTGTGCCAAAAAAAAGCAGTTTTCTATGCAATTCAGGGGTACTGTGGGGTTTTTTGAACCCCCAATTTTTTTATTGGCTGTGCCAAAAAAAAGCAGTTTTCTATGCATTTCAGGGGTACTTTGGGGTTTTTTTATTTTTTTATTGGCTGTGCCAAAAAAAAGCAGTTTTCTATGCATTTCAGGGGTACTGTGGGGTTTTTTGAACCCCCAATTTTTGTATTGGCTGTGCCAAAAAAAAGCAGTTTTCTATGCATTTCAGGGGTACTGTGGGGTTTTTTTATTTTTTTATTGGCTGTGCCAAAAAAAAGCAGTTTTCTATGCATTTCAGGGGTACTGTGGGGTTTTTTGAACCCCCAATTTTTTTATTGGCTGTGCCAAAAAAAAGCAGTTTTCTATGCATTTCAGGGGTACTGTGGGGTTTTTTGAACCCCCAATTTTTTTATTGGCTGTGCCAAAAAAAGCAGTTTTCTATGCATTTCAGGGGTACTGTGGGGTTTTTTGAACCCCCAATTTTTGTATTGGCTGTGCCAAAAAAAAGCAGTTTTCTATGCATTTCAGGGGTACTGTGGGGTTTTTTGATTTTTTTATTGGCTGTGCCAAAAAAAAGCAGTTTTCTATGCATTTCAGGGGTACTGTGGGGTTTTTTGAACCCCCAATTTTTTTATTGGCTGTGCCAAAAAAAAGCAGTTTTCTATGCATTTCAGGGGTACTGTGGGGTTTTTTGAACCCCCAATTTTTTTATTGGCTGTGCCAAAAAAAGCAGTTTTCTATGCATTTCAGGGGTTTTGACCTTTGACCTTTCTAGCGTTTTGACCTTTGACCTTTCTAGCGATGAAAAAGCGCATCGTGACGTTTTGAAAAAACCGCATCGTGGCATTTTGACCTTTCTATCGATTTGACCTTTTGACCTTTGACCTTTTGACCTTTGACCTTTCTAGCGTTTTGGCCAAAAAAAGCAGTTTTCTATGCATTTCAGGGGTACTGTGGGGTTTTTTGAACCCCCAATTTTTGTATTGGCTGTGCCAAAAAAAAGCAGTTTTCTATGCATTTCAGGGGTACTGTGGGGTTTTTTGAACCCCCAATTTTTTTATTGGCTGTGCCAAAAAAAAAGCAGTTTTCTATGCATTTCAGGGGTACTGTGGGGTTTTTTGAACCCCCAATTTTTTTATTGGCTGTGCCAAAAAAAAGCAGTTTTCTATGCATTTCACGGGTTTTGACCTTTGACCTTTCTAGTGTTTTGACCTTTGACCTTTCTAGCGATGAAAAAAGCGCATCGTGGCATTTTGACCTTTCTAGCGATTTGACCTTTGACCTTTTGACCTTTGACCTTTGATGTTTTGATTTTTGACCTTTCTAGCGATTTGACCTTTGACCTTTTGACCTTTGACCTTTTGACCTTTGACCTTTCTAGCGTTTTGGCCAAAAAAAAGCAGTTTTCTATGCATTTCAGGGGTACTGTGGGTTTTTTTGAACCCCCAATTTTTGTATTGGCTGTGCCAAAAAAAAGCAGTTTTCTATGCATTTCAGGGGTACTGTGGGGTTTTTTGAACCCCCAATTTTTTTATTGGCTGTGCCAAAAAAAAAGCAGTTTTCTATGCATTTCAGGGGTACTGTGGGGTTTTTTGAACCCCCAATTTTTTTATTGGCTGTGCCAAAAAAAAAGCAGTTTTCTATGCATTTCAGGGGTACTGTGGGGTTTTTTGAACCCCCAATTTTTTTATTGGCTGTGCCAAAAAAAAGCAGTTTTCTATGCATTTCACGGGTTTTGACCTTTGACCTTTCTAGTGTTTTGACCTTTGACCTTTCTAGCGATGAAAAAAGCGCATCGTGGCATTTTGACCTTTCTAGCGATTTGACCTTTGACCTTTTGACCTTTGACCTTTGATGTTTTGATTTTTGACCTTTCTAGCGATTTGACCTTTGACCTTTTGACCTTTGACCTTTTGACCTTTGACCTTTCTAGCGTTTTGGCCAAAAAAAAGCAGTTTTCTATGCATTTCAGGGGTACTGTGGGTTTTTTTGAACCCCCAATTTTTGTATTGGCTGTGCCAAAAAAAAGCAGTTTTCTATGCATTTCAGGGGTACTGTGGGGTTTTTTGAACCCCCAATTTTTTTATTGGCTGTGCCAAAAAAAAGCAGTTTTCTATGCATTTCAGGGGTACTGTGGGGTTTTTTGAACCCCCAATTTTTTTATTGGCTGTGCCAAAAAAAAGCAGTTTTCTATGCATTTCAGGGGTACTGTGGGGTTTTTTGAACCCCCAATTTTTTTATTGGCTGTGCCAAAAAAAAGCAGTTTTCTATGCATTTCAGGGGTACTGTGGGGTTTTTTGAACCCCCAATTTTTTTATTGGCTGTGAAAAAAGCGCATCGTGGCATTTTGACCTTTCTAGCGATTTGACCTTTGACCTTTTGACCTTTGATGTTTTGACCTTTCTAGCGATTTGACCTTTGACCTTTTGACCTTTGACCTTTTGACCTTTGACCTTTCTAGCGTTTTGGCCCAAAAAAAAGCAGTTTTCTATGCATTTCAGGGGTACTGTGGGGTTTTTTGAACCCCCAATTTTTTTATTGGCTGTGCCAAAAAAAAGCAGTTTTCTATGCATTTCAGGGGTACTGTGGGGTTTTTTGAACCCCCAATTTTTTTATTGGCTGTGCCAAAAAAAAGCAGTTTTCTATGCATTTCAGGGGTACTGTGGGGTTTTTAGATTTTTTTTATTGGCTGTGCCAAAAAAAAAGCAGTTTTCTATGCATTTCAGGGGTACTGTGGGGTTTTTTGAACCCCCAATTTTTTTATTGGCTGTGCCAAAAAAAAGCAGTTTTCTATGCATTTCAGGGGTACTGTGGGGTTTTTTGAACCCCCAATTTTTGTATTGGCTGTGCCAAAAAAAAGCAGTTTTCTATGCATTTCAGGGGTACTGTGGGGTTTTTTGATTTTTTTATTGGCTGTGCCAAAAAAAAGCAGTTTTCTATGCATTTCAGGGGTACTGTGGGGTTTTTTGAACCCCCAATTTTTTTATTGGCTGTGCCAAAAAAAGCAGTTTTCTATGCATTTCAGGGGTTTTGACCTTTGACCTTTCTAGCGTTTTGACCTTTGACCTTTCTAGCGATGAAAAAGCGCATCGTGACGTTTTGAAAAAACCGCATCGTGGCATTTTGACCTTTCTATCGATTTGACCTTTTGACCTTTGACCTTTTGACCTTTGACCTTTCTAGCGTTTTGGCCAAAAAAAGCAGTTTTCTATGCATTTCAGGGGTACTGTGGGGTTTTTTGAACCCCCAATTTTTGTATTGGCTGTGCCAAAAAAAAGCAGTTTTCTATGCATTTCAGGGGTACTGTGGGGTTTTTTGAACCCCCAATTTTTTTATTGGCTGTGCCAAAAAAAAGCAGTTTTCTATGCATTTCAGGGGTACTGTGGGGTTTTTTGAACCCCCAATTTTTTTATTGGCTGTGCCAAAAAAAAGCAGTTTTCTATGCATTTCAGGGGTACTGTGGGGTTTTTTGAACCCCCAATTTTTTTATTGGCTGTGCCAAAAAAAAGCAGTTTTCTATGCATTTCAGGGGTACTGTGGGGTTTTTTGAACCCCCAATTTTTTTATTGGCTGTGCCAAAAAAAAGCAGTTTTCTATGCATTTCACGGGTTTTGACCTTTGACCTTTCTAGTGTTTTGACCTTTGCCCTTTCTAGCGATGAAAAAAGCGCATCGTGGCATTTTGACCTTTCTAGCGATTTGACCTTTGACCTTTTGACCTTTGACCTTTGATGTTTTGATTTTTGACCTTTCTAGCGATTTGACCTTTGACCTTTTGACCTTTGACCTTTTGACCTTTGACCTTTCTAGCGTTTTGGCCAAAAAAAAGCAGTTTTCTATGCATTTCAGGGGTACTGTGGGGTTTTTTGAAGCCCCAATTTTTTTATTGCCAAAAAAAAGCAGTTTTCTATGCATTTCAGGGGTACTGTGGGGTTTTTTGATTTTTTTATTGGCTGTGCCAAAAAAAAGCAGTTTTCTATGCATTTCAGGGGTACTGTGGGGTTTTTTGAACCCCCAATTTTTTTATTGGCTGTGCCAAAAAAGCAGTTTTCTATGCATTTCAGGGGTTTTGACCTTTGACCTTTCTAGTGTTTTGACCTTTGACCTTTCTAGCGATGAAAAAAGCGCATCGTGGCATTTTGACCTTTCTAGCGATTTGACCTTTGACCTTTGACCTTTCTAGCGTTTTGACCTTTGACGTTTTGATTTTTGACCTTTCTAGCGATTTGACCTTTGACCTTTTGACCTTTGACCTTTTGACCTTTGACCTTTCTAGCGTTTTGACCTTTGACCTTTCTAGCGATGAAAAAGCGCATCGTGGCATTTTGACCTTTCTAGCGATTTGACCTTTGACCTTTTGACCTTTGACCTTTTGACCTTTGACCTTTCTAGCGTTTTGACCTTTGACCTTTCTAGCGATGAAAAAAGCGCATCGTGGCATTTTGACCTTTCTAGCGATTTGACCTTTGACCTTTTGACCTTTGACCTTTGATGTTTTGATTTTTGACCTTTCTAGCGATTTGACCTTTGACCTTTTGACCTTTGACCTTTTGACCTTTGACCTTTCTAGCGTTTTGGCCAAAAAAAAGCAGTTTTCTATGCATTTCAGGGGTACTGTGGGGTTTTTTGAAGCCCCAATTTTTTTATTGCCAAAAAAAAGCAGTTTTCTATGCATTTCAGGGGTACTGTGGGGTTTTTTGATTTTTTTATTGGCTGTGCCAAAAAAAAGCAGTTTTCTATGCATTTCAGGGGTACTGTGGGGTTTTTTGAACCCCCAATTTTTTTATTGGCTGTGCCAAAAAAGCAGTTTTCTATGCATTTCAGGGGTTTTGACCTTTGACCTTTCTAGTGTTTTGACCTTTGACCTTTCTAGCGATGAAAAAAGCGCATCGTGGCATTTTGACCTTTCTAGCGATTTGACCTTTGACCTTTGACCTTTCTAGCGTTTTGACCTTTGACGTTTTGATTTTTGACCTTTCTAGCGATTTGACCTTTGACCTTTTGACCTTTGACCTTTTGACCTTTGACCTTTCTAGCGTTTTGACCTTTGACCTTTCTAGCGATGAAAAAGCGCATCGTGACGTTTTGAAAAAACCGCATCGTGGCATTTTGACCTTTCTATCGATTTGACCCTTTGACCTTTTGACCTTTGACCTTTCTAGCGTTTTGGCCAAAAAAAAGCAGTTTTCTATGCATTTCAGGGGTACTGTGGGTTTTTTTGAACCCCCAATTTTTGTATTGGCTGTGCCAAAAAAAAGCAGTTTTCTATGCATTTCAGGGGTACTGTGGGGTTTTTTGAACCCCCGATTTTTTTATTGGCTGTGCCAAAAAAAAGCAGTTTTCTATGCATTTCAGGGGTACTGTGGGGTTTTTTGAACCCCCAATTTTTTTATTGGCTGTGCCAAAAAAAAAGCAGTTTTCTATGCATTTCAGGGGTTTTGACCTTTGACCTTTCTAGTGTTTTGACCTTTGACCTTTCTAGCGATGAAAAAAGCGCATCGTGGCATTTTGACCTTTCTAGCGATTTGACCTTTTGACCTTTTGACCTTTGACCTTTGATGTTTTGATTTTTAAACTTTCTAGCGATTTGACCTTTGACCTTTTGACCTTTTGACCTTTGACCTTTTGACCTTTGACCTTTCTAGCGTTTTGGCCCAAAAAAAAAGCAGTTTTCTATGCATTTCAGGGGTACTGTGAGGTTTTTTGAACCCCCAATTTTTTTATTGGCTGTGCCAAAAAAAATCAGTTTTCTATGCATTTCAGGGGTACTGTGGGGTTTTTTGAACCCCCAATTTTTGTATTGGCTGTGCCAAAAAAAAGCAGTTTTCTATGCATTTCAGGGGTACTGTGGGTTTTTTAGATTTTTTTTATTGGCTGTGCCAAAAAAAAAAAGCAGTTTTCTATGCATTTCAGGGGTTTTGACCTTTGACCTTTCTAGCGATTTGACCTTTGACCTTTTGACCTTTTGACCTTTTGACCTTTGACCTTTCTGGCGTTTTGACCTTTGACCTTTCTAGCGATGAAAAAGCGCATCGTGACGTTTTGAAAAAACGCATCGTGGCATTTTGACCTTTCTATCGATTTGACCTTTTGACCTTTGACCTTTTGACCTTTGACCTTTCTAGCGTTTTGGCCAAAAAAAAGCAGTTTTCTATGCATTTCAGGGGTACTGTGGGGTTTTTTGAACCCCCAATTTTTTTATTGCCAAAAAAAAGCAGTTTTCTATGCATTTCAGGGGTACTGTGGGGTTTTTTGATTTTTTTATTGGCTGTGCCAAAAAAAAGCAGTTTTCTATGCATTTCAGGGGTACTGTGGGGTTTTTTGAACCCCCTTTTTTTTTATTGGCTGTGCCAAAAAAAAGCAGTTTTCTATGCATTTCAGGGGTACTGTGGGGTTTTTTGAACCCCCAATTTTTGTATTGGCTGTGCCAAAAAAAAGCAGTTTTCTATGCATTTCAGGGGTACTGTGGGGTTTTTTGAACCCCCAATTTTTTTATTGGCTGTGCCAAAAAAAAGCAGTTTTCTATGCATTTCAGGGGTACTGTGGGGTTTTTTGAACCCCCAATTTTTTTATTGGCTGTGAAAAAAGCGCATCGTGGCATTTTGACCTTTCTAGCGATTTGACCTTTGACCTTTTGACCTTTGACCTTTGATGTTTTGACCTTTCTAGCGATTTGACCTTTGACCTTTGACCTTTTGACCTTTGACCTTTCTAGCGTTTTGGCCAAAAAAAAGCAGTTTTCTATGCATTTCAGGGGTACTGTGGGGTTTTTTGAACCCCCAATTTTTTTATTGGCTGTGCCAAAAAAAAGCAGTTTTCTATGCATTTCAGGGGTACTGTGGGGTTTTTTGAACCCCCAATTTTTTTATTGGCTGTGCCAAAAAAAAGCAGTTTTCTATGCATTTCAGGGGTACTGTGGGGTTTTTAGATTTTTTTTATTGGCTGTGCCAAAAAAAAAGCAGTTTTCTATGCATTTCAGGGGTACTGTGGGGTTTTTTGAACCCCCAATTTTTTTATTGGCTGTGCCAAAAAAAAGCAGTTTTCTATGCATTTCAGGGGTACTGTGGGGTTTTTTGAACCCCCAATTTTTGTATTGGCTGTGCCAAAAAAAAGCAGTTTTCTATGCATTTCAGGGGTACTGTGGGGTTTTTTGATTTTTTTATTGGCTGTGCCAAAAAAAAGCAGTTTTCTATGCATTTCAGGGGTACTGTGGGGTTTTTTGAACCCCCAATTTTTTTATTGGCTGTGCCAAAAAAAGCAGTTTTCTATGCATTTCAGGGGTTTTGACCTTTGACCTTTCTAGCGTTTTGACCTTTGACCTTTCTAGCGATGAAAAAGCGCATCGTGACGTTTTGAAAAAACCGCATCGTGGCATTTTGACCTTTCTATCGATTTGACCTTTTGACCTTTGACCTTTTGACCTTTGACCTTTCTAGCGTTTTGGCCAAAAAAAGCAGTTTTCTATGCATTTCAGGGGTACTGTGGGGTTTTTTGAACCCCCAATTTTTGTATTGGCTGTGCCAAAAAAAAGCAGTTTTCTATGCATTTCAGGGGTACTGTGGGGTTTTTTGAACCCCCAATTTTTGTATTGGCTGTGCCAAAAAAAAGCAGTTTTCTATGCATTTCAGGGGTACTGTGGGGTTTTTTGAACCCCCTTTTTTTTTATTGGCTGTGCCAAAAAAAAGCAGTTTTCTATGCATTTCAGGGGTACTGTGGGGTTTTTTGAACCCCCAATTTTTTTATTGGCTGTGCCAAAAAAAGCAGTTTTCTATGCATTTCAGGGGTTTTGACCTTTGACCTTTCTAGTGTTTTGACCTTTGACCTTTCTAGCGATGAAAAAAGCGCATCGTGGCATTTTGACCTTTCTAGCGATTTGACCTTTGACCTTTGACCTTTGACCTTTCTAGCGTTTTGACCTTTGACGTTTTGATTTTTGACCTTTCTAGCGATTTGACCTTTGACCTTTTGACATTTGACCTTTTGACCTTTGACCTTTCTAGCGTTTTGACCTTTGACCTTTCTAGCGATGAAAAAGCGCATCGTGACGTTTTGAAAAAACCGCATCGTGGCATTTTGACCTTTCTATCGATTTGACCTTTTGACCTTTGACCTTTTGACCTTTGACCTTTCTAGCGTTTTGGCCAAAAAAAAGCAGTTTTCTATGCATTTCAGGGGTACTGTGGGTTTTTTTGAACCCCCAATTTTTGTATTGGCTGTGCCAAAAAAAGCAGTTTTCTATGCATTTCAGGGGTACTGTGGGGTTTTTTGAACCCCCAATTTTTTTATTGGCTGTGCCAAAAAAAAGCAGTTTTCTATGCATTTCAGGGGTACTGTGGGGTTTTTTGAACCCCCAATTTTTGTATTGGCTGTGCCAAAAAAAAGCAGTTTTCTATGCATTTCAGGGGTACTGTGGGGTTTTTTGAACCCCCAATTTTTTTATTGGCTGTGCCAAAAAAAAGCAGTTTTCTATGCATTTCAGGGGTACTGTGGGGTTTTTTGAACCCCCAATTTTTTTATTGGCTGTGAAAAAAGCGCATCGTGGCATTTTGACCTTTCTAGCGATTTGACCTTTGACCTTTTGACCTTTGACCTTTGATATTTTGACCTTTCTAGCGATTTGACCTTTGACCTTTGACCTTTTGACCTTTGCCCTTTTGACCTTTGACCTTTCTAGCGTTTTGGCCAAAAAAAAGCAGTTTTCTATGCATTTCAGGGGTACTGTGGGGTTTTTTGAACCCCCAATTTTTTTATTGGCTGTTCCAAAAAAAAGCAGTTTTCTATGCATTTCAGGGGTACTGTGGGGTTTTTTGAACCCCCAATTTTTTTATTGGCTGTGCCAAAAAAAAGCAGTTTTCTATGCATTTCAGGGGTACTGTGGGGTTTTTAGATTTTTTTTATTGGCTGTGCCAAAAAAAAAGCAGTTTTCTATGCATTTCAGGGGTACTGTGGGGTTTTTTGAACCCCCAATTTTTGTATTGGCTGTGCCAAAAAAAAGCAGTTTTCTATGCATTTCAGGGGTACTGTGGGGTTTTTAGATTTTTTTTATTGGCTGTGCCAAAAAAAAAGCAGTTTTCTATGCATTTCAGGGGTACTGTGGGGTTTTTTGAACCCCCAATTTTTTTATTGGCTGTGCCAAAAAAAAGCAGTTTTCTATGCATTTCAGGGGTACTGTGGGGTTTTTTGAACCCCCAATTTTTGTATTGGCTGTGCCAAAAAAAAGCAGTTTTCTATGCATTTCAGGGGTACTGTGGGGTTTTTTGATTTTTTTATTGGCTGTGCCAAAAAAAAGCAGTTTTCTATGCATTTCAGGGGTACTGTGGGGTTTTTTGAACCCCCAATTTTTTTATTGGCTGTGCCAAAAAAAGCAGTTTTCTATGCATTTCAGGGGTTTTGACCTTTGACCTTTCTAGCGTTTTGACCTTTGACCTTTCTAGCGATGAAAAAGCGCATCGTGACGTTTTGAAAAAACCGCATCGTGGCATTTTGACCTTTCTATCGATTTGACCTTTTGACCTTTGACCTTTTGACCTTTGACCTTTCTAGCGTTTTGGCCAAAAAAAGCAGTTTTCTATGCATTTCAGGGGTACTGTGGGGTTTTTTGAACCCCCAATTTTTGTATTGGCTGTGCCAAAAAAAAGCAGTTTTCTATGCATTTCAGGGGTACTGTGGGGTTTTTTGAACCCCCAATTTTTGTATTGGCTGTGCCAAAAAAAAGCAGTTTTCTATGCATTTCAGGGGTACTGTGGGGTTTTTTGAACCCCCTTTTTTTTTATTGGCTGTGCCAAAAAAAAGCAGTTTTCTATGCATTTCAGGGGTACTGTGGGGTTTTTTGAACCCCCAATTTTTTTATTGGCTGTGCCAAAAAAAGCAGTTTTCTATGCATTTCAGGGGTTTTGACCTTTGACCTTTCTAGTGTTTTGACCTTTGACCTTTCTAGCGATGAAAAAAGCGCATCGTGGCATTTTGACCTTTCTAGCGATTTGACCTTTGACCTTTGACCTTTGACCTTTCTAGCGTTTTGACCTTTGACGTTTTGATTTTTGACCTTTCTAGCGATTTGACCTTTGACCTTTTGACATTTGACCTTTTGACCTTTGACCTTTCTAGCGTTTTGACCTTTGACCTTTCTAGCGATGAAAAAGCGCATCGTGACGTTTTGAAAAAACCGCATCGTGGCATTTTGACCTTTCTATCGATTTGACCTTTTGACCTTTGACCTTTTGACCTTTGACCTTTCTAGCGTTTTGGCCAAAAAAAAGCAGTTTTCTATGCATTTCAGGGGTACTGTGGGTTTTTTTGAACCCCCAATTTTTGTATTGGCTGTGCCAAAAAAAGCAGTTTTCTATGCATTTCAGGGGTACTGTGGGGTTTTTTGAACCCCCAATTTTTTTATTGGCTGTGCCAAAAAAAAGCAGTTTTCTATGCATTTCAGGGGTACTGTGGGGTTTTTTGAACCCCCAATTTTTGTATTGGCTGTGCCAAAAAAAAGCAGTTTTCTATGCATTTCAGGGGTACTGTGGGGTTTTTTGAACCCCCAATTTTTTTATTGGCTGTGCCAAAAAAAAGCAGTTTTCTATGCATTTCAGGGGTACTGTGGGGTTTTTTTAACCCCCAATTTTTTTATTGGCTGTGAAAAAAGCGCATCGTGGCATTTTGACCTTTCTAGCGATTTGACCTTTGACCTTTTGACCTTTGACCTTTGATATTTTGACCTTTCTAGCGATTTGACCTTTGACCTTTGACCTTTTGACCTTTGCCCTTTTGACCTTTGACCTTTCTAGCGTTTTGGCCAAAAAAAAGCAGTTTTCTATGCATTTCAGGGGTACTGTGGGGTTTTTTGAACCCCCAATTTTTTTATTGGCTGTGCCAAAAAAAAGCAGTTTTCTATGCATTTCAGGGGTACTGTGGGGTTTTTTGAACCCCCAATTTTTTTATTGGCTGTGCCAAAAAAAAGCAGTTTTCTATGCATTTCAGGGATACTGTGGGGTTTTTAGATTTTTTTTATTGGCTGTGCCAAAAAAAAAGCAGTTTTCTATGCATTTCAGGGGTACTGTGGGGTTTTTTGAACCCCCAATTTTTTTATTGGCTGTGCCAAAAAAAAGCAGTTTTCTATGCATTTCAGGGGTACTGTGGGGTTTTTTGAACCCCCAATTTTTGTATTGGCTGTGCCAAAAAAAAGCAGTTTTCTATGCATTTCAGGGGTACTGTGGGGTTTTTTGATTTTTTTATTGGCTGTGCCAAAAAAAAGCAGTTTTCTATGCATTTCAGGGGTACTGTGGGGTTTTTTGAACCCCCAATTTTTTTATTGGCTGTGCCAAAAAAAGCAGTTTTCTATGCATTTCAGGGGTTTTGACCTTTGACCTTTCTAGCGTTTTGACCTTTGACCTTTCTAGCGATGAAAAAGCGCATCGTGACGTTTTGAAAAAACCGCATCGTGGCATTTTGACCTTTCTATCGATTTGACCTTTTGACCTTTGACCTTTTGACCTTTGACCTTTCTAGCGTTTTGGCCAAAAAAAGCAGTTTTCTATGCATTTCAGGGGTACTGTGGGGTTTTTTGAACCCCCAATTTTTGTATTGGCTGTGCCAAAAAAAAGCAGTTTTCTATGCATTTCAGGGGTACTGTGGGGTTTTTTGAACCCCCAATTTTTGTATTGGCTGTGCCAAAAAAAAGCAGTTTTCTATGCATTTCAGGGGTACTGTGGGGTTTTTTGAACCCCCAATTTTTTTATTGGCTGTGCCAAAAAAAAGCAGTTTTCTATGCATTTCACGGGTTTTGACCTTTGACCTTTCTAGTGTTTTGACCTTTGACCTTTCTAGCGATGAAAAAAGCGCATCGTGGCATTTTGACCTTTCTAGCGATTTGACCTTTGACCTTTTGACCTTTGATGTTTTGATTTTTGACCTTTCTAGCGATTTGACCTTTGACCTTTTGACCTTTGACCTTTCTAGCGTTTTGGCCAAAAAAAAGCAGTTTTCTATGCATTTCAGGGGTACTGTGGGGTTTTTTGAAGCCCCAATTTTTTTATTGCCAAAAAAAAGCAGTTTTCTATGCATTTCAGGGGTACTGTGGGGTTTTTTGATTTTTTTATTGGCTGTGCCAAAAAAAAGCAGTTTTCTATGCATTTCAGGGGTACTGTGGGGTTTTTTGAACCCCCTTTTTTTTTATTGGCTGTGCCAAAAAAAAAGCAGTTTTCTATGCATTTCAGGGGTACTGTGGGGTTTTTTGAACCCCCAATTTTTTTATTGGCTGTGCCAAAAAAAGCAGTTTTCTATGCATTTCAGGGGTTTTGACCTTTGACCTTTCTAGTGTTTTGACCTTTGACCTTTCTAGCGATGAAAAAAGCGCATCGTGGCATTTTGACCTTTCTAGCGATTTGACCTTTGACCTTTGACCTTTCTAGCGTTTTGACCTTTGACGTTTTGATTTTTGACCTTTCTAGCGATTTGACCTTTGACCTTTTGACCTTTGACCTTTCTAGCGTTTTGACCTTTGACCTTTCTAGCGATGAAAAAGCGCATCGTGACGTTTTGAAAAAACCGCATCGTGGCATTTTGACCTTTCTATCGATTTGACCCTTTGACCTTTTGACCTTTGACCTTTCTAGCGTTTTGGCCAAAAAAAAGCAGTTTTCTATGCATTTCAGGGGTACTGTGGGTTTTTTTGAACCCCCAATTTTTGTATTGGCTGTGCCAAAAAAAAGCAGTTTTCTATGCATTTCAGGGGTACTGTGGGGTTTTTTGAACCCCCAATTTTTTTATTGGCTGTGCCAAAAAAAAGCAGTTTTCTATGCATTTCAGGGGTACTGTGGGGTTTTTTGAACCCCCAATTTTTTTATTGGATGTGCCAAAAAAAAGGAGTTTTCTATGCATTTCAGGGGTTTTGACCTTTGACCTTTCTAGTGTTTTGACCTTTGACCTTTCTAGCGATGAAAAAAGCGCATCGTGGCATTTTGACCTTTCTAGCGATTTGACCTTTTGACCTTTTGACCTTTTGACCTTTGATGTTTTGATTTTTAAACTTTCTAGCGATTTGACCTTTGACCTTTTGACCTTTTGACCTTTGACCTTTTGACCTTTGACCTTTCTAGCGTTTTGGCCAAAAAAAAAGCAGTTTTCTATGCATTTCAGGGGTACTGTGAGGTTTTTTGAACCCCCAATTTTGTTATTGGCTGTGCCAAAAAAAATCAGTTTTCTATGCATTTCAGGGGTACTGTGGGGTTTTTTGAACCCCCAATTTTTGTATTGGCTGTGCCAAAAAAAAGCAGTTTTCTATGCATTTCAGGGGTACTGTGGGGTTTTTTTATTTTTTTATTGGCTGTGCCAAAAAAAAGCAGTTTTCTATGCATTTCAGGGGTACTGTGGGGTTTTTTGAACCCCCAATTTTTTTATTGGCTGTGCCAAAAAAAAGCAGTTTTCTATGCATTTCAGGGGTACTGTGGGGTTTTTTGAACCCCCAATTTTTTTATTGGCTGTGCCAAAAAAAGCAGTTTTCTATGCATTTCAGGGGTTTTGACCTTTGACCTTTCTAGCGTTTTGACCTTTGACCTTTCTAGCGATGAAAAAGCGCATCGTGACGTTTTGAAAAAACCGCATCGTGGCATTTTGACCTTTCTATCGATTTGACCCTTTGACCTTTTGACCTTTGACCTTTCTAGCGTTTTGGCCAAAAAAAAGCAGTTTTCTATGCATTTCAGGGGTACTGTGGGTTTTTTTGAACCCCCAATTTTTGTATTGGCTGTGCCAAAAAAAAGCAGTTTTCTATGCATTTCAGGGGTACTGTGGGGTTTTTTGAACCCCCAATTTTTTTATTGGCTGTGCCAAAAAAAAGCAGTTTTCTATGCATTTCAGGGGTACTGTGGGGTTTTTTGAACCCCCAATTTTTTTATTGGCTGTGCCAAAAAAAAGCAGTTTTCTATGCATTTCAGGGGTTTTGACCTTTGACCTTTCTAGTGTTTTGACCTTTGACCTTTCTAGCGATGAAAAAAGCGCATCGTGGCATTTTGACCTTTCTAGCGATTTGACCTTTTGACCTTTTGACCTTTGACCTTTGATGTTTTGATTTTTAAACTTTCTAGCGATTTGACCTTTGACCTTTTGACCTTTTGACCTTTGACCTTTTGACCTTTGACCTTTCTAGCGTTTTGGCCAAAAAAAAAGCAGTTTTCTATGCATTTCAGGGGTACTGTGAGGTTTTTTGAACCCCCAATTTTTTTATTGGCTGTGCCAAAAAAAAATCAGTTTTCTATGCATTTCAGGGGTACTGTGGGGTTTTTTGAACCCCCAATTTTTGTATTGGCTGTGCCAAAAAAAAGCAGTTTTCTATGCATTTCAGGGGTACTGTGGGGTTTTTTTTATTTTTTTATTGGCTGTGCCTTAAAAAAGCAGTTTTCTATGCATTTCAGGGGTACTGTGGGGTTTTTTGAACCCCCAATTTTTTTATTGGCTGTGCCAAAAAAAAGCAGTTTTCTATGCATTTCAGGGGTTTTGACCTTTGACCTTTCTAGCGATTTGACCTTTGACCTTTTGACCTTTTGACCTTTTGACCTTTGACCTTTCTGGCGTTTTGACCTTTGACCTTTCTAGCGATGAAAAAGCGCATCGTGACGTTTTGAAAAAACGCATCGTGGCATTTTGACCTTTCTATCGATTTGACCTTTTGACCTTTGACCTTTTGACCTTTGACCTTTCTAGCGTTTTGGCCAAAAAAAAGCAGTTTTCTATGCATTTCAGGGGTACTGTGGGGTTTTTTGAACCCCCAATTTTTTTATTGCCAAAAAAAAGCAGTTTTCTATGCATTTCAGGGGTACTGTGGGGTTTTTTGATTTTTTTATTGGCTGTGCCAAAAAAAAGCAGTTTTCTATGCATTTCAGGGGTACTGTGGGGTTTTTTGAACCCCCTTTTCTTTTATTGGCTGTGCCAAAAAAAATCAGTTTTCTATGCATTTCAGGGGTACTGTGGGGTTTTTTGAACCCCCAATTTTTGTATTGGCTGTGCCAAAAAAAAGCAGTTTTCTATGCATTTCAGGGGTACTGTGGGGTTTTTTTATTTTTTTATTGGCTGTGCCAAAAAAAAGCAGTTTTCTATGCATTTCAGGGGTACTGTGGGGTTTTTTGAACCCCCAATTTTTTTATTGGCTGTGCCAAAAAAAAGCAGTTTTCTATGCATTTCAGGGGTACTGTGGGGTTTTTTGAACCCCCAATTTTTTTATTGGCTGTGCCAAAAAAAGCAGTTTTCTATGCATTTCAGGGGTTTTGACCTTTGACCTTTCTAGCGTTTTGACCTTTGACCTTTCTAGCGATGAAAAGGCGCATCGTGACGTTTTGAAAAAACCGCATCGTGGCATTTTGACCTTTCTATCGATTTGACCTTTTGACCTTTGACCTTTTGACCTTTGACCTTTCTAGCGTTTTGGCCAAAAAAAGCAGTTTTCTATGCATTTCAGGGGTACTGTGGGGTTTTTTTATTTTTTTATTGGCTGTGCCAAAAAAAAAGCAGTTTTCTATGCATTTCAGGGGTACTGTGGGGTTTTTTGAACCCCCAATTTTTTTATTGGCTGTGCCAAAAAAAAACAGTTTTCTATGCATTTCAGGGGTACTGTGGGGTTTTTTGAACCCCCAATTTTTTTATTGGCTGTGCCAAAAAAAAGCAGTTTTCTATGCATTTCAGGGGTTTTGACCTTTGACCTTTCTAGTGTTTTGACCTTTGACCTTTCTAGCGATTTGACCTTTGACCTTTTGACCTTTGATGTTTTGATTTTTTGACCTTTCTAGCGATTTGACCTTTGACCTTTTGACCCTTTGACCTTTTGACCTTTGACCTTTCTAGCGTTTTGGCCAAAAAAAAGCAGTTTTCTATGCATTTCAGGGGTACTGTGGGGTTTTTTGAACCCCCAATTTTTTTATTGGCTGTGCCAAAAAAAAGCAGTTTTCTATGCAATTCAGGGGTACTGTGGGGTTTTTTGAACCCCCAATTTTTTTATTGGCTGTGCCAAAAAAAAGCAGTTTTCTATGCATTTCACGGGTTTTGACCTTTGACCTTTCTAGTGTTTTGACCTTTGACCTTTCTAGCGATGAAAAAAGCACATCGTGGCATTTTGACCTTTCTAGCGATTTGACCTTTGACCTTTTGACCTTTGACCTTTGATGTTTTGATTTTTGACCTTTCTAGCGATTTGACCTTTGACCTTTTGACCTTTGACCTTTTGACCTTTGACCTTTCTAGCGTTTTGGCCAAAAAAAAGCAGTTTTCTATGCATTTCAGGGGTACTGTGGGGTTTTTTGAAGCCCCAATTTTTTTATTGCCAAAAAAAAGCAGTTTTCTATGCATTTCAGGGGTACTGTGGGTTTTTTTTTATTTTTTTATTGGCTGTGCCAAAAAAAAGCAGTTTTCTATGCATTTCAGGGGTACTGTGGGGTTTTTTGAACCCCCTTTTTTTTTATTGGCTGTGCCAAAAAAAAAGCAGTTTTCTATGCATTTCAGGGGTACTGTGGGGTTTTTTGAACCCCCAATTTTTTTATTGGCTGTGCCAAAAAAAGCAGTTTTCTATGCATTTCAGGGGTTTTGACCTTTGACCTTTCTAGTGTTTTGACCTTTGACCTTTCTAGCGATGAAAAAAGCGCATCGTGGCATTTTGACCTTTCTAGCGATTTGACCTTTGACCTTTGACCTTTCTAGCGTTTTGACCTTTGACGTTTTGATTTTTGACCTTTCTAGCGATTTGACCTTTGACCTTTTGACCTTTGACCTTTTGACCTTTGACCTTTCTAGCGTTTTGACCTTTGACCTTTCTAGCGATGAAAAAGCGCATCGTGACGTTTTGAAAAAACCGCATCGTGGCATTTTGACCTTTCTATCGATTTGACCCTTTGACCTTTTGACCTTTGACCTTTCTAGCGTTTTGGCCAAAAAAAAGCAGTTTTCTATGCATTTCAGGGGTACTGTGGGTTTTTTTGAACCCCCAATTTTTGTATTGGCTGTGCCAAAAAAAAGCAGTTTTCTATGCATTTCAGGGGTACTGTGGGGTTTTTTGAACCCCCAATTTTTTTATTGGCTGTGCCAAAAAAAAGCAGTTTTCTATGCATTTCAGGGGTACTGTGGGGTTTTTTGAACCCCCAATTTTTTTATTGGCTGTGCCAAAAAAAAGCAGTTTTCTATGCATTTCAGGGGTTTTGACCTTTGACCTTTCTAGTGTTTTGACCTTTGACCTTTCTAGCGATGAAAAAAGCGCATCGTGGCATTTTGACCTTTCTAGCGATTTGACCTTTTGACCTTTTGACCTTTGACCTTTGATGTTTTGATTTTTAAACTTTCTAGCGATTTGACCTTTGACCTTTTGACCTTTTGACCTTTGACCTTTTGACCTTTGACCTTTCTAGCGTTTTGGCCAAAAAAAAAGCAGTTTTCTATGCATTTCAGGGGTACTGTGAGGTTTTTTGAACCCCCAATTTTTGTATTGGCTGTGCCAAAAAAAAGCAGTTTTCTATGCATTTCAGGGGTACTGTGGGGTTTTTTTATTTTTTTATTGGCTGTGCCAAAAAAAAGCAGTTTTCTATGCATTTCAGGGGTACTGTGGGGTTTTTTGAACCCCCAATTTTTTTATTGGCTGTGCCAAAAAAAAGCAGTTTTCTATGCATTTCAGGGGTACTGTGGGGTTTTTTGAACCCCCAATTTTTTTATTGGCTGTGCCAAAAAAAGCAGTTTTCTATGCATTTCAGGGGTTTTGACCTTTGACCTTTCTAGCGTTTTGACCTTTGACCTTTCTAGCGATGAAAAAGCGCATCGTGACGTTTTGAAAAAACCGCATCGTGGCATTTTGACCTTTCTATCGATTTGACCTTTTGACCTTTGACCTTTTGACCTTTGACCTTTCTAGCGTTTTGGCCAAAAAAAGCAGTTTTCTATGCATTTCAGGGGTACTGTGGGGTTTTTTTATTTTTTTATTGGCTGTGCCAAAAAAAAGCAGTTTTCTATGCATTTCAGGGGTACTGTGGGGTTTTTTGAACCCCCAATTTTTTTATTGGCTGTGCCAAAAAAAAACAGTTTTCTATGCATTTCAGGGGTACTGTGGGGTTTTTTGAACCCCCAATTTTTTTATTGGCTGTGCCAAAAAAAAGCAGTTTTCTATGCATTTCAGGGGTTTTGACCTTTGACCTTTCTAGTGTTTTGACCTTTGACCTTTCTAGCGATTTGACCTTTGACCTTTTGACCTTTGATGCTTTGATTTTTTGACCTTTCTAGCGATTTGACCTTTGACCTTTTGACCCTTTGACCTTTTGACCTTTGACCTTTCTAGCGTTTTGGCCAAAAAAAAGCAGTTTTCTATGCATTTCAGGGGTACTGTGGGGTTTTTTGAACCCCCAATTTTTTTATTGGCTGTGCCAAAAAAAGCAGTTTTCTATGCAATTCAGGGGTACTGTGGGGTTTTTTGAACCCCCAATTTTTTTATTGGCTGTGCCAAAAAAAAGCAGTTTTCTATGCATTTCAGGGGTACTTTGGGTTTTTTTTATTTTTTTATTGGCTGTGCCAAAAAAAAGCAGTTTTCTATGCATTTCAGGGGTACTGTGGGGTTTTTTGAACCCCCAATTTTTTTATTGGCTGTGCCAAAAAAAAGCAGTTTTCTATGCATTTCAGGGGTACTGTGGGGTTTTTTGAACCCCCAATTTTTTTATTGGCTGTGCCAAAAAAAAGCAGTTTTCTATGCATTTCAGGGGTTTTGACCTTTGACCTTTCTAGTGTTTTGACCTTTGACCTTTCTAGCGATGAAAAAAGCGCATCGTGGCATTTTGACCTTTCTAGCGATTTGACCTTTTGACCTTTTGACCTTTGACCTTTGATGTTTTGATTTTTAAACTTTCTAGCGATTTGACCTTTTGACCTTTTGACCTTTGACCTTTGACCTTTTGACCTTTGACCTTTCTAGCGTTTTGGCCAAAAAAAAAGCAGTTTTCTATGCATTTCAGGGGTACTGTGAGGTTTTTTGAACCCCCAATTTTTGTATTGGCTGTGCCAAAAAAAAGCAGTTTTCTATGCATTTCAGGGGTACTGTGGGGTTTTTTTATTTTTTTATTGGCTGTGCCAAAAAAAAGCAGTTTTCTATGCATTTCAGGGGTACTGTGGGGTTTTTTGAACCCCCAATTTTTTTATTGGCTGTGCCAAAAAAAAGCAGTTTTCTATGCATTTCAGGGGTTTTGACCTTTGACCTTTCTAGTGTTTTGACCTTTGACCTTTCTAGCGATTTGACCTTTGACCTTTTGACCTTTGATGTTTTGATTTTTTGACCTTTCTAGTGATTTGACCTTTGACCTTTTGACCCTTTGACCTTTTGACCCTTTGACCTTTCTAGCGTTTTGGCCAAAAAAAAGCAGTTTTCTATGCATTTCAGGGGTACTGTGGGGTTTTTTGAACCCCCAATTTTTTTATTGGCTGTGCCAAAAAAAGCAGTTTTCTATGCAATTCAGGGGTACTGTGGGGTTTTTTGAACCCCCAATTTTTTTATTGGCTGTGCCAAAAAAAAGCAGTTTTCTATGCATTTCAGGGGTACTTTGGGGTTTTTTTATTTTTTTATTGGCTGTGCCAAAAAAAAGCAGTTTTCTATGCATTTCAGGGGTACTGTGGGGTTTTTTGAACCCCCAATTTTTTTATTGGCTGTGCCAAAAAAAAACAGTTTTCTATGCATTTCAGGGGTACTGTGGGGTTTTTTGAACCCCCAATTTTTGTATTGGCTGTGCCAAAAAAAAGCAGTTTTCTATGCATTTCAGGGGTACTGTGGGGTTTTTTTATTTTTTTATTGGCTGTGCCAAAAAAAAGCAGTTTTCTATGCATTTCAGGGGTACTGTGGGGTTTTTTGAACCCCTAATTTTTTTATTGGCTGTGCCAAAAAAAAGCAGTTTTCTATGCATTTCAGGGGTACTGTGGGGTTTTTTGAACCCCCAATTTTTTTATTGGCTGTGCCAAAAAAAGCAGTTTTCTATGCATTTCAGGGGTACTGTGGGGTTTTTTGAACCCCCAATTTTTGTATTGGCTGTGCCAAAAAAAAGCAGTTTTCTATGCATTTCAGGGGTACTGTGGGGTTTTTTTATTTTTTTATTGGCTGTGCCAAAAAAAAGCAGTTTTCTATGCATTTCAGGGGTACTGTGGGGTTTTTTGAACCCCCAATTTTTTTATTGGCTGTGCCAAAAAAAAGCAGTTTTCTATGCATTTCAGGGGTACTGTGGGGTTTTTTGAACCCCCAATTTTTTTATTGGCTGTGCCAAAAAAAGCAGTTTTCTATGCATTTCAGGGGTTTTGACCTTTGACCTTTCTAGTGTTTTGACCTTTGACCTTTCTAGCGATGAAAAAAGCGCATCGTGGCATTTTGACCTTTCTAGCGATTTGACCTTTGACCTTTGACCTTTGACCTTTCTAGCGTTTTGACCTTTGACGTTTTGATTTTTGACCTTTCTAGCGATTTGACCTTTGACCTTTTGACATTTGACCTTTTGACCTTTGACCTTTCTAGCGTTTTGACCTTTGACCTTTCTAGCGATGAAAAAGCGCATCGTGACGTTTTGAAAAAACCGCATCGTGGCATTTTGACCTTTCTATCGATTTGACCTTTTGACCTTTGACCTTTTGACCTTTGACCTTTCTAGCGTTTTGGCCAAAAAAAAGCAGTTTTCTATGCATTTCAGGGGTACTGTGGGTTTTTTTGAACCCCCAATTTTTGTATTGGCTGTGCCAAAAAAAGCAGTTTTCTATGCATTTCAGGGGTACTGTGGGGTTTTTTGAACCCCCAATTTTTTTATTGGCTGTGCCAAAAAAAAGCAGTTTTCTATGCATTTCAGGGGTACTGTGGGGTTTTTTGAACCCCCAATTTTTGTATTGGCTGTGCCAAAAAAAAGCAGTTTTCTATGCATTTCAGGGGTACTGTGGGGTTTTTTGAACCCCCAATTTTTTTATTGGCTGTGCCAAAAAAAAGCAGTTTTCTATGCATTTCAGGGGTACTGTGGGGTTTTTTGAACCCCCAATTTTTTTATTGGCTGTGAAAAAAGCGCATCGTGGCATTTTGACCTTTCTAGCGATTTGACCTTTGACCTTTTGACCTTTGACCTTTGATATTTTGACCTTTCTAGCGATTTGACCTTTGACCTTTGACCTTTTGACCTTTGCCCTTTTGACCTTTGACCTTTCTAGCGTTTTGGCCAAAAAAAAGCAGTTTTCTATGCATTTCAGGGGTACTGTGGGGTTTTTTGAACCCCCAATTTTTTTATTGGCTGTTCCAAAAAAAAGCAGTTTTCTATGCATTTCAGGGGTACTGTGGGGTTTTTTGAACCCCCAATTTTTTTATTGGCTGTGCCAAAAAAAAGCAGTTTTCTATGCATTTCAGGGGTACTGTGGGGTTTTTAGATTTTTTTTATTGGCTGTGCCAAAAAAAAAGCAGTTTTCTATGCATTTCAGGGGTACTGTGGGGTTTTTTGAACCCCCAATTTTTGTATTGGCTGTGCCAAAAAAAAGCAGTTTTCTATGCATTTCAGGGGTACTGTGGGGTTTTTAGATTTTTTTTATTGGCTGTGCCAAAAAAAAAGCAGTTTTCTATGCATTTCAGGGGTACTGTGGGGTTTTTTGAACCCCCAATTTTTTTATTGGCTGTGCCAAAAAAAAGCAGTTTTCTATGCATTTCAGGGGTACTGTGGGGTTTTTTGAACCCCCAATTTTTGTATTGGCTGTGCCAAAAAAAAGCAGTTTTCTATGCATTTCAGGGGTACTGTGGGGTTTTTTGATTTTTTTATTGGCTGTGCCAAAAAAAAGCAGTTTTCTATGCATTTCAGGGGTACTGTGGGGTTTTTTGAACCCCCAATTTTTTTATTGGCTGTGCCAAAAAAAGCAGTTTTCTATGCATTTCAGGGGTTTTGACCTTTGACCTTTCTAGCGTTTTGACCTTTGACCTTTCTAGCGATGAAAAAGCGCATCGTGACGTTTTGAAAAAACCGCATCGTGGCATTTTGACCTTTCTATCGATTTGACCTTTTGACCTTTGACCTTTTGACCTTTGACCTTTCTAGCGTTTTGGCCAAAAAAAGCAGTTTTCTATGCATTTCAGGGGTACTGTGGGGTTTTTTGAACCCCCAATTTTTGTATTGGCTGTGCCAAAAAAAAGCAGTTTTCTATGCATTTCAGGGGTACTGTGGGGTTTTTTGAACCCCCAATTTTTGTATTGGCTGTGCCAAAAAAAAGCAGTTTTCTATGCATTTCAGGGGTACTGTGGGGTTTTTTGAACCCCCTTTTTTTTTATTGGCTGTGCCAAAAAAAAGCAGTTTTCTATGCATTTCAGGGGTACTGTGGGGTTTTTTGAACCCCCAATTTTTTTATTGGCTGTGCCAAAAAAAGCAGTTTTCTATGCATTTCAGGGGTTTTGACCTTTGACCTTTCTAGTGTTTTGACCTTTGACCTTTCTAGCGATGAAAAAAGCGCATCGTGGCATTTTGACCTTTCTAGCGATTTGACCTTTGACCTTTGACCTTTGACCTTTCTAGCGTTTTGACCTTTGACGTTTTGATTTTTGACCTTTCTAGCGATTTGACCTTTGACCTTTTGACATTTGACCTTTTGACCTTTGACCTTTCTAGCGTTTTGACCTTTGACCTTTCTAGCGATGAAAAAGCGCATCGTGACGTTTTGAAAAAACCGCATCGTGGCATTTTGACCTTTCTATCGATTTGACCTTTTGACCTTTGACCTTTTGACCTTTGACCTTTCTAGCGTTTTGGCCAAAAAAAAGCAGTTTTCTATGCATTTCAGGGGTACTGTGGGTTTTTTTGAACCCCCAATTTTTGTATTGGCTGTGCCAAAAAAAGCAGTTTTCTATGCATTTCAGGGGTACTGTGGGGTTTTTTGAACCCCCAATTTTTTTATTGGCTGTGCCAAAAAAAAGCAGTTTTCTATGCATTTCAGGGGTACTGTGGGGTTTTTTGAACCCCCAATTTTTGTATTGGCTGTGCCAAAAAAAAGCAGTTTTCTATGCATTTCAGGGGTACTGTGGGGTTTTTTGAACCCCCAATTTTTTTATTGGCTGTGCCAAAAAAAAGCAGTTTTCTATGCATTTCAGGGGTACTGTGGGGTTTTTTTAACCCCCAATTTTTTTATTGGCTGTGAAAAAAGCGCATCGTGGCATTTTGACCTTTCTAGCGATTTGACCTTTGACCTTTTGACCTTTGACCTTTGATATTTTGACCTTTCTAGCGATTTGACCTTTGACCTTTGACCTTTTGACCTTTGCCCTTTTGACCTTTGACCTTTCTAGCGTTTTGGCCAAAAAAAAGCAGTTTTCTATGCATTTCAGGGGTACTGTGGGGTTTTTTGAACCCCCAATTTTTTTATTGGCTGTGCCAAAAAAAAGCAGTTTTCTATGCATTTCAGGGGTACTGTGGGGTTTTTTGAACCCCCAATTTTTTTATTGGCTGTGCCAAAAAAAAGCAGTTTTCTATGCATTTCAGGGATACTGTGGGGTTTTTAGATTTTTTTTATTGGCTGTGCCAAAAAAAAAGCAGTTTTCTATGCATTTCAGGGGTACTGTGGGGTTTTTTGAACCCCCAATTTTTTTATTGGCTGTGCCAAAAAAAAGCAGTTTTCTATGCATTTCAGGGGTACTGTGGGGTTTTTTGAACCCCCAATTTTTGTATTGGCTGTGCCAAAAAAAAGCAGTTTTCTATGCATTTCAGGGGTACTGTGGGGTTTTTTGATTTTTTTATTGGCTGTGCCAAAAAAAAGCAGTTTTCTATGCATTTCAGGGGTACTGTGGGGTTTTTTGAACCCCCAATTTTTTTATTGGCTGTGCCAAAAAAAGCAGTTTTCTATGCATTTCAGGGGTTTTGACCTTTGACCTTTCTAGCGTTTTGACCTTTGACCTTTCTAGCGATGAAAAAGCGCATCGTGACGTTTTGAAAAAACCGCATCGTGGCATTTTGACCTTTCTATCGATTTGACCTTTTGACCTTTGACCTTTTGACCTTTGACCTTTCTAGCGTTTTGGCCAAAAAAAGCAGTTTTCTATGCATTTCAGGGGTACTGTGGGGTTTTTTGAACCCCCAATTTTTGTATTGGCTGTGCCAAAAAAAAGCAGTTTTCTATGCATTTCAGGGGTACTGTGGGGTTTTTTGAACCCCCAATTTTTGTATTGGCTGTGCCAAAAAAAAGCAGTTTTCTATGCATTTCAGGGGTACTGTGGGGTTTTTTGAACCCCCAATTTTTTTATTGGCTGTGCCAAAAAAAAGCAGTTTTCTATGCATTTCACGGGTTTTGACCTTTGACCTTTCTAGTGTTTTGACCTTTGACCTTTCTAGCGATGAAAAAAGCGCATCGTGGCATTTTGACCTTTCTAGCGATTTGACCTTTGACCTTTTGACCTTTGATGTTTTGATTTTTGACCTTTCTAGCGATTTGACCTTTGACCTTTTGACCTTTGACCTTTCTAGCGTTTTGGCCAAAAAAAAGCAGTTTTCTATGCATTTCAGGGGTACTGTGGGGTTTTTTGAAGCCCCAATTTTTTTATTGCCAAAAAAAAGCAGTTTTCTATGCATTTCAGGGGTACTGTGGGGTTTTTTGATTTTTTTATTGGCTGTGCCAAAAAAAAGCAGTTTTCTATGCATTTCAGGGGTACTGTGGGGTTTTTTGAACCCCCTTTTTTTTTATTGGCTGTGCCAAAAAAAAAGCAGTTTTCTATGCATTTCAGGGGTACTGTGGGGTTTTTTGAACCCCCAATTTTTTTATTGGCTGTGCCAAAAAAAGCAGTTTTCTATGCATTTCAGGGGTTTTGACCTTTGACCTTTCTAGTGTTTTGACCTTTGACCTTTCTAGCGATGAAAAAAGCGCATCGTGGCATTTTGACCTTTCTAGCGATTTGACCTTTGACCTTTGACCTTTCTAGCGTTTTGACCTTTGACGTTTTGATTTTTGACCTTTCTAGCGATTTGACCTTTGACCTTTTGACCTTTGACCTTTCTAGCGTTTTGACCTTTGACCTTTCTAGCGATGAAAAAGCGCATCGTGACGTTTTGAAAAAACCGCATCGTGGCATTTTGACCTTTCTATCGATTTGACCCTTTGACCTTTTGACCTTTGACCTTTCTAGCGTTTTGGCCAAAAAAAAGCAGTTTTCTATGCATTTCAGGGGTACTGTGGGTTTTTTTGAACCCCCAATTTTTGTATTGGCTGTGCCAAAAAAAAGCAGTTTTCTATGCATTTCAGGGGTACTGTGGGGTTTTTTGAACCCCCAATTTTTTTATTGGCTGTGCCAAAAAAAAGCAGTTTTCTATGCATTTCAGGGGTACTGTGGGGTTTTTTGAACCCCCAATTTTTTTATTGGATGTGCCAAAAAAAAGGAGTTTTCTATGCATTTCAGGGGTTTTGACCTTTGACCTTTCTAGTGTTTTGACCTTTGACCTTTCTAGCGATGAAAAAAGCGCATCGTGGCATTTTGACCTTTCTAGCGATTTGACCTTTTGACCTTTTGACCTTTTGACCTTTGATGTTTTGATTTTTAAACTTTCTAGCGATTTGACCTTTGACCTTTTGACCTTTTGACCTTTGACCTTTTGACCTTTGACCTTTCTAGCGTTTTGGCCAAAAAAAAAGCAGTTTTCTATGCATTTCAGGGGTACTGTGAGGTTTTTTGAACCCCCAATTTTGTTATTGGCTGTGCCAAAAAAAATCAGTTTTCTATGCATTTCAGGGGTACTGTGGGGTTTTTTGAACCCCCAATTTTTGTATTGGCTGTGCCAAAAAAAAGCAGTTTTCTATGCATTTCAGGGGTACTGTGGGGTTTTTTTATTTTTTTATTGGCTGTGCCAAAAAAAAGCAGTTTTCTATGCATTTCAGGGGTACTGTGGGGTTTTTTGAACCCCCAATTTTTTTATTGGCTGTGCCAAAAAAAAGCAGTTTTCTATGCATTTCAGGGGTACTGTGGGGTTTTTTGAACCCCCAATTTTTTTATTGGCTGTGCCAAAAAAAGCAGTTTTCTATGCATTTCAGGGGTTTTGACCTTTGACCTTTCTAGCGTTTTGACCTTTGACCTTTCTAGCGATGAAAAAGCGCATCGTGACGTTTTGAAAAAACCGCATCGTGGCATTTTGACCTTTCTATCGATTTGACCCTTTGACCTTTTGACCTTTGACCTTTCTAGCGTTTTGGCCAAAAAAAAGCAGTTTTCTATGCATTTCAGGGGTACTGTGGGTTTTTTTGAACCCCCAATTTTTGTATTGGCTGTGCCAAAAAAAAGCAGTTTTCTATGCATTTCAGGGGTACTGTGGGGTTTTTTGAACCCCCAATTTTTTTATTGGCTGTGCCAAAAAAAAGCAGTTTTCTATGCATTTCAGGGGTACTGTGGGGTTTTTTGAACCCCCAATTTTTTTATTGGCTGTGCCAAAAAAAAGCAGTTTTCTATGCATTTCAGGGGTTTTGACCTTTGACCTTTCTAGTGTTTTGACCTTTGACCTTTCTAGCGATGAAAAAAGCGCATCGTGGCATTTTGACCTTTCTAGCGATTTGACCTTTTGACCTTTTGACCTTTGACCTTTGATGTTTTGATTTTTAAACTTTCTAGCGATTTGACCTTTGACCTTTTGACCTTTTGACCTTTGACCTTTTGACCTTTGACCTTTCTAGCGTTTTGGCCAAAAAAAAAGCAGTTTTCTATGCATTTCAGGGGTACTGTGAGGTTTTTTGAACCCCCAATTTTTTTATTGGCTGTGCCAAAAAAAAATCAGTTTTCTATGCATTTCAGGGGTACTGTGGGGTTTTTTGAACCCCCAATTTTTGTATTGGCTGTGCCAAAAAAAAGCAGTTTTCTATGCATTTCAGGGGTACTGTGGGGTTTTTTTTATTTTTTTATTGGCTGTGCCTTAAAAAAGCAGTTTTCTATGCATTTCAGGGGTACTGTGGGGTTTTTTGAACCCCCAATTTTTTTATTGGCTGTGCCAAAAAAAAGCAGTTTTCTATGCATTTCAGGGGTTTTGACCTTTGACCTTTCTAGCGATTTGACCTTTGACCTTTTGACCTTTTGACCTTTTGACCTTTGACCTTTCTGGCGTTTTGACCTTTGACCTTTCTAGCGATGAAAAAGCGCATCGTGACGTTTTGAAAAAACGCATCGTGGCATTTTGACCTTTCTATCGATTTGACCTTTTGACCTTTGACCTTTTGACCTTTGACCTTTCTAGCGTTTTGGCCAAAAAAAAGCAGTTTTCTATGCATTTCAGGGGTACTGTGGGGTTTTTTGAACCCCCAATTTTTTTATTGCCAAAAAAAAGCAGTTTTCTATGCATTTCAGGGGTACTGTGGGGTTTTTTGATTTTTTTATTGGCTGTGCCAAAAAAAAGCAGTTTTCTATGCATTTCAGGGGTACTGTGGGGTTTTTTGAACCCCCTTTTCTTTTATTGGCTGTGCCAAAAAAAATCAGTTTTCTATGCATTTCAGGGGTACTGTGGGGTTTTTTGAACCCCCAATTTTTGTATTGGCTGTGCCAAAAAAAAGCAGTTTTCTATGCATTTCAGGGGTACTGTGGGGTTTTTTTATTTTTTTATTGGCTGTGCCAAAAAAAAGCAGTTTTCTATGCATTTCAGGGGTACTGTGGGGTTTTTTGAACCCCCAATTTTTTTATTGGCTGTGCCAAAAAAAAGCAGTTTTCTATGCATTTCAGGGGTACTGTGGGGTTTTTTGAACCCCCAATTTTTTTATTGGCTGTGCCAAAAAAAGCAGTTTTCTATGCATTTCAGGGGTTTTGACCTTTGACCTTTCTAGCGTTTTGACCTTTGACCTTTCTAGCGATGAAAAGGCGCATCGTGACGTTTTGAAAAAACCGCATCGTGGCATTTTGACCTTTCTATCGATTTGACCTTTTGACCTTTGACCTTTTGACCTTTGACCTTTCTAGCGTTTTGGCCAAAAAAAGCAGTTTTCTATGCATTTCAGGGGTACTGTGGGGTTTTTTTATTTTTTTATTGGCTGTGCCAAAAAAAAAGCAGTTTTCTATGCATTTCAGGGGTACTGTGGGGTTTTTTGAACCCCCAATTTTTTTATTGGCTGTGCCAAAAAAAAACAGTTTTCTATGCATTTCAGGGGTACTGTGGGGTTTTTTGAACCCCCAATTTTTTTATTGGCTGTGCCAAAAAAAAGCAGTTTTCTATGCATTTCAGGGGTTTTGACCTTTGACCTTTCTAGTGTTTTGACCTTTGACCTTTCTAGCGATTTGACCTTTGACCTTTTGACCTTTGATGTTTTGATTTTTTGACCTTTCTAGCGATTTGACCTTTGACCTTTTGACCCTTTGACCTTTTGACCTTTGACCTTTCTAGCGTTTTGGCCAAAAAAAAGCAGTTTTCTATGCATTTCAGGGGTACTGTGGGGTTTTTTGAACCCCCAATTTTTTTATTGGCTGTGCCAAAAAAAAGCAGTTTTCTATGCAATTCAGGGGTACTGTGGGGTTTTTTGAACCCCCAATTTTTTTATTGGCTGTGCCAAAAAAAAGCAGTTTTCTATGCATTTCACGGGTTTTGACCTTTGACCTTTCTAGTGTTTTGACCTTTGACCTTTCTAGCGATGAAAAAAGCACATCGTGGCATTTTGACCTTTCTAGCGATTTGACCTTTGACCTTTTGACCTTTGACCTTTGATGTTTTGATTTTTGACCTTTCTAGCGATTTGACCTTTGACCTTTTGACCTTTGACCTTTTGACCTTTGACCTTTCTAGCGTTTTGGCCAAAAAAAAGCAGTTTTCTATGCATTTCAGGGGTACTGTGGGGTTTTTTGAAGCCCCAATTTTTTTATTGCCAAAAAAAAGCAGTTTTCTATGCATTTCAGGGGTACTGTGGGTTTTTTTTTATTTTTTTATTGGCTGTGCCAAAAAAAAGCAGTTTTCTATGCATTTCAGGGGTACTGTGGGGTTTTTTGAACCCCCTTTTTTTTTATTGGCTGTGCCAAAAAAAAAGCAGTTTTCTATGCATTTCAGGGGTACTGTGGGGTTTTTTGAACCCCCAATTTTTTTATTGGCTGTGCCAAAAAAAGCAGTTTTCTATGCATTTCAGGGGTTTTGACCTTTGACCTTTCTAGTGTTTTGACCTTTGACCTTTCTAGCGATGAAAAAAGCGCATCGTGGCATTTTGACCTTTCTAGCGATTTGACCTTTGACCTTTGACCTTTCTAGCGTTTTGACCTTTGACGTTTTGATTTTTGACCTTTCTAGCGATTTGACCTTTGACCTTTTGACCTTTGACCTTTTGACCTTTGACCTTTCTAGCGTTTTGACCTTTGACCTTTCTAGCGATGAAAAAGCGCATCGTGACGTTTTGAAAAAACCGCATCGTGGCATTTTGACCTTTCTATCGATTTGACCCTTTGACCTTTTGACCTTTGACCTTTCTAGCGTTTTGGCCAAAAAAAAGCAGTTTTCTATGCATTTCAGGGGTACTGTGGGTTTTTTTGAACCCCCAATTTTTGTATTGGCTGTGCCAAAAAAAAGCAGTTTTCTATGCATTTCAGGGGTACTGTGGGGTTTTTTGAACCCCCAATTTTTTTATTGGCTGTGCCAAAAAAAAGCAGTTTTCTATGCATTTCAGGGGTACTGTGGGGTTTTTTGAACCCCCAATTTTTTTATTGGCTGTGCCAAAAAAAAGCAGTTTTCTATGCATTTCAGGGGTTTTGACCTTTGACCTTTCTAGTGTTTTGACCTTTGACCTTTCTAGCGATGAAAAAAGCGCATCGTGGCATTTTGACCTTTCTAGCGATTTGACCTTTTGACCTTTTGACCTTTGACCTTTGATGTTTTGATTTTTAAACTTTCTAGCGATTTGACCTTTGACCTTTTGACCTTTTGACCTTTGACCTTTTGACCTTTGACCTTTCTAGCGTTTTGGCCAAAAAAAAAGCAGTTTTCTATGCATTTCAGGGGTACTGTGAGGTTTTTTGAACCCCCAATTTTTGTATTGGCTGTGCCAAAAAAAAGCAGTTTTCTATGCATTTCAGGGGTACTGTGGGGTTTTTTTATTTTTTTATTGGCTGTGCCAAAAAAAAGCAGTTTTCTATGCATTTCAGGGGTACTGTGGGGTTTTTTGAACCCCCAATTTTTTTATTGGCTGTGCCAAAAAAAAGCAGTTTTCTATGCATTTCAGGGGTACTGTGGGGTTTTTTGAACCCCCAATTTTTTTATTGGCTGTGCCAAAAAAAGCAGTTTTCTATGCATTTCAGGGGTTTTGACCTTTGACCTTTCTAGCGTTTTGACCTTTGACCTTTCTAGCGATGAAAAAGCGCATCGTGACGTTTTGAAAAAACCGCATCGTGGCATTTTGACCTTTCTATCGATTTGACCTTTTGACCTTTGACCTTTTGACCTTTGACCTTTCTAGCGTTTTGGCCAAAAAAAGCAGTTTTCTATGCATTTCAGGGGTACTGTGGGGTTTTTTTATTTTTTTATTGGCTGTGCCAAAAAAAAGCAGTTTTCTATGCATTTCAGGGGTACTGTGGGGTTTTTTGAACCCCCAATTTTTTTATTGGCTGTGCCAAAAAAAAACAGTTTTCTATGCATTTCAGGGGTACTGTGGGGTTTTTTGAACCCCCAATTTTTTTATTGGCTGTGCCAAAAAAAAGCAGTTTTCTATGCATTTCAGGGGTTTTGACCTTTGACCTTTCTAGTGTTTTGACCTTTGACCTTTCTAGCGATTTGACCTTTGACCTTTTGACCTTTGATGCTTTGATTTTTTGACCTTTCTAGCGATTTGACCTTTGACCTTTTGACCCTTTGACCTTTTGACCTTTGACCTTTCTAGCGTTTTGGCCAAAAAAAAGCAGTTTTCTATGCATTTCAGGGGTACTGTGGGGTTTTTTGAACCCCCAATTTTTTTATTGGCTGTGCCAAAAAAAGCAGTTTTCTATGCAATTCAGGGGTACTGTGGGGTTTTTTGAACCCCCAATTTTTTTATTGGCTGTGCCAAAAAAAAGCAGTTTTCTATGCATTTCAGGGGTACTTTGGGTTTTTTTTATTTTTTTATTGGCTGTGCCAAAAAAAAGCAGTTTTCTATGCATTTCAGGGGTACTGTGGGGTTTTTTGAACCCCCAATTTTTTTATTGGCTGTGCCAAAAAAAAGCAGTTTTCTATGCATTTCAGGGGTACTGTGGGGTTTTTTGAACCCCCAATTTTTTTATTGGCTGTGCCAAAAAAAAGCAGTTTTCTATGCATTTCAGGGGTTTTGACCTTTGACCTTTCTAGTGTTTTGACCTTTGACCTTTCTAGCGATGAAAAAAGCGCATCGTGGCATTTTGACCTTTCTAGCGATTTGACCTTTTGACCTTTTGACCTTTGACCTTTGATGTTTTGATTTTTAAACTTTCTAGCGATTTGACCTTTTGACCTTTTGACCTTTGACCTTTGACCTTTTGACCTTTGACCTTTCTAGCGTTTTGGCCAAAAAAAAAGCAGTTTTCTATGCATTTCAGGGGTACTGTGAGGTTTTTTGAACCCCCAATTTTTGTATTGGCTGTGCCAAAAAAAAGCAGTTTTCTATGCATTTCAGGGGTACTGTGGGGTTTTTTTATTTTTTTATTGGCTGTGCCAAAAAAAAGCAGTTTTCTATGCATTTCAGGGGTACTGTGGGGTTTTTTGAACCCCCAATTTTTTTATTGGCTGTGCCAAAAAAAAGCAGTTTTCTATGCATTTCAGGGGTTTTGACCTTTGACCTTTCTAGTGTTTTGACCTTTGACCTTTCTAGCGATTTGACCTTTGACCTTTTGACCTTTGATGTTTTGATTTTTTGACCTTTCTAGTGATTTGACCTTTGACCTTTTGACCCTTTGACCTTTTGACCCTTTGACCTTTCTAGCGTTTTGGCCAAAAAAAAGCAGTTTTCTATGCATTTCAGGGGTACTGTGGGGTTTTTTGAACCCCCAATTTTTTTATTGGCTGTGCCAAAAAAAGCAGTTTTCTATGCAATTCAGGGGTACTGTGGGGTTTTTTGAACCCCCAATTTTTTTATTGGCTGTGCCAAAAAAAAGCAGTTTTCTATGCATTTCAGGGGTACTTTGGGGTTTTTTTATTTTTTTATTGGCTGTGCCAAAAAAAAGCAGTTTTCTATGCATTTCAGGGGTACTGTGGGGTTTTTTGAACCCCCAATTTTTTTATTGGCTGTGCCAAAAAAAAACAGTTTTCTATGCATTTCAGGGGTACTGTGGGGTTTTTTGAACCCCCAATTTTTGTATTGGCTGTGCCAAAAAAAAGCAGTTTTCTATGCATTTCAGGGGTACTGTGGGGTTTTTTTATTTTTTTATTGGCTGTGCCAAAAAAAAGCAGTTTTCTATGCATTTCAGGGGTACTGTGGGGTTTTTTGAACCCCTAATTTTTTTATTGGCTGTGCCAAAAAAAAGCAGTTTTCTATGCATTTCAGGGGTACTGTGGGGTTTTTTGAACCCCCAATTTTTTTATTGGCTGTGCCAAAAAAAGCAGTTTTCTATGCATTTCAGGGGTACTGTGGGGTTTTTTGAACCCCCAATTTTTGTATTGGCTGTGCCAAAAAAAAGCAGTTTTCTATGCATTTCAGGGGTACTGTGGGGTTTTTTTATTTTTTTATTGGCTGTGCCAAAAAAAAGCAGTTTTCTATGCATTTCAGGGGTACTGTGGGGTTTTTTGAACCCCCAATTTTTTTATTGGCTGTGCCAAAAAAAAGCAGTTTTCTATGCATTTCAGGGGTACTGTGGGGTTTTTTGAACCCCCAATTTTTTTATTGGCTGTGCCAAAAAAAGCAGTTTTCTATGCATTTCAGGGGTTTTGACCTTTGACCTTTCTAGCGTTTTGACCTTTGACCTTTCTAGCGATGAAAAAGCGCATCGTGACGTTTTGAAAAAACCGCATCGTGGCATTTTGACCTTTCTATCGATTTGACCTTTTGACCTTTGACCTTTTGACCTTTGACCTTTCTAGCGTTTTGGCCAAAAAAAAGCAGTTTTCTATGCATTTCAGGGGTACTGTGGGGTTTTTTGAACCCCCAATTTTTTTATTGGCTGTGCCAAAAAAAACAGTTTTCTATGCATTTCAGGGGTACTGTGGGGTTTTTTGAACCCCCAATTTTTTTATTGGCTGTGCCAAAAAAAAGCAGTTTTCTATGCATTTCAGGGGTACTGTGGGGTTTTTTGAACCCCCAATTTTTTTATTGGCTGTGCCAAAAAAAAGCAGTTTTCTATGCATTTCACGGGTTTTGACCTTTGACCTTTCTAGTGTTTTGACCTTTGACCTTTCTAGCGATGAAAAAAGCGCATCGTGGCATTTTGACCTTTCTAGCGATTTGACCTTTTGACCTTTGACCTTTGATGTTTTGATTTTTGACCTTTCTAGCGATTTGACCTTTGACCTTTTGACCTTTGACCTTTCTAGCGTTTTGGCAAAAAAAAAGCAGTTTTCTATGCATTTCAGGGGTACTGTGGGTTTTTTTGAACCCCCAATTTTTGTATTGGCTGTGCCAAAAAAAAGCAGTTTTCTATGCATTTCAGGGGTACTGTGGGGTTTTTTGAACCCCCAATTTTTTTATTGGCTGTGCCAAAAAAAAGCAGTTTTCTATGCATTTCAGGGGTACTGTGGGGTTTTTTGAACCCCCAATTTTTTTATTGGCTGTGCCAAAAAAAAGCAGTTTTCTATGCATTTCAGGGGTACTGTGGGGTTTTTTGAACCCCCAATTTTTTTATTGGCTGTGCCAAAAAAAAGCAGTTTTCTATGCATTTCAGGGGTACTGTGGGGTTTTTTGAACCCCCAATTTTTTTATTGGCTGTGAAAAAAGCGCATCGTGGCATTTTGACCTTTCTAGCGATTTGACCTTTGACCTTTTGACCTTTGACCTTTGATGTTTTGACCTTTCTAGCGATTTGACCTTTGACCTTTTGACCTTTTGACCTTTGACCTTTTGACCTTTGACCTTTCTAGCGTTTTGGCCAAAAAAAAAGCAGTTTTCTATGCATTTCAGGGGTACTGTGGGGTTTTTTTAACCCCCAATTGTTTTATTGGCTGTGCCAAAAAAAAGCAGTTTTCTATGCATTTCAGGGGTACTGTGGGGTTTTTTGAACCCCCAATTTTTTTATTGGCTGTGCCAAAAAAAAGCAGTTTTCTATGCATTTCAGGGGTACTGTGGGGTTTTTAGATTTTTTTTATTGGCTGTGCCAAAAAAAAAGCAGTTTTCTATGCATTTCAGGGGTACTGTGGGGTTTTTTGAACCCCCAATTTTTTTATTGGCTGTGCCAAAAAAAAGCAGTTTTCTATGCATTTCAGGGGTACTGTGGGGTTTTTTGAACCCCCAATTTTTGTATTGGCTGTGCCAAAAAAAAGCAGTTTTCTATGCATTTCAGGGGTACTGTGGGGTTTTTTGATTTTTTTATTGGCTGTGCCAAAAAAAAGCAGTTTTCTATGCATTTCAGGGGTACTGTGGGGTTTTTTGAACCCCCAATTTTTTTATTGGCTGTGCCAAAAAAAGCAGTTTTCTATGCATTTCAGGGGTTTTGACCTTTGACCTTTCTAGCGTTTTGACCTTTGACCTTTCTAGCGATGAAAAAGCGCATCGTGACGTTTTGAAAAAACCGCATCGTGGCATTTTGACCTTTCTATCAATTTGACCTTTTGACCTTTGACCTTTTGACCTTTGACCTTTCTAGCGTTTTGGCCAAAAAAAGCAGTTTTCTATGCATTTCAGGGGTACTGTGGGGTTTTTTGAACCCCCAATTTTTGTATTGGCTGTGCCAAAAAAAAGCAGTTTTCTATGCATTTCAGGGGTACTGTGGGGTTTTTTGAACCCCCAATTTTTTTATTGGCTGTGCCAAAAAAAAGCAGTTTTCTATGCATTTCAGGGGTACTGTGGGGTTTTTTGAACCCCCAATTTTTTTATTGGCTGTGCCAAAAAAAAGCAGTTTTCTATGCATTTCACGGGTTTTGACCTTTGACCTTTCTAGTGTTTTGACCTTTGACCTTTCTAGCGATGAAAAAAGCGCATCGTGGCATTTTGACCTTTCTAGCGATTTGACCTTTGACCTTTTGACCTTTGACCTTTGATGTTTTGATTTTTGACCTTTCTAGCGATTTGACCTTTGACCTTTTGACCTTTGACCTTTTGACCTTTGACCTTTCTAGCGTTTTGGCCAAAAAAAAGCAGTTTTCTATGCATTTCAGGGGTACTGTGGGGTTTTTTGAAGCCCCAATTTTTTTATTGCCAAAAAAAAGCAGTTTTCTATGCATTTCAGGGGTACTGTGGGGTTTTTTGATTTTTTTATTGGCTGTGCCAAAAAAAAGCAGTTTTCTATGCATTTCAGGGGTACTGTGGGGTTTTTTGAGCCCCCTTTTTTTTTATTGGCTGTGCCAAAAAAAAAGCAGTTTTCTATGCATTTCAGGGGTACTGTGGGGTTTTTTGAACCCCCAATTTTTTTATTGGCTGTGCCAAAAAAAGCAGTTTTCTATGCATTTCAGGGGTTTTGACCTTTGACCTTTCTAGTGTTTTGACCTTTGACCTTTCTAGCGATGAAAAAAGCGCATCGTGGCATTTTGACCTTTCTAGCGATTTGACCTTTGACCTTTGACCTTTCTAGCGTTTTGACCTTTGACGTTTTGATTTTTGACCTTTCTAGCGATTTGACCTTTGACCTTTTGACCTTTGACCTTTTGACCTTTGACCTTTCTAGCGTTTTGACCTTTGACCTTTCTAGCGATGAAAAAGCGCATCGTGACGTTTTGAAAAAACCGCATCGTGGCATTTTGACCTTTCTATCGATTTGACCCTTTGACCTTTTGACCTTTGACCTTTCTAGCGTTTTGGCCAAAAAAAAAGCAGTTTTCTATGCATTTCAGGGGTACTGTGGGTTTTTTTGAACCCCCAATTTTTGTATTGGCTGTGCCAAAAAAGAGCAGTTTTCTATGCATTTCAGGGGTACTGTGGTTTTTTTTGAACCCCCAATTTTTTTATTGGCTGTGCCAAAAAAAAGCAGTTTTCTATGCATTTCAAGGGTACTGTGGGGTTTTTTGAACCCCCAATTTCTTTATTGGCTGTGCCAAAAAAAAAGCAGTTTTCTATGCATTTCAGGGGTACTGTGGGGTTTTTTGAACCCCCAATTTTTTTATTGGCTGTGCCAAAAAAAAGCAGTTTTCTATGCATTTCAGGGGTACTGTGGGGTTTTTTGAACCCCCAATTTTTTTATTGGCTGTGCCAAAAAAAAGCAGTTTTCTATGCATTTCAGGGGTACTGTGGGGTTTTTTGAACCCCCAGTTTTTTTAATGGCTGTGCCAAAAAAAAGCAGTTTTCTATGCATTTCAGGGGTACTGTGGGGTTTTTTGAACCCCCAATTTTTTTATTGGCTGTGCCAAAAAAAAGCAGTTTTCTATGCATTTCAGGGGTACTGTGGGTTTTTTTGAACCCCCAATTTTTGTATTGGCTGTGCCAAAAAAAAAGCAGTTTTCTATGCATTTCAGGGGTACTGTGGGGTTTTTTGAACCCCCAATTTTTTTATTGGCTGTGCCAAAAAAAAACAGTTTTCTATGCATTTCAGGGGTACTGTGGGGTTTTTTGAACCCCCAATTTTTTTATTGGCTGTGCCAAAAAAAAGCAGTTTTCTATGCATTTCAGGGGTTTTGACCTTTGACCTTTCTAGTGTTTTGACCTTTGACCTTTCTAGCGATTTGACCTTTGACCTTTTGACCTTTGATGTTTTGATTTTTTTGACCTTTCTAGCGATTTGACCTTTGACCTTTTGACCCTTTGACCTTTTGACCTTTGACCTTTCTAGCGTTTTGGCCAAAAAAAAGCAGTTTTCTATGCATTTCAGGGGTACTGTGGGGTTTTTTGAACCCCCAATTTTTTTATTGGCTGTGCCAAAAAAAAGCAGTTTTCTATGCAATTCAGGGGTACTGTGGGGTTTTTTGAACCCCCAATTTTTTTATTGGCTGTGCCAAAAAAAAGCAGTTTTCTATGCATTTCAGGGGTACTTTGGGGTTTTTTTATTTTTTTATTGGCTGTGCCAAAAAAAAGCAGTTTTCTATGCATTTCAGGGGTACTGTGGGGTTTTTTGAACCCCCAATTTTTTTATTGGCTGTGCCAAAAAAAGCAGTTTTCTATGCATTTCAGGGGTTTTGACCTTTGACCTTTCTAGTGTTTTGACCTTTGACCTTTCTAGCGATGAAAAAAGCGCATCGTGGCATTTTGACCTTTCTAGCGATTTGACCTTTGACCTTTGACCTTTCTAGCGTTTTGACCTTTGACGTTTTGATTTTTGACCTTTCTAGCGATTTGACCTTTGACCTTTTGACCTTTGACCTTTTGACCTTTGACCTTTCTAGCGTTTTGACCTTTGACCTTTCTAGCGATGAAAAAGCGCATCGTGACGTTTTGAAAAAACCGCATCGTGGCATTTTGACCTTTCTATCGATTTGACCCTTTGACCTTTTGACCTTTGACCTTTCTAGCGTTTTGGCCAAAAAAAAGCAGTTTTCTATGCATTTCAGGGGTACTGTGGGTTTTTTTGAACCCCCAATTTTTGTATTGGCTGTGCCAAAAAAAAGCAGTTTTCTATGCATTTCAGGGGTACTGTGGGGTTTTTTGAACCCCCAATTTTTTTATTGGCTGTGCCAAAAAAAAGCAGTTTTCTATGCATTTCAGGGGTACTGTGGGGTTTTTTGAACCCCCAATTTTTTTATTGGCTGTGCCAAAAAAAAGCAGTTTTCTATGCATTTCAGGGGTACTGTGGGGTTTTTTGAACCCCCAATTTTTTTATTGGCTGTGCCAAAAAAAAGCAGTTTTCTATGCATTTCAGGGGTACTGTGGGGTTTTTTGAACCCCCAACTTTTTTATTGGCTGTGCAAAAAAAAAGCAGTTTTCTATGCATTTCAGGGGTACTGTGGGGTTTTTTGAACCCCCAACTTTTTTTATTGGCTGTGCCAAAAAAAAAGCAGTTTTCTATGCATTTCAGGGGTACTGTGGGGTTTTTTGAACCCCCAATTTCTTTATTGGCTGTGCCAAAACAAAAGCAGTTTTTTATGCATTTCAGGGGTACTGTGGTTTTTTTTGAACCCCCAATTTTTTTATTGGCTGTGCCAAAAAAAAGCAGTTTTCTATGCATTTCAAGGGTACTGTGGGGTTTTTTGAACCCCCAATTTCTTTATTGGCTGTGCCAAAAAAAAAGCAGTTTTCTATGCATTTCAGGGGTACTGTGGGGTTTTTTGAACCCCCAATTTTTTTATTGGCTGTGCCAAAAAAAAGCAGTTTTCTATGCATTTCAGGGGTACTGTGGGGTTTTTTGAACCCCCAATTTTTTTATTGGCTGTGCCAAAAAAAAGCAGTTTTCTATGCATTTCAGGGGTACTGTGGGGTTTTTTGAACCCCCAGTTTTTTTAATGGCTGTGCCAAAAAAAAGCAGTTTTCTATGCATTTCAGGGGTACTGTGGGGTTTTTTGAACCCCCAATTGTTTTATTGGCTGTGCCAAAAAAAAGCAGTTTTCTATGCATTTCAGGGGTACTGTGGGTTTTTTTGAACCCCCAATTTTTTTATTGGCTGTGCCAAAAAAAAAGCAGTTTTCTATGCATTTCAGGGGTACTGTGGTTTTTTTTGAACCCCCAATTTTTTTATTGGCTGTGCCAAAAAAAAAGCAGTTTTCTATGCATTTCAGGGGTACTGTGGGGTTTTTTGAACCCCCAATTTTTTTATTGGCTGTGCCAAAAAAAAGCAGTTTTCTATGCATTTCAGGGGTACTGTGGGGTTTTTTGAACCCCCAATTTTTTTATTGGCTGTGCCAAAAAAAAGCAGTTTTCTATGCATTTCAGGGGTACTGTGGGGTTTTTTGAACCCCCAATTTTTTTATTGGCTGTGCCAAAAAAAACAGTTTTCTATGCATTTCAGGGGTACTGTGGGGTTTTTTGAACCCCCAATTTTTTTATTGGCTGTGCCAAAAAAAAGCAGTTTTCTATGCATTTCAGGGGTACTGTGGGGTTTTTTGAACCCCCAATTTTTTTATTGGCTGTGCCAAAAAAAAGCAGTTTTCTATGCATTTCACGGGTTTTGACCTTTGACCTTTCTAGTGTTTTGACCTTTGACCTTTCTAGCGATGAAAAAAGCGCATCGTGGCATTTTGACCTTTCTAGCGATTTGACCTTTTGACCTTTGACCTTTGATGTTTTGATTTTTGACCTTTCTAGCGATTTGACCTTTGACCTTTTGACCTTTGACCTTTCTAGCGTTTTGGCAAAAAAAAGCAGTTTTCTATGCATTTCAGGGGTACTGTGGGTTTTTTTGAACCCCCAATTTTTGTATTGGCTGTGCCAAAAAAAAGCAGTTTTCTATGCATTTCAGGGGTACTGTGGGGTTTTTTGAACCCCCAATTTTTTTATTGGCTGTGCCAAAAAAAAGCAGTTTTCTATGCATTTCAGGGGTACTGTGGGGTTTTTTGAACCCCCAATTTTTTTATTGGCTGTGCCAAAAAAAAGCAGTTTTCTATGCATTTCAGGGGTACTGTGGGGTTTTTTGAACCCCCAATTTTTTTATTGGCTGTGCCAAAAAAAAGCAGTTTTCTATGCATTTCAGGGGTACTGTGGGGTTTTTTGAACCCCCAATTTTTTTATTGGCTGTGAAAAAAGCGCATCGTGGCATTTTGACCTTTCTAGCGATTTGACCTTTGACCTTTTGACCTTTGACCTTTGATGTTTTGACCTTTCTAGCGATTTGACCTTTGACCTTTTGACCTTTGACCTTTTGACCTTTGACCTTTCTAGCGTTTTGGCCAAAAAAAAAGCAGTTTTCTATGCATTTCAGGGGTACTGTGGGGTTTTTTTAACCCCCAATTGTTTTATTGGCTGTGCCAAAAAAAAGCAGTTTTCTATGCATTTCAGGGGTACTGTGGGGTTTTTTGAACCCCCAATTTTTTTATTGGCTGTGCCAAAAAAAAGCAGTTTTCTATGCATTTCAGGGGTACTGTGGGGTTTTTAGATTTTTTTTATTGGCTGTGCCAAAAAAAAAGCAGTTTTCTATGCATTTCAGGGGTACTGTGGGGTTTTTTGAACCCCCAATTTTTTTATTGGCTGTGCCAAAAAAAAGCAGTTTTCTATGCATTTCAGGGGTACTGTGGGGTTTTTTGAACCCCCAATTTTTGTATTGGCTGTGCCAAAAAAAAGCAGTTTTCTATGCATTTCAGGGGTACTGTGGGGTTTTTTGATTTTTTTATTGGCTGTGCCAAAAAAAAGCAGTTTTCTATGCATTTCAGGGGTACTGTGGGGTTTTTTGAACCCCCAATTTTTTTATTGGCTGTGCCAAAAAAAGCAGTTTTCTATGCATTTCAGGGGTTTTGACCTTTGACCTTTCTAGCGTTTTGACCTTTGACCTTTCTAGCGATGAAAAAGCGCATCGTGACGTTTTGAAAAAACCGCATCGTGGCATTTTGACCTTTCTATCAATTTGACCTTTTGACCTTTGACCTTTTGACCTTTGACCTTTCTAGCGTTTTGGCCAAAAAAAGCAGTTTTCTATGCATTTCAGGGGTACTGTGGGGTTTTTTGAACCCCCAATTTTTGTATTGGCTGTGCCAAAAAAAAGCAGTTTTCTATGCATTTCAGGGGTACTGTGGGGTTTTTTGAACCCCCAATTTTTTTATTGGCTGTGCCAAAAAAAAGCAGTTTTCTATGCATTTCAGGGGTACTGTGGGGTTTTTTGAACCCCCAATTTTTTTATTGGCTGTGCCAAAAAAAAGCAGTTTTCTATGCATTTCACGGGTTTTGACCTTTGACCTTTCTAGTGTTTTGACCTTTGACCTTTCTAGCGATGAAAAAAGCGCATCGTGGCATTTTGACCTTTCTAGCGATTTGACCTTTGACCTTTTGACCTTTGACCTTTGATGTTTTGATTTTTGACCTTTCTAGCGATTTGACCTTTGACCTTTTGACCTTTGACCTTTTGACCTTTGACCTTTCTAGCGTTTTGGCCAAAAAAAAGCAGTTTTCTATGCATTTCAGGGGTACTGTGGGGTTTTTTGAAGCCCCAATTTTTTTATTGCCAAAAAAAAGCAGTTTTCTATGCATTTCAGGGGTACTGTGGGGTTTTTTGATTTTTTTATTGGCTGTGCCAAAAAAAAGCAGTTTTCTATGCATTTCAGGGGTACTGTGGGGTTTTTTGAGCCCCCTTTTTTTTTATTGGCTGTGCCAAAAAAAAAGCAGTTTTCTATGCATTTCAGGGGTACTGTGGGGTTTTTTGAACCCCCAATTTTTTTATTGGCTGTGCCAAAAAAAGCAGTTTTCTATGCATTTCAGGGGTTTTGACCTTTGACCTTTCTAGTGTTTTGACCTTTGACCTTTCTAGCGATGAAAAAAGCGCATCGTGGCATTTTGACCTTTCTAGCGATTTGACCTTTGACCTTTGACCTTTCTAGCGTTTTGACCTTTGCCGTTTTGATTTTTGACCTTTCTAGCGATTTGACCTTTGACCTTTTGACCTTTGACCTTTTGACCTTTGACCTTTCTAGCGTTTTGACCTTTGACCTTTCTAGCGATGAAAAAGCGCATCGTGACGTTTTGAAAAAACCGCATCGTGGCATTTTGACCTTTCTATCGATTTGACCCTTTGACCTTTTGACCTTTGACCTTTCTAGCGTTTTGGCCAAAAAAAAAGCAGTTTTCTATGCATTTCAGGGGTACTGTGGGTTTTTTTGAACCCCCAATTTTTGTATTGGCTGTGCCAAAAAAGAGCAGTTTTCTATGCATTTCAGGGGTACTGTGGTTTTTTTTGAACCCCCAATTTTTTTATTGGCTGTGCCAAAAAAAAGCAGTTTTCTATGCATTTCAAGGGTACTGTGGGGTTTTTTGAACCCCCAATTTCTTTATTGGCTGTGCCAAAAAAAAAGCAGTTTTCTATGCATTTCAGGGGTACTGTGGGGTTTTTTGAACCCCCAATTTTTTTATTGGCTGTGCCAAAAAAAAGCAGTTTTCTATGCATTTCAGGGGTACTGTGGGGTTTTTTGAACCCCCAATTTTTTTATTGGCTGTGCCAAAAAAAAGCAGTTTTCTATGCATTTCAGGGGTACTGTGGGGTTTTTTGAACCCCCAGTTTTTTTAATGGCTGTGCCAAAAAAAAGCAGTTTTCTATGCATTTCAGGGGTACTGTGGGGTTTTTTGAACCCCCAATTTTTTTATTGGCTGTGCCAAAAAAAAGCAGTTTTCTATGCATTTCAGGGGTACTGTGGGTTTTTTTGAACCCCCAATTTTTGTATTGGCTGTGCCAAAAAAAAAGCAGTTTTCTATGCATTTCAGGGGTACTGTGGGGTTTTTTGAACCCCCAATTTTTTTATTGGCTGTGCCAAAAAAAAACAGTTTTCTATGCATTTCAGGGGTACTGTGGGGTTTTTTGAACCCCCAATTTTTTTATTGGCTGTGCCAAAAAAAAGCAGTTTTCTATGCATTTCAGGGGTTTTGACCTTTGACCTTTCTAGTGTTTTGACCTTTGACCTTTCTAGCGATTTGACCTTTGACCTTTTGACCTTTGATGTTTTGATTTTTTGACCTTTCTAGCGATTTGACCTTTGACCTTTTGACCCTTTGACCTTTTGACCTTTGACCTTTCTAGCGTTTTGGCCAAAAAAAAGCAGTTTTCTATGCATTTCAGGGGTACTGTGGGGTTTTTTGAACCCCCAATTTTTTTATTGGCTGTGCCAAAAAAAAGCAGTTTTCTATGCAATTCAGGGGTACTGTGGGGTTTTTTGAACCCCCAATTTTTTTATTGGCTGTGCCAAAAAAAAGCAGTTTTCTATGCATTTCAGGGGTACTTTGGGGTTTTTTTATTTTTTTATTGGCTGTGCCAAAAAAAAGCAGTTTTCTATGCATTTCAGGGGTACTGTGGGGTTTTTTGAACCCCCAATTTTTTTATTGGCTGTGCCAAAAAAAGCAGTTTTCTATGCATTTCAGGGGTTTTGACCTTTGACCTTTCTAGTGTTTTGACCTTTGACCTTTCTAGCGATGAAAAAAGCGCATCGTGGCATTTTGACCTTTCTAGCGATTTGACCTTTGACCTTTGACCTTTCTAGCGTTTTGACCTTTGACGTTTTGATTTTTGACCTTTCTAGCGATTTGACCTTTGACCTTTTGACCTTTGACCTTTTGACCTTTGACCTTTCTAGCGTTTTGACCTTTGACCTTTCTAGCGATGAAAAAGCGCATCGTGACGTTTTGAAAAAACCGCATCGTGGCATTTTGACCTTTCTATCGATTTGACCCTTTGACCTTTTGACCTTTGACCTTTCTAGCGTTTTGGCCAAAAAAAAGCAGTTTTCTATGCATTTCAGGGGTACTGTGGGTTTTTTTGAACCCCCAATTTTTGTATTGGCTGTGCCAAAAAAAAGCAGTTTTCTATGCATTTCAGGGGTACTGTGGGGTTTTTTGAACCCCCAATTTTTTTATTGGCTGTGCCAAAAAAAAGCAGTTTTCTATGCATTTCAGGGGTACTGTGGGGTTTTTTGAACCCCCAATTTTTTTATTGGCTGTGCCAAAAAAAAGCAGTTTTCTATGCATTTCAGGGGTACTGTGGGGTTTTTTGAACCCCCAATTTTTTTATTGGCTGTGCCAAAAAAAAAGCAGTTTTCTATGCATTTCAGGGGTACTGTGGGGTTTTTTGAACCCCCAACTTTTTTATTGGCTGTGCAAAAAAAAAGCAGTTTTCTATGCATTTCAGGGGTACTGTGGGGTTTTTTGAACCCCCAACTTTTTTTATTGGCTGTGCCAAAAAAAAAGCAGTTTTCTATGCATTTCAGGGGTACTGTGGGGTTTTTTGAACCCCCAATTTCTTTATTGGCTGTGCCAAAACAAAAGCAGTTTTTTATGCATTTCAGGGGTACTGTGGTTTTTTTTGAACCCCCAATTTTTTTATTGGCTGTGCCAAAAAAAAGCAGTTTTCTATGCATTTCAAGGGTACTGTGGGGTTTTTTGAACCCCCAATTTCTTTATTGGCTGTGCCAAAAAAAAAGCAGTTTTCTATGCATTTCAGGGGTACTGTGGGGTTTTTTGAACCCCCAATTTTTTTATTGGCTGTGCCAAAAAAAAGCAGTTTTCTATGCATTTCAGGGGTACTGTGGGGTTTTTTGAACCCCCAATTTTTTTATTGGCTGTGCCAAAAAAAAGCAGTTTTCTATGCATTTCAGGGGTACTGTGGGGTTTTTTGAACCCCCAGTTTTTTTAATGGCTGTGCCAAAAAAAAGCAGTTTTCTATGCATTTCAGGGGTACTGTGGGGTTTTTTGAACCCCCAATTGTTTTATTGGCTGTGCCAAAAAAAAAGCAGTTTTCTATGCATTTCAGGGGTACTGTGGGTTTTTTTGAACCCCCAATTTTTTTATTGGCTGTGCCAAAAAAAAAGCAGTTTTCTATGCATTTCAGGGGTACTGTGGTTTTTTTTGAACCCCCAATTTTTTTATTGGCTGTGCCAAAAAAAAAGCAGTTTTCTATGCATTTCAGGGGTACTGTGGGGTTTTTTGAACCCCCAATTTTTTTATTGGCTGTGCCAAAAAAAAGCAGTTTTCTATGCATTTCAGGGGTACTGTGGGGTTTTTTGAACCCCCAATTTTTTTATTGGCTGTGCCAAAAAAAAGCAGTTTTCTATGCATTTCAGGGGTACTGTGGGGTTTTTTGAACCCCCAGTTTTTTTAATGGCTGTGCCAAAAAAAAGCAGTTTTCTATGCATTTCAGGGGTACTGTGGGGTTTTTTGAACCCCCAATTTTTTTATTGGCTGTGCCAAAAAAAAGCAGTTTTCTATGCATTTCAGGGGTACTGTGGGTTTTTTTGAACCCCCAATTTTTTTATTGGCTGTGCCAAAAAAAAAGCAGTTTTCTATGCATTTCAGGGGTACTGTGGGGTTTTTTGAACCCCCAATTTTTTTATTGGCTGTGCCAAAAAAAAACAGTTTTCTATGCATTTCAGGGGTACTGTGGGGTTTTTTGAACCCCCAATTTTTTTATTGGCTGTGCCAAAAAAAAGCAGTTTTCTATGCATTTCAGGGGTTTTGACCTTTGACCTTTCTAGTGTTTTGACCTTTGACCTTTCTAGCGATTTGACCTTTGACCTTTTGACCTTTGATGTTTTGATTTTTTGACCTTTCTAGCGATTTGACCTTTGACCTTTTGACCCTTTGACCTTTTGACCTTTGACCTTTCTAGCGTTTTGGCCAAAAAAAAGCAGTTTTCTATGCATTTCAGGGGTACTGTGGGGTTTTTTGAACCCCCAATTTTTTTTATTGGCTGTGCCAAAAAAAAAGCAGTTTTCTATGCAATTCAGGGGTACTGTGGGGTTTTTTGAACCCCCAATTTTTTTATTGGCTGTGCCAAAAAAAAACAGTTTTCTATGCATTTCAGGGGTACTTTGGGGTTTTTTTATTTTTTTATTGGCTGTGCCAAAAAAAAGCAGTTTTCTATGCATTTCAGGGGTACTGTGGGGTTTTTTGAACCCCCAATTTTTTTATTGGCTGTGCCAAAAAAAAAATCAGTTTTCTATGCATTTCAGGGGTACTGTGGGGTTTTTTGAACCCCCAATTTTTGTATTGGCTGTGCCAAAAAAAAGCAGTTTTCTATGCATTTCAGGGGTACTGTGGGGTTTTTTTATTTTTTTATTGGCTGTGCCAAAAAAAAGCAGTTTTCTATGCATTTCAGGGGTACTGTGGGGTTTTTTGAACCCCCAATTTTTTTATTGGCTGTGCAAAAAAAAAGCAGTTTTCTATGCATTTCAGGGGTTTTGACCTTTGACCTTTCTAGCGATTTGACCTTTGACCTTTTGACCTTTTGACCTTTTGACCTTTGACCTTTCTGGCGTTTTGACCTTTGACCTTTCTAGCGATGAAAAAGCGCATCGTGACGTTTTGAAAAAACGCATCGTGGCATTTTGACCTTTCTATCGATTTGACCTTTTGACCTTTGACCTTTTGACCTTTGACCTTTCTAGCGTTTTGGCCAAAAAAAAGCAGTTTTCTATGCATTTCAGGGGTACTGTGGGGTTTTTTGAACCCCCAATTTTTTTATTGCCAAAAAAAAGCAGTTTTCTATGCATTTCAGGGGTACTGTGGGGTTTTTTGATTTTTTTATTGGCTGTGCCAAAAAAAAGCAGTTTTCTATGCATTTCAGGGGTACTGTGGGGTTTTTTGAACCCCCTTTTTTTTTATTGGCTGTGCAAAAAAAAAGCAGTTTTCTATGCATTTCAGGGGTACTGTGGGGTTTTTTGAACCCCCAATTTTTTTATTGGCTGTGCCAAAAAAAGCAGTTTTCTATGCATTTCAGGGGTTTTGACCTTTGACCTTTCTAGTGTTTTGACCTTTGACCTTTCTAGCGATGAAAAAAGCGCATCGTGGCATTTTGACCTTTCTAGCGATTTGACCTTTGACCTTTGACCTTTGACCTTTCTAGCGTTTTGACCTTTGACGTTTTGATTTTTGACCTTTCTAGCGATTTGACCTTTGACCTTTTGACATTTGACCTTTTGACCTTTGACCTTTCTAGCGTTTTGACCTTTGACCTTTCTAGCGATGAAAAAGCGCATCGTGACGTTTTGAAAAAACCGCATCGTGGCATTTTGACCTTTCTATCGATTTGACCTTTTGACCTTTGACCTTTTGACCTTTGACCTTTCTAGCGTTTTGGCCAAAAAAAAGCAGTTTTCTATGCATTTCAGGGGTACTGTGGGGTTTTTTGAACCCCCAATTTTTTTATTGCCAAAAAAAAGCAGTTTTCTATGCATTTCAGGGGTACTGTGGGGTTTTTTGATTTTTTTATTGGCTGTGCCAAAAAAAAGCAGTTTTCTATGCATTTCAGGGGTACTGTGGGGTTTTTTGAACCCCCTTTTTTTTTATTGGCTGTGCAAAAAAAATGCAGTTTTCTATGCATTTCAGGGGTACTGTGGGGTTTTTTGAACCCCCAATTTTTTTATTGGCTGTGCCAAAAAAAGCAGTTTTCTATGCATTTCAGGGGTTTTGACCTTTGACCTTTCTAGTGTTTTGACCTTTGACCTTTCTAGCGATGAAAAAAGCGCATCGTGGCATTTTGACCTTTCTAGCGATTTGACCTTTGACCTTTGACCTTTCTAGCGTTTTGACCTTTGACGTTTTGATTTTTGACCTTTCTAGCGATTTGACCTTTGACCTTTTGACATTTGACCTTTTGACCTTTGACCTTTCTAGCGTTTTGACCTTTGACCTTTCTAGCGATGAAAAAGCGCATCGTGACGTTTTGAAAAAACCGCATCGTGGCATTTTGACCTTTCTATCGATTTGACCTTTTGACCTTTGACCTATGCATTTCAGGGGTACTGTGGGGTTTTTTGAACCCCCAATTTTTTTATTGGCTGTGCCAAAAAAAAGCAGTTTTCTATGCATTTCAGGGGTACTGTGGGGTTCTTTGAACCCCCAATTTTTTTATTGGCTGTGCCAAAAAAAAGCAGTTTTCTATGCATTTCAGGGGTACTGTGGGGTTTTTAGATTTTTTTTATTGGCTGTGCCAAAAAAAAAGCAGTTTTCTATGCATTTCAGGGGTACTGTGGGGTTTTTTTATTTTTTTATTGGCTGTGCCAAAAAAAAGCAGTTTTCTATGCATTTCAGGGGTACTGTGGGGTTTTTTGAACCCCCAATTTTTTTATTGGCTGTGCCAAAAAAAAATCAGTTTTCTATGCATTTCAGGGGTACTGTGGGGTTTTTTGAACCCCCAATTTTTGTATTGGCTGTGCCAAAAAAAAGCAGTTTTCTATGCATTTCAGGGGTACTGTGGGGTTTTTTTATTTTTTTATTGGCTGTGCCAAAAAAAAGCAGTTTTCTATGCATTTCAGGGGTACTGTGGGGTTTTTTGAACCCCCAATTTTTTTATTGGCTGTGCCAAAAAAAAGCAGTTTTCTATGCATTTCAGGGGTTTTGACCTTTGACCTTTCTAGCGATTTGACCTTTTGACCTTTTGACCTTTTGACCTTTGACCTTTCTGGCGTTTTGACCTTTGACCTTTCTAGCGATGAAAAAGCGCATCGTGACGTTTTGAAAAAACCGCATCGTGGCATTTTGACCTTTCTATCGATTTGACCTTTTGACCTTTGACCTTTTGACCTTTGACCTTTCTAGCGTTTTGGCCAAAAAAAGCAGTTTTCTATGCATTTCAGGGGTACTGTGGGGTTTTTTGAACCCCCAATTTTTGTATTGGCTGTGCCAAAAAAAAGCAGTTTTCTATGCATTTCAGGGGTACTGTGGGGTTTTTTGAACCCCCAATTTTTTTATTGGCTGTGCCAAAAAAAAGCAGTTTTCTATGCATTTCAGGGGTACTGTGGGTTTTTTTGAACCCCCAATTTTTTTATTGGCTGTGCCAAAAAAAAGCAGTTTTCTATGCATTTCACGGGTTTTGACCTTTGACCTTTCTAGTGTTTTGACCTTTGACCTTTCTAGCGATGAAAAAAGCGCATCGTGGCATTTTGACCTTTCTAGCGATTTGACCTTTGACCTTTTGACCTTTGATGTTTTGATTTTTGACCTTTCTAGCGATTTGACCTTTGACCTTTTGACCTTTGACCTTTTGACCTTTGACCTTTCTAGCGTTTTGGCCAAAAAAAAGCAGTTTTCTATGCATTTCAGGGGTACTGTGGGGTTTTTTGAAGCCCCAATTTTTTTATTGCCAAAAAAAAGCAGTTTTCTATGCATTTCAGGGGTACTGTGGGGTTTTTTGATTTTTTTATTGGCTGTGCCAAAAAAAAGCAGTTTTCTATGCATTTCAGGGGTACTGTGGGGTTTTTTGAACCCCCTTTTTTTTTATTGGCTGTGCCAAAAAAGAAAGCAGTTTTCTATGCATTTCAGGGGTACTGTGGGGTTTTTTGAACCCCCAATTTTTTTATTGGCTGTGCCAAAAAAAGCAGTTTTCTATGCATTTCAGGGGTTTTGACCTTTGACCTTTCTAGTGTTTTGACCTTTGACCTTTCTAGCGATGAAAAAAGCGCATCGTGGCATTTTGACCTTTCTAGCGATTTGACCTTTGACCTTTGACCTTTCTAGCGTTTTGACCTTTGACGTTTTGATTTTTGACCTTTCTAGCGATTTGACCTTTGACCTTTTGACCTTTGACCTTTTGACCTTTGACCTTTCTAGCGTTTTGACCTTTGACCTTTCTAGCGATGAAAAAGCGCATCGTGACGTTTTGAAAAAACCGCATCGTGGCATTTTGACCTTTCTATCGATTTGACCCTTTGACCTTTTGACCTTTGACCTTTCTAGCGTTTTGGCCAAAAAAAAGCAGTTTTCTATGCATTTCAGGGGTACTGTGGGTTTTTTTGAACCCCCAATTTTTGTATTGGCTGTGCCAAAAAAAAGCAGTTTTCTATGCATTTCAGGGGTACTGTGGGGTTTTTTGAACCCCCAATTTTTTTATTGGCTGTGCCAAAAAAAAGCAGTTTTCTATGCATTTCAGGGGTACTGTGGGGTTTTTTGAACCCCCAATTTTTTTATTGGCTGTGCCAAAAAAAAGCAGTTTTCTATGCATTTCAGGGGTTTTGACCTTTGACCTTTCTAGTGTTTTGACCTTTGACCTTTCTAGCGATGAAAAAAGCGCATCGTGGCATTTTGACCTTTCTAGCGATTTGACCTTTTGACCTTTTGACCTTTGACCTTTGATGTTTTGATTTTTAAACTTTCTAGCGATTTGACCTTTGACCTTTTGACCTTTTGACCTTTGACCTTTTGACCTTTGACCTTTCTAGCGTTTTGGCCAAAAAAAAAAGCAGTTTTCTATGCATTTCAGGGGTACTGTGAGGTTTTTTGAACCCCCAATTTTGTTATTGGCTGTGCCAAAAAAAAGCAGTTTTCTATGCATTTCAGGGGTACTGTGGGGTTTTTTTATTTTTTTATTGGCTGTGCCTGACCTTTTGACCTTTGACCTTTCTAGCGTTTTGGCCAAAAAAAGCAGTTTTCTATGCATTTCAGGGGTACTGTGGGGTTTTTTGAACCCCCAATTTTTGTATTGGCTGTGCCAAAAAAAAGCAGTTTTCTATGCATTTCAGGGGTACTGTGGGGTTTTTTGAACCCCCAATTTTTTTATTGGCTGTGCCAAAAAAAAGCAGTTTTCTATGCATTTCAGGGGTACTGTGGGGTTTTTTGAACCCCCAATTTTGTTATTGGCTGTGCCAAAAAAAATCAGTTTTCTATGCATTTCAGGGGTACTGTGGGGTTTTTTGAACCCCCAATTTTTGTATTGGCTGTGCCAAAAAAAAGCAGTTTTCTATGCATTTCAGGGGTACTGTGGGGTTTTTTTATTTTTTTATTGGCTGTGCCAAAAAAAATCAGTTTTCTATGCATTTCAGGGGTACTGTGGGGTTTTTTGAACCCCCAATTTTTGTATTGGCTGTGCCAAAAAAAAGCAGTTTTCTATGCATTTCAGGGGTACTGTGGGGTTTTTTTATTTTTTTATTGGCTGTGCCAAAAAAAAGCAGTTTTCTATGCATTTCAGGGGTACTGTGGGGTTTTTTGAACCCCCAATTTTTGTATTGGCTGTGCCAAAAAAAAGCAGTTTTCTATGCATTTCAGGGGTACTGTGGGGTTTTTTTATTTTTTTATTGGCTGTGCCAAAAAAAAGCAGTTTTCTATGCATTTCAAGGGTACTGTGGGGTTTTTTGAACCCCCAATTTCTTTATTGGCTGTGCCAAAAAAAAAGCAGTTTTCTATGCATTTCAGGGGTACTGTGGGGTTTTTTGAACCCCCAATTTTTTTATTGGCTGTGCCAAAAAAAAGCAGTTTTCTATGCATTTCAGGGGTACTGTGGGGTTTTTTTATTTTTTTATTGGCTGTGCCAAAAAAAAGCAGTTTTCTATGCATTTCAGGGGTACTGTGGGGTTTTTTGAACCCCCAATTTTTTTATTGGCTGTGCCAAAAAAAAGCAGTTTTCTATGCATTTCAGGGGTACTGTGGGGTTTTTTGAACCCCCAATTTTTTTATTGGCTATGCCAAAAAAAGCAGTTTTCTATGCATTTCAGGGGTTTTGACCTTTGACCTTTCTAGCGTTTTGACCTTTGACCTTTCTAGCGATGAAAAAGCGCATCGTGACGTTTTGAAAAAACCGCATCGTGGCATTTTGACCTTTCTATCGATTTGACCTTTTGACCTTTGACCTTTTGACCTTTGACCTTTCTAGCGTTTTGGCCAAAAAAAGCAGTTTTCTATGCATTTCAGGGGTACTGTGGGGTTTTTTTATTTTTTTATTGGCTGTGCCAAAAAAAAGCAGTTTTCTATGCATTTCAGGGGTACTGTGGGGTTTTTTGAACCCCCAATTTTTTTATTGGCTGTGCCAAAAAAAAACAGTTTTCTATGCATTTCAGGGGTACTGTGGGGTTTTTTGAACCCCCAATTTTTTTATTGGCTGTGCCAAAAAAAAGCAGTTTTCTATGCATTTCAGGGGTTTTGACCTTTGACCTTTCTAGTGTTTTGACCTTTGACCTTTCTAGCGATTTGACCTTTGACCTTTTGACCTTTGATGTTTTGATTTTTTGACCTTTCTAGCGATTTGACCTTTGACCTTTTGACCCTTTGACCTTTTGACCTTTGACCTTTCTAGCGTTTTGGCCAAAAAAAAGACCTTTGACCTTTTGACCTTTGACCTTTCTAGCGATGAAAAAGCGCATCGTGACGTTTTGAAAAAACCGCATCGTGGCATTTTGACCTTTCTATCGATTTGACCCTTTGACCTTTTGACCTTTGACCTTTCTAGCGTTTTGGCCAAAAAAAAGCAGTTTTCTATGCATTTCAGGGGTACTGTGGGTTTTTTTGAACCCCCAATTTTTGTATTGGCTGTGCCAAAAAAAAGCAGTTTTCTATGCATTTCAGGGGTACTGTGGGGTTTTTTGAACCCCCAATTTTTTTATTGGCTGTGCCAAAAAAAAGCAGTTTTCTATGCATTTCAGGGGTACTGTGGGGTTTTTTGAACCCCCAATTTTTTTATTGGCTGTGCCAAAAAAAAGCAGTTTTCTATGCATTTCAGGGGTTTTGACCTTTGACCTTTCTAGTGTTTTGACCTTTGACCTTTCTAGCGATGAAAAAAGCGCATCGTGGCATTTTGACCTTTCTAGCGATTTGACCTTTTGACCTTTTGACCTTTGACCTTTGATGTTTTGATTTTTAAACTTTCTAGCGATTTGACCTTTGACCTTTTGACCTTTTGACCTTTGACCTTTTGACCTTTGACCTTTCTAGCGTTTTGGCCAAAAAAAAAAGCAGTTTTCTATGCATTTCAGGGGTACTGTGAGGTTTTTTGAACCCCCAATTTTGTTATTGGCTGTGCCAAAAAAAAGCAGTTTTCTATGCATTTCAGGGGTACTGTGGGGTTTTTTTATTTTTTTATTGGCTGTGCCTGACCTTTTGACCTTTGACCTTTCTAGCGTTTTGGCCAAAAAAAGCAGTTTTCTATGCATTTCAGGGGTACTGTGGGGTTTTTTGAACCCCCAATTTTTGTATTGGCTGTGCCAAAAAAAAGCAGTTTTCTATGCATTTCAGGGGTACTGTGGGGTTTTTTGAACCCCCAATTTTTTTATTGGCTGTGCCAAAAAAAAGCAGTTTTCTATGCATTTCAGGGGTACTGTGGGGTTTTTTGAACCCCCAATTTTGTTATTGGCTGTGCCAAAAAAAATCAGTTTTCTATGCATTTCAGGGGTACTGTGGGGTTTTTTGAACCCCCAATTTTTGTATTGGCTGTGCCAAAAAAAAGCAGTTTTCTATGCATTTCAGGGGTACTGTGGGGTTTTTTTATTTTTTTATTGGCTGTGCCAAAAAAAATCAGTTTTCTATGCATTTCAGGGGTACTGTGGGGTTTTTTGAACCCCCAATTTTTGTATTGGCTGTGCCAAAAAAAAACAGTTTTCTATGCATTTCAGGGGTACTGTGGGGTTTTTTTATTTTTTTATTGGCTGTGCCAAAAAAAAGCAGTTTTCTATGCATTTCAGGGGTACTGTGGGGTTTTTTGAACCCCCAATTTTTGTATTGGCTGTGCCAAAAAAAAGCAGTTTTCTATGCATTTCAGGGGTACTGTGGGGTTTTTTTATTTTTTTATTGGCTGTGCCAAAAAAAAGCAGTTTTCTATGCATTTCAAGGGTACTGTGGGGTTTTTTGAACCCCCAATTTCTTTATTGGCTGTGCCAAAAAAAAAGCAGTTTTCTATGCATTTCAGGGGTACTGTGGGGTTTTTTGAACCCCCAATTTTTTTATTGGCTGTGCCAAAAAAAAGCAGTTTTCTATGCATTTCAGGGGTACTGTGGGGTTTTTTTATTTTTTTATTGGCTGTGCCAAAAAAAAGCAGTTTTCTATGCATTTCAGGGGTACTGTGGGGTTTTTTGAACCCCCAATTTTTTTATTGGCTGTGCCAAAAAAAAGCAGTTTTCTATGCATTTCAGGGGTACTGTGGGGTTTTTTGAACCCCCAATTTTTTTATTGGCTATGCCAAAAAAAGCAGTTTTCTATGCATTTCAGGGGTTTTGACCTTTGACCTTTCTAGCGTTTTGACCTTTGACCTTTCTAGCGATGAAAAAGCGCATCGTGACGTTTTGAAAAAACCGCATCGTGGCATTTTGACCTTTCTATCGATTTGACCTTTTGACCTTTGACCTTTTGACCTTTGACCTTTCTAGCGTTTTGGCCAAAAAAAGCAGTTTTCTATGCATTTCAGGGGTACTGTGGGGTTTTTTTATTTTTTTATTGGCTGTGCCAAAAAAAAGCAGTTTTCTATGCATTTCAGGGGTACTGTGGGGTTTTTTGAACCCCCAATTTTTTTATTGGCTGTGCCAAAAAAAAACAGTTTTCTATGCATTTCAGGGGTACTGTGGGGTTTTTTGAACCCCCAATTTTTTTATTGGCTGTGCCAAAAAAAAGCAGTTTTCTATGCATTTCAGGGGTTTTGACCTTTGACCTTTCTAGTGTTTTGACCTTTGACCTTTCTAGCGATTTGACCTTTGACCTTTTGACCTTTGATGTTTTGATTTTTTGACCTTTCTAGCGATTTGACCTTTGACCTTTTGACCCTTTGACCTTTTGACCTTTGACCTTTCTAGCGTTTTGGCCAAAAAAAAGACCTTTGACCTTTTGACCTTTGACCTTTCTAGCGTTTTGACCTTTGACCTTTCTAGCGATGAAAAAGCGCATCGTGACGTTTTGAAAAAACCGCATCGTGGCATTTTGACCTTTCTATCGATTTGACCCTTTGACCTTTTGACCTTTGACCTTTCTAGCGTTTTGGCCAAAAAAAAGCAGTTTTCTATGCATTTCAGGGGTACTGTGGGTTTTTTTGAACCCCCAATTTTTGTATTGGCTGTGCCAAAAAAAAGCAGTTTTCTATGCATTTCAGGGGTACTGTGGGGTTTTTTGAACCCCCAATTTTTTTATTGGCTGTGCCAAAAAAAAGCAGTTTTCTATGCATTTCAGGGGTACTGTGGGGTTTTTTGAACCCCCAATTTTTTTATTGGCTGTGCCAAAAAAAAGCAGTTTTCTATGCATTTCAGGGGTTTTGACCTTTGACCTTTCTAGTGTTTTGACCTTTGACCTTTCTAGCGATGAAAAAAGCGCATCGTGGCATTTTGACCTTTCTAGCGATTTGACCTTTTGACCTTTTGACCTTTGACCTTTGATGTTTTGATTTTTAAACTTTCTAGCGATTTGACCTTTGACCTTTTGACCTTTTGACCTTTGACCTTTTGACCTTTGACCTTTCTAGCGTTTTGGCCAAAAAAAAAAGCAGTTTTCTATGCATTTCAGGGGTACTGTGAGGTTTTTTGAACCCCCAATTTTGTTATTGGCTGTGCCAAAAAAAAGCAGTTTTCTATGCATTTCAGGGGTACTGTGGGGTTTTTTTATTTTTTTATTGGCTGTGCCTGACCTTTTGACCTTTGACCTTTCTAGCGTTTTGGCCAAAAAAAGCAGTTTTCTATGCATTTCAGGGGTACTGTGGGGTTTTTTGAACCCCCAATTTTTGTATTGGCTGTGCCAAAAAAAAGCAGTTTTCTATGCATTTCAGGGGTACTGTGGGGTTTTTTGAACCCCCAATTTTTTTATTGGCTGTGCCAAAAAAAAGCAGTTTTCTATGCATTTCAGGGGTACTGTGGGGTTTTTTGAACCCCCAATTTTGTTATTGGCTGTGCCAAAAAAAATCAGTTTTCTATGCATTTCAGGGGTACTGTGGGGTTTTTTGAACCCCCAATTTTTGTATTGGCTGTGCCAAAAAAAAGCAGTTTTCTATGCATTTCAGGGGTACTGTGGGGTTTTTTTATTTTTTTATTGGCTGTGCCAAAAAAAATCAGTTTTCTATGCATTTCAGGGGTACTGTGGGGTTTTTTGAACCCCCAATTTTTGTATTGGCTGTGCCAAAAAAAAGCAGTTTTCTATGCATTTCAGGGGTACTGTGGGGTTTTTTTATTTTTTTATTGGCTGTGCCAAAAAAAAGCAGTTTTCTATGCATTTCAGGGGTACTGTGGGGTTTTTTGAACCCCCAATTTTTGTATTGGCTGTGCCAAAAAAAAGCAGTTTTCTATGCATTTCAGGGGTACTGTGGGGTTTTTTTATTTTTTTATTGGCTGTGCCAAAAAAAAGCAGTTTTCTATGCATTTCAGGGGTACTGTGGGGTTTTTTGAACCCCCAATTTTGTTATTGGCTGTGCCAAAAAAAATCAGTTTTCTATGCATTTCAGGGGTACTGTGGGGTTTTTTGAACCCCCAATTTTTGTATTGGCTGTGCCAAAAAAAAGCAGTTTTCTATGCATTTCAGGGGTACTGTGGGGTTTTTTTATTTTTTTATTGGCTGTGCCAAAAAAAATCAGTTTTCTATGCATTTCAGGGGTACTGTGGGGTTTTTTGAACCCCCAATTTTTGTATTGGCTGTGCCAAAAAAAAGCAGTTTTCTATGCATTTCAGGGGTACTGTGGGGTTTTTTTATTTTTTTATTGGCTGTGCCAAAAAAAAGCAGTTTTCTATGCATTTCAGGGGTACTGTGGGGTTTTTTGAACCCCCAATTTTTGTATTGGCTGTGCCAAAAAAAAGCAGTTTTCTATGCATTTCAGGGGTACTGTGGGGTTTTTTTATTTTTTTATTGGCTGTGCCAAAAAAAAGCAGTTTTCTATGCATTTCAGGGGTACTGTGGGGTTTTTTGAACCCCCAATTTTTTTATTGGCTGTGCCAAAAAAAAACAGTTTTCTATGCATTTCAGGGGTACTGTGGGGTTTTTTGAACCCCCAATTTTTTTATTGGCTGTGCCAAAAAAAAGCAGTTTTCTATGCATTTCAGGGGTTTTGACCTTTGACCTTTCTAGTGTTTTGACCTTTGACCTTTCTAGCGATTTGACCTTTGACCTTTTGACCTTTGATGTTTTGATTTTTTGACCTTTCTAGCGATTTGACCTTTGACCTTTTGACCCTTTGACCTTTTGACCTTTGACCTTTCTAGCGTTTTGGCCAAAAAAAATCAGTTTTCTATGCATTTCAGGGGTACTGTGGGGTTTTTTGAACCCCCAATTTTTTTATTGGCTGTGCCAAAAAAAAGCAGTTTTCTATGCAATTCAGGGGTACTGTGGGGTTTTTTGAACCCCCAATTTTTTTATTGGCTGTGCCAAAAAAAAGCAGTTTTCTATGCATTTCAGGGGTACTTTGGGGTTTTTTTATTTTTTTATTGGCTGTGCCAAAAAAAAGCAGTTTTCTATGCATTTCAGGGGTACTGTGGGGTTTTTTGAACCCCCAATTTTTTTATTGGCTGTGCCAAAAAAAATCAGTTTTCTATGCATTTCAGGGGTACTGTGGGGTTTTTTGAACCCCCAATTTTTGTATTGGCTGTGCCAAAAAAAAGCAGTTTTCTATGCATTTCAGGGGTACTGTGGGGTTTTTTTATTTTTTTATTGGCTGTGCCAAAAAAAAGCAGTTTTCTATGCATTTCAGGGGTACTGTGGGGTTTTTTGAACCCCCAATTTTTTTATTGGCTGTGCCAAAAAAAAGCAGTTTTCTATGCATTTCAGGGGTACTGTGGGGTTTTTTGAACCCCCAATTTTTTTATTGGCTGTGCCAAAAAAAGCAGTTTTCTATGCATTTCAGGGGTACTGTGGGGTTTTTTGAACCCCCAATTTTTGTATTGGCTGTGCCAAAAAAAAGCAGTTTTCTATGCATTTCAGGGGTACTGTGGGGTTTTTTGATTTTTTTATTGGCTGTGCCAAAAAAAAGCAGTTTTCTATGCATTTCAGGGGTACTGTGGGGTTTTTTGAACCCCCAATTTTTTTATTGGCTGTGCCAAAAAAAAGCAGTTTTCTATGCATTTCAGGGGTACTGTGGGGTTTTTTGAACCCCCAATTTTTTTATTGGCTGTGCCAAAAAAAGCAGTTTTCTATGCATTTCAGGGGTACTGTGGGGTTTTTTGAACCCCCAATTTTTGTATTGGCTGTGCAAAAAAAAAGCAGTTTTCTATGCATTTCAGGGGTACTGTGGGGTTTTTTGATTTTTTTATTGGCTGTGCCAAAAAAAAGCAGTTTTCTATGCATTTCAGGGGTACTGTGGGGTTTTTTGAACCCCCAATTTTTTTATTGGCTGTGCCAAAAAAAAGCAGTTTTCTATGCATTTCAGGGGTACTGTGGGGTTTTTTGAACCCCCAATTTTTTTATTGGCTGTGCCAAAAAAAAGCAGTTTTCTATGCATTTCAGGGGTACTGTGGGGTTTTTTGAACCCCCAATTTTTGTATTGGCTGTGCCAAAAAAAAGCAGTTTTCTATGCATTTCAGGGGTACTGTGGGGTTTTTTGATTTTTTTATTGGCTGTGCCAAAAAAAAGCAGTTTTCTATGCATTTCAGGGGTACTGTGGGGTTTTTTGAACCCCCAATTTTTTTATTGGCTGTGCCAAAAAAAGCAGTTTTCTATGCATTTCAGGGGTTTTGACCTTTGACCTTTCTAGCGTTTTGACCTTTGACCTTTCTAGCGATGAAAAAGCGCATCGTGACGTTTTGAAAAAACCGCATCGTGGCATTTTGACCTTTCTATCGATTTGACCTTTTGACCTTTGACCTTTTGACCTTTGACCTTTCTAGCGTTTTGGCCAAAAAAAGCAGTTTTCTATGCATTTCAGGGGTACTGTGGGGTTTTTTGAACCCCCAATTTTTGTATTGGCTGTGCCAAAAAAAAGCAGTTTTCTATGCATTTCAGGGGTACTGTGGGGTTTTTTGAACCCCCAATTTTTTTATTGGCTGTGCCAAAAAAAAGCAGTTTTCTATGCATTTCAGGGGTACTGTGGGGTTTTTTGAACCCCCAATTTTTTTATTGGCTGTGCCAAAAAAAAGCAGTTTTCTATGCATTTCACGGGTTTTGACCTTTGACCTTTCTAGTGTTTTGACCTTTGACCTTTCTAGCGATGAAAAAAGCGCATCGTGGCATTTTGACCTTTCTAGCGATTTGACCTTTGACCTTTTGACCTTTGACCTTTGATGTTTTGATTCTTGACCTTTCTAGCGATTTGACCTTTGACCTTTTGACCTTTGACCTTTTGACCTTTGACCTTTCTAGCGTTTTGGCCAAAAAAAAGCAGTTTTCTATGCATTTCAGGGGTACTGTGGGGTTTTTTGAAGCCCCAATTTTTTTATTGCCAAAAAAAAGCAGTTTTCTATGCATTTCAGGGGTACTGTGGGGTTTTTTGATTTTTTTATTGGCTGTGCCAAAAAAAAGCAGTTTTCTATGCATTTCAGGGGTACTGTGGGGTTTTTTGAGCCCCCTTTTTTTTTATTGGCTGTGCCAAAAAAAAAGCAGTTTTCTATGCATTTCAGGGGTACTGTGGGGTTTTTTGAACCCCCAATTTTTTTATTGGCTGTGCCAAAAAAAGCAGTTTTCTATGCATTTCAGGGGTTTTGACCTTTGACCTTTCTAGTGTTTTGACCTTTGACCTTTCTAGCGATGAAAAAAGCGCATCGTGGCATTTTGACCTTTCTAGCGATTTGACCTTTGACCTTTGACCTTTCTAGCGATGAAAAAGCGCATCGTGACGTTTTGAAAAAACCGCATCGTGGCATTTTGACCTTTCTATCGATTTGACCCTTTGACCTTTTGACCTTTGACCTTTCTAGCGTTTTGGCCAAAAAAAAGCAGTTTTCTATGCATTTCAGGGGTACTGTGGGTTTTTTTGAACCCCCAATTTTTGTATTGGCTGTGCCAAAAAAAAGCAGTTTTCTATGCATTTCAGGGGTACTGTGGGGTTTTTTGAACCCCCAATTTTTTTATTGGCTGTGCCAAAAAAAAGCAGTTTTCTATGCATTTCAGGGGTACTGTGGGGTTTTTTGAACCCCCAATTTTTTTATTGGCTGTGCCAAAAAAAAGCAGTTTTCTATGCATTTCAGGGGTTTTGACCTTTGACCTTTCTAGTGTTTTGACCTTTGACCTTTCTAGCGATGAAAAAAGCGCATCGTGGCATTTTGACCTTTCTAGCGATTTGACCTTTTGACCTTTTGACCTTTGACCTTTGATGTTTTGATTTTTAAACTTTCTAGCGATTTGACCTTTGACCTTTTGACCTTTTGACCTTTGACCTTTTGACCTTTGACCTTTCTAGCGTTTTGGCCAAAAAAAAAGCAGTTTTCTATGCATTTCAGGGGTACTGTGAGGTTTTTTGAACCCCCAATTTTTTTATTGGCTGTGCCAAAAAAAATCAGTTTTCTATGCATTTCAGGGGTACTGTGGGGTTTTTTGAACCCCCAATTTTTGTATTGGCTGTGCCAAAAAAAAGCAGTTTTCTATGCATTTCAGGGGTACTGTGGGGTTTTTTTATTTTTTTATTGGCTGTGCCAAAAAAAAGCAGTTTTCTATGCATTTCAGGGGTACTGTGGGGTTTTTTGAACCCCCAATTTTTTTATTGGCTGTGCCAAAAAAAAAGCAGTTTTCTATGCATTTCAGGGGTTTTGACCTTTCTAGCGATTTGACCTTTGACCTTTTGACCTTTGACCTTTCTGGCGTTTTGACCTTTGACCTTTCTAGCGATGAAAAAGCGCATCGTGACGTTTTGAAAAAACGCATCGTGGCATTTTGACCTTTCTATCGATTTGACCTTTTGACCTTTGACCTTTTGACCTTTGACCTTTCTAGCGTTTTGGCCAAAAAAAAGCAGTTTTCTATGCATTTCAGGGGTACTGTGGGGTTTTTTGAACCCCCAATTTTTTTATTGCCAAAAAAAAGCAGTTTTCTATGCATTTCAGGGGTACTGTGGGGTTTTTTTAATTTTTTTATTGGCTGTGCCAAAAAAAAGCAGTTTTCTATGCATTTCAGGGGTACTGTGGGGTTTTTTGAACCCCCTTTTTTTTTATTGGCTGTGCCAAAAAAAAAGCAGTTTTCTATGCATTTCAGGGGTACTGTGGGGTTTTTTGAACCCCCAATTTTTTTATTGGCTGTGCAGTTTTCTATGCATTTCAGGGGTTTTGACCTTTGACCTTTGACCTTTCTAGTGTTTTGACCTTTGACCTTTCTAGCGATGAAAAAAGCGCATCGTGGCATTTTGACCTTTCTAGCGATTTGACCTTTGACCTTTGACCTTTCTAGCGTTTTGACCTTTGACGTTTTGATTTTTGACCTTTCTAGCGATTTGACCTTTGACCTTTTGACCTTTGACCTTTTGACCTTTGACCTTTCTAGCGTTTTGACCTTTGACCTTTCTAGCGATGAAAAAGCGCATCGTGACGTTTTGAAAAAACCGCATCGTGGCATTTTGACCTTTCTATCGATTTGACCCTTTGACCTTTTGACCTTTGACCTTTCTAGCGTTTTGGCCAAAAAAAAGCAGTTTTCTATGCATTTCAGGGGTACTGTGGGTTTTTTTGAACCCCCAATTTTTGTATTGGCTGTGCCAAAAAAAAGCAGTTTTCTATGCATTTCAGGGGTACTGTGGGGTTTTTTGAACCCCCAATTTTTTTATTGGCTGTGCCAAAAAAAAGCAGTTTTCTATGCATTTCAGGGGTACTGTGGGGTTTTTTGAACCCCCAATTTTTTTATTGCCAAAAAAAAGCAGTTTTCTATGCATTTCAGGGGTACTGTGGGGTTTTTTAAATTTTTTTATTGGCTGTGCCAAAAAAAAGCAGTTTTCTATGCATTTCAGGGGTACTGTGGGGTTTTTTGAACCCCCTTTTTTTTTATTGGCTGTGCCAAAAAAAAAGCAGTTTTCTATGCATTTCAGGGGTACTGTGGGGTTTTTTGAACCCCCAATTTTTTTATTGGCTGTGCCAAAAAAAGCAGTTTTCTATGCATTTCAGGGGTTTTGACCTTTGACCTTTCTAGTGTTTTGACCTTTGACCTTTCTAGCGATGAAAAAAGCGCATCGTGGCATTTTGACCTTTCTAGCGATTTGACCTTTGACCTTTGACCTTTCTAGCGTTTTGACCTTTGACGTTTTGATTTTTGACCTTTCTAGCGATTTGACCTTTGACCTTTTGACCTTTGACCTTTTGACCTTTGACCTTTCTAGCGTTTTGACCTTTGACCTTTCTAGCGATGAAAAAGCGCATCGTGACGTTTTGAAAAAACCGCATCGTGGCATTTTGACCTTTCTATCGATTTGACCCTTTGACCTTTTGACCTTTGACCTTTCTAGCGTTTTGGCCAAAAAAAAGCAGTTTTCTATGCATTTCAGGGGTACTGTGGGTTTTTTTGAACCCCCAATTTTTGTATTGGCTGTGCCAAAAAAAAGCAGTTTTCTATGCATTTCAGGGGTACTGTGGGGTTTTTTGAACCCCCAATTTTTTTATTGGCTGTGCCAAAAAAAAGCAGTTTTCTATGCATTTCAGGGGTACTGTGGGGTTTTTTGAACCCCCAATTTTTTTATTGGCTGTGCCAAAAAAAAGCAGTTTTCTATGCATTTCAGGGGTTTTGACCTTTGACCTTTCTAGTGTTTTGACCTTTGACCTTTCTAGCGATGAAAAAAGCGCATCGTGGCATTTTGACCTTTCTAGCGATTTGACCTTTTGACCTTTTGACCTTTGACCTTTGATGTTTTGATTTTTAAACTTTCTAGCGATTTGACCTTTGACCTTTTGACCTTTTGACCTTTGACCTTTTGACCTTTGACCTTTCTAGCGTTTTGGCCAAAAAAAAAGCAGTTTTCTATGCATTTCAGGGGTACTGTGAGGTTTTTTGAACCCCCAATTTTTGTATTGGCTGTGCCAAAAAAAAGCAGTTTTCTATGCATTTCAGGGGTACTGTGGGGTTTTTTTATTTTTTTATTGGCTGTGCCAAAAAAAAGCAGTTTTCTATGCATTTCAGGGGTACTGTGGGGTTTTTTGAACCCCCAATTTTTTTATTGGCTGTGCCAAAAAAAAGCAGTTTTCTATGCATTTCAGGGGTACTGTGGGGTTTTTTGAACCCCCAATTTTTTTATTGGCTGTGCCAAAAAAAGCAGTTTTCTATGCATTTCAGGGGTTTTGACCTTTGACCTTTCTAGCGTTTTGACCTTTGACCTTTCTAGCGATGAAAAAGCGCATCGTGACGTTTTGAAAAAACCGCATCGTGGCATTTTGACCTTTCTATCGATTTGACCTTTTGACCTTTGACCTTTTGACCTTTGACCTTTCTAGCGTTTTGGCCAAAAAAAGCAGTTTTCTATGCATTTCAGGGGTACTGTGGGGTTTTTTTATTTTTTTATTGGCTGTGCCAAAAAAAAGCAGTTTTCTATGCATTTCAGGGGTACTGTGGGGTTTTTTGAACCCCCAATTTTTTTATTGGCTGTGCCAAAAAAAAACAGTTTTCTATGCATTTCAGGGGTACTGTGGGGTTTTTTGAACCCCCAATTTTTTTATTGGCTGTGCCAAAAAAAAGCAGTCTTCTATGCATTTCAGGGGTTTTGACCTTTCTAGCGATTTGACCTTTGACCTTTTGACCTTTTGACCTTTTGACCTTTGACCTTTCTGGCGTTTTGACCTTTGACCTTTCTAGCGATGAAAAAGCGCATCGTGACGTTTTGAAAAAACGCATCGTGGCATTTTGACCTTTCTATCGATTTGACCTTTTGACCTTTGACCTTTTGACCTTTGACCTTTCTAGCGTTTTGGCCAAAAAAAAGCAGTTTTCTATGCATTTCAGGGGTACTGTGGGGTTTTTTGAACCCCCAATTTTTTTATTGCCAAAAAAAAGCAGTTTTCTATGCATTTCAGGGGTACTGTGGGGTTTTTTTTATTTTTTTATTGGCTGTGCCAAAAAAAAAGCAGTTTTCTATGCATTTCAGGGGTACTGTGGGGTTTTTTGAACCCCCAATTTTTTTATTGGCTGTGCCAAAAAAAGCAGTTTTCTATGCATTTCAGGGGTTTTGACCTTTGACCTTTCTAGTGTTTTGACCTTTGACCTTTCTAGCGATGAAAAAAGCGCATCGTGGCATTTTGACCTTTCTAGCGATTTGACCTTTGACCTTTGACCTTTCTAGCGTTTTGACCTTTGACGTTTTGATTTTTGACCTTTCTAGCGATTTGACCTTTGACCTTTTGACCTTTGACCTTTTGACCTTTGACCTTTCTAGCGATGAAAAAGCGCATCGTGACGTTTTGAAAAAACCGCATCGTGGCATTTTGACCTTTCTATCGATTTGACCCTTTGACCTTTTGACCTTTGACCTTTCTAGCGTTTTGGCCAAAAAAAAGCAGTTTTCTATGCATTTCAGGGGTACTGTGGGTTTTTTTGAACCCCCAATTTTTGTATTGGCTGTGCCAAAAAAAAGCAGTTTTCTATGCATTTCAGGGGTACTGTGGGGTTTTTTGAACCCCCAATTTTTTTATTGGCTGTGCCAAAAAAAAGCAGTTTTCTATGCATTTCAGGGGTACTGTGGGGTTTTTTGAACCCCCAATTTTTTTATTGGCTGTGCCAAAAAAAAGCAGTTTTCTATGCATTTCAGGGGTTTTGACCTTTGACCTTTCTAGTGTTTTGACCTTTGACCTTTCTAGCGATGAAAAAAGCGCATCGTGGCATTTTGACCTTTCTAGCGATTTGACCTTTTGACCTTTTGACCTTTGACCTTTGATGTTTTGATTTTTAAACTTTCTAGCGATTTGACCTTTGACCTTTTGACCTTTTGACCTTTGACCTTTTGACCTTTGACCTTTCTAGCGTTTTGGCCAAAAAAAAAGCAGTTTTCTATGCATTTCAGGGGTACTGTGAGGTTTTTTGAACCCCCAATTTTTTTATTGGCTGTGCCAAAAAAAATCAGTTTTCTATGCATTTCAGGGGTACTGTGGGGTTTTTTGAACCCCCAATTTTTGTATTGGCTGTGCCAAAAAAAAGCAGTTTTCTATGCATTTCAGGGGTACTGTGGGGTTTTTTTATTTTTTTATTGGCTGTGCCAAAAAAAAGCAGTTTTCTATGCATTTCAGGGGTACTGTGGGGTTTTTTGAACCCCCAATTTTTTTATTGGCTGTGCCAAAAAAAAAGCAGTTTTCTATGCATTTCAGGGGTTTTGACCTTTCTAGCGATTTGACCTTTGACCTTTTGACCTTTTGACCTTTGACCTTTCTGGCGTTTTGACCTTTGACCTTTCTAGCGATGAAAAAGCGCATCGTGACGTTTTGAAAAAACGCATCGTGGCATTTTGACCTTTCTATCGATTTGACCTTTTGACCTTTGACCTTTTGACCTTTGACCTTTCTAGCGTTTTGGCCAAAAAAAAGCAGTTTTCTGTGCATTTCAGGGGTACTGTGGGGTTTTTTGAACCCCCAATTTTTTTATTGCCAAAAAAAAGCAGTTTTCTATGCATTTCAGGGGTACTGTGGGGTTTTTTGAACCCCCTTTTTTTTTATTGGCTGTGCCAAAAAAAAAGCAGTTTTCTATGCATTTCAGGGGTACTGTGGGGTTTTTTGAACCCCCAATTTTTTTATTGGCTGTGCCAAAAAAAGCAGTTTTCTATGCATTTCAGGGGTTTTGACCTTTGACCTTTCTAGTGTTTTGACCTTTGACCTTTCTAGCGATGAAAAAAGCGCATCGTGGCATTTTGACCTTTCTAGCGATTTGACCTTTGACCTTTGACCTTTCTAGCGTTTTGACCTTTGACGTTTTGATTTTTGACCTTTCTAGCGATTTGACCTTTGACCTTTTGACCTTTGACCTTTTGACCTTTGACCTTTCTAGCGTTTTGACCTTTGACCTTTCTAGCGATGAAAAAGCGCATCGTGACGTTTTGAAAAAACCGCATCGTGGCATTTTGACCTTTCTATCGATTTGACCCTTTGACCTTTTGACCTTTGACCTTTCTAGCGTTTTGGCCAAAAAAAAGCAGTTTTCTATGCATTTCAGGGGTACTGTGGGTTTTTTTGAACCCCCAATTTTTGTATTGGCTGTGCCAAAAAAAAGCAGTTTTCTATGCATTTCAGGGGTACTGTGGGGTTTTTTGAACCCCCAATTTTTTTATTGGCTGTGCCAAAAAAAAGCAGTTTTCTATGCATTTCAGGGGTACTGTGGGGTTTTTTGAACCCCCAATTTTTTTATTGGCTGTGCCAAAAAAAGCAGTTTTCTATGCATTTCAGGGGTTTTGACCTTTGACCTTTCTAGTGTTTTGACCTTTGACCTTTCTAGCGATGAAAAAAGCGCATCGTGGCATTTTGACCTTTCTAGCGATTTGACCTTTGACCTTTGACCTTTCTAGCGATGAAAAAGCGCATCGTGACGTTTTGAAAAAACCGCATCGTGGCATTTTGACCTTTCTATCGATTTGACCCTTTGACCTTTTGACCTTTGACCTTTCTAGCGTTTTGGCCAAAAAAAAGCAGTTTTCTATGCATTTCAGGGGTACTGTGGGTTTTTTTGAACCCCCAATTTTTGTATTGGCTGTGCCAAAAAAAAGCAGTTTTCTATGCATTTCAGGGGTACTGTGGGGTTTTTTGAACCCCCAATTTTTTTATTGGCTGTGCCAAAAAAAAAGCAGTTTTCTATGCATTTCAGGGGTACTGTGGGGTTTTTTGAACCCCCAATTTTTTTATTGGCTGTGCCAAAAAAAAGCAGTTTTCTATGCATTTCAGGGGTTTTGACCTTTGACCTTTCTAGTGTTTTGACCTTTGACCTTTCTAGCGATGAAAAAAGCGCATCGTGGCATTTTGACCTTTCTAGCGATTTGACCTTTTGACCTTTTGACCTTTGACCTTTGATGTTTTGATTTTTAAACTTTCTAGCGATTTGACCTTTGACCTTTTGACCTTTTGACCTTTGACCTTTTGACCTTTGACCTTTCTAGCGTTTTGGCCAAAAAAAAAGCAGTTTTCTATGCATTTCAGGGGTACTGTGAGGTTTTTTGAACCCCCAATTTTTTTATTGGCTGTGCCAAAAAAAATCAGTTTTCTATGCATTTCAGGGGTACTGTGGGGTTTTTTGAACCCCCAATTTTTGTATTGGCTGTGCCAAAAAAAAGCAGTTTTCTATGCATTTCAGGGGTACTGTGGGGTTTTTTTATTTTTTTATTGGCTGTGCCAAAAAAAAGCAGTTTTCTATGCATTTCAGGGGTACTGTGGGGTTTTTTGAACCCCCAATTTTTTTATTGGCTGTGCCAAAAAAAAAGCAGTTTTCTATGCATTTCAGGGGTTTTGACCTTTCTAGCGATTTGACCTTTGACCTTTTGACCTTTTGACCTTTGACCTTTCTGGCGTTTTGACCTTTGACCTTTCTAGCGATGAAAAAGCGCATCGTGACGTTTTGAAAAAACGCATCGTGGCATTTTGACCTTTCTATCGATTTGACCTTTTGACCTTTGACCTTTTGACCTTTGACCTTTCTAGCGTTTTGGCCAAAAAAAAGCAGTTTTCTATGCATTTCAGGGGTACTGTGGGGTTTTTTGAACCCCCAATTTTTTTATTGCCAAAAAAAAGCAGTTTTCTATGCATTTCAGGGGTACTGTGGGGTTTTTTTTATTTTTTTATTGGCTGTGCCAAAAAAAAGCAGTTTTCTATGCATTTCAGGGGTACTGTGGGGTTTTTTGAACCCCCTTTTTTTTTATTGGCTGTGCCAAAAAAAAAGCAGTTTTCTATGCATTTCAGGGGTACTGTGGGGTTTTTTGAACCCCCAATTTTTTTATTGGCTGTGCCAAAAAAAGCAGTTTTCTATGCATTTCAGGGGTTTTGACCTTTGACCTTTCTAGTGTTTTGACCTTTGACCTTTCTAGCGATGAAAAAAGCGCATCGTGGCATTTTGACCTTTCTAGCGATTTGACCTTTGACCTTTGACCTTTCTAGCGTTTTGACCTTTGACGTTTTGATTTTTGACCTTTCTAGCGATTTGACCTTTGACCTTTTGACCTTTGACCTTTTGACCTTTGACCTTTCTAGCGTTTTGACCTTTGACCTTTCTAGCGATGAAAAAGCGCATCGTGACGTTTTGAAAAAACCGCATCGTGGCATTTTGACCTTTCTATCGATTTGACCCTTTGACCTTTTGACCTTTGACCTTTCTAGCGTTTTGGCCAAAAAAAAGCAGTTTTCTATGCATTTCAGGGGTACTGTGGGTTTTTTTGAACCCCCAATTTTTGTATTGGCTGTGCCAAAAAAAAGCAGTTTTCTATGCATTTCAGGGGTACTGTGGGGTTTTTTGAACCCCCAATTTTTTTATTGGCTGTGCCAAAAAAAAGCAGTTTTCTATGCATTTCAGGGGTACTGTGGGGTTTTTTGAACCCCCAATTTTTTTATTGGCTGTGCCAAAAAAAAGCAGTTTTCTATGCATTTCAGGGGTTTTGACCTTTGACCTTTCTAGTGTTTTGACCTTTGACCTTTCTAGCGATGAAAAAAGCGCATCGTGGCATTTTGACCTTTCTAGCGATTTGACCTTTTGACCTTTTGACCTTTGACCTTTGATGTTTTGATTTTTAAACTTTCTAGCGATTTGACCTTTGACCTTTTGACCTTTTGACCTTTGACCTTTTGACCTTTGACCTTTCTAGCGTTTTGGCCAAAAAAAAAGCAGTTTTCTATGCATTTCAGGGGTACTGTGAGGTTTTTTGAACCCCCAATTTTTGTATTGGCTGTGCCAAAAAAAAGCAGTTTTCTATGCATTTCAGGGGTACTGTGGGGTTTTTTTATTTTTTTATTGGCTGTGCCAAAAAAAAGCAGTTTTCTATGCATTTCAGGGGTACTGTGGGGTTTTTTGAACCCCCAATTTTTTTATTGGCTGTGCCAAAAAAAAGCAGTTTTCTATGCATTTCAGGGGTACTGTGGGGTTTTTTGAACCCCCAATTTTTTTATTGGCTGTGCCAAAAAAAGCAGTTTTCTATGCATTTCAGGGGTTTTGACCTTTGACCTTTCTAGCGTTTTGACCTTTGACCTTTCTAGCGATGAAAAAGCGCATCGTGACGTTTTGAAAAAACCGCATCGTGGCATTTTGACCTTTCTATCGATTTGACCTTTTGACCTTTGACCTTTTGACCTTTGACCTTTCTAGCGTTTTGGCCAAAAAAAGCAGTTTTCTATGCATTTCAGGGGTACTGTGGGGTTTTTTTATTTTTTTATTGGCTGTGCCAAAAAAAAGCAGTTTTCTATGCATTTCAGGGGTACTGTGGGGTTTTTTGAACCCCCAATTTTTTTATTGGCTGTGCCAAAAAAAAACAGTTTTCTATGCATTTCAGGGGTACTGTGGGGTTTTTTGAACCCCCAATTTTTTTATTGGCTGTGCCAAAAAAAAGCAGTCTTCTATGCATTTCAGGGGTTTTGACCTTTCTAGCGATTTGACCTTTGACCTTTTGACCTTTTGACCTTTGACCTTTCTGGCGTTTTGACCTTTGACCTTTCTAGCGATGAAAAAGCGCATCGTGACGTTTTGAAAAAACGCATCGTGGCATTTTGACCTTTCTATCGATTTGACCTTTTGACCTTTGACCTTTTGACCTTTGACCTTTCTAGCGTTTTGGCCAAAAAAAAGCAGTTTTCTATGCATTTCAGGGGTACTGTGGGGTTTTTTGAACCCCCAATTTTTTTATTGCCAAAAAAAAGCAGTTTTCTATGCATTTCAGGGGTACTGTGGGGTTTTTTTTATTTTTTTATTGGCTGTGCCAAAAAAAAAGCAGTTTTCTATGCATTTCAGGGGTACTGTGGGGTTTTTTGAACCCCCAATTTTTTTATTGGCTGTGCCAAAAAAAGCAGTTTTCTATGCATTTCAGGGGTTTTGACCTTTGACCTTTCTAGTGTTTTGACCTTTGACCTTTCTAGCGATGAAAAAAGCGCATCGTGGCATTTTGACCTTTCTAGCGATTTGACCTTTGACCTTTCTAGCGTTTTGACCTTTGACGTTTTGATTTTTGACCTTTCTAGCGATTTGACCTTTGACCTTTTGACCTTTGACCTTTTGACCTTTGACCTTTCTAGCGTTTTGACCTTTGACCTTTCTAGCGATGAAAAAGCGCATCGTGACGTTTTGAAAAAACCGCATCGTGGCATTTTGACCTTTCTATCGATTTGACCCTTTGACCTTTTGACCTTTGACCTTTCTAGCGTTTTGGCCAAAAAAAAGCAGTTTTCTATGCATTTCAGGGGTACTGTGGGTTTTTTTGAACCCCCAATTTTTGTATTGGCTGTGCCAAAAAAAAGCAGTTTTCTATGCATTTCAGGGGTACTGTGGGGTTTTTTGAACCCCCAATTTTTTTATTGGCTGTGCCAAAAAAAAGCAGTTTTCTATGCATTTCAGGGGTACTGTGGGGTTTTTTGAACCCCCAATTTTTTTATTGGCTGTGCCAAAAAAAAGCAGTTTTCTATGCATTTCAGGGGTTTTGACCTTTGACCTTTCTAGTGTTTTGACCTTTGACCTTTCTAGCGATGAAAAAAGCGCTTTGACCTTTCTAGCGATTTGACCTTTTGACCTTTTGACCTTTGACCTTTGATGTTTTGATTTTTAAACTTTCTAGCGATTTGACCTTTGACCTTTTGACCTTTTGACCTTTGACCTTTTGACCTTTGACCTTTCTAGCGTTTTGGCCAAAAAAAAAGCAGTTTTCTATGCATTTCAGGGGTACTGTGAGGTTTTTTGAACCCCCAATTTTTTTATTGGCTGTGCCAAAAAAAATCAGTTTTCTATGCATTTCAGGGGTACTGTGGGGTTTTTTGAACCCCCAATTTTTGTATTGGCTGTGCCAAAAAAAAAGCAGTTTTCTATGCATTTCAGGGGTACTGTGGGGTTTTTTTATTTTTTTATTGGCTGTGCCAAAAAAAAGCAGTTTTCTATGCATTTCAGGGGTACTGTGGGGTTTTTTGAACCCCCAATTTTTTTATTGGCTGTGCCAAAAAAAAAGCAGTTTTCTATGCATTTCAGGGGTTTTGACCTTTCTAGCGATTTGACCTTTGACCTTTTGACCTTTTGACCTTTTGACCTTTGACCTTTCTGGCGTTTTGACCTTTGACCTTTCTAGCGATGAAAAAGCGCATCGTGACGTTTTGAAAAAACGCATCGTGGCATTTTGACCTTTCTATCGATTTGACCTTTTGACCTTTGACCTTTTGACCTTTGACCTTTCTAGCGTTTTGGCCAAAAAAAAGCAGTTTTCTATGCATTTCAGGGGTACTGTGGGGTTTTTTGAACCCCCAATTTTTTTATTGCCAAAAAAAAGCAGTTTTCTATGCATTTCAGGGGTACTGTGGGGTTTTTTGAACCCCCTTTTTTTTTATTGGCTGTGCCAAAAAAAAAGCAGTTTTCTATGCATTTCAGGGGTACTGTGGGGTTTTTTGAACCCCCAATTTTTTTATTGGCTGTGCCAAAAAAAGCAGTTTTCTATGCATTTCAGGGGTACTGTGGGGTTTTTTGAACCCCCAATTTTTGTATTGGCTGTGCCAAAAAAAAGCAGTTTTCTATGCATTTCAGGGGTACTGTGGGGTTTTTTTATTTTTTTATTGGCTGTGCCAAAAAAAAGCAGTTTTCTATGCATTTCAGGGGTACTGTGGGGTTTTTTGAACCCCCAATTTTTTTATTGGCTGTGCCAAAAAAAAAGCAGTTTTCTATGCATTTCAGGGGTTTTGACCTTTCTAGCGATTTGACCTTTGACCTTTTGACCTTTTGACCTTTTGACCTTTGACCTTTCTGGCGTTTTGACCTTTGACCTTTCTAGCGATGAAAAAGCGCATCGTGACGTTTTGAAAAAACGCATCGTGGCATTTTGACCTTTCTATCGATTTGACCTTTTGACCTTTGACCTTTTGACCTTTGACCTTTCTAGCGTTTTGGCCAAAAAAAAGCAGTTTTCTATGCATTTCAGGGGTACTGTGGGGTTTTTTGAACCCCCAATTTTTTTATTGCCAAAAAAAAGCAGTTTTCTATGCATTTCAGGGGTACTGTGGGGTTTTTTGAACCCCCTTTTTTTTTATTGGCTGTGCCAAAAAAAAAGCAGTTTTCTATGCATTTCAGGGGTACTGTGGGGTTTTTTGAACCCCCAATTTTTTTATTGGCTGTGCCAAAAAAAGCAGTTTTCTATGCATTTCAGGGGTTTTGACCTTTGACCTTTCTAGTGTTTTGACCTTTGACCTTTCTAGCGATGAAAAAAGCGCATCGTGGCATTTTGACCTTTCTAGCGATTTGACCTTTGACCTTTGACCTTTCTAGCGTTTTGACCTTTGACGTTTTGATTTTTGACCTTTCTAGCGATTTGACCTTTGACCTTTTGACCTTTGACCTTTTGACCTTTGACCTTTCTAGCGTTTTGACCTTTGACCTTTCTAGCGATGAAAAAGCGCATCGTGACGTTTTGAAAAAACCGCATCGTGGCATTTTGACCTTTCTATCGATTTGACCCTTTGACCTTTTGACCTTTGACCTTTCTAGCGTTTTGGCCAAAAAAAAGCAGTTTTCTATGCATTTCAGGGGTACTGTGGGTTTTTTTGAACCCCCAATTTTTGTATTGGCTGTGCCAAAAAAAAGCAGTTTTCTATGCATTTCAGGGGTACTGTGGGGTTTTTTGAACCCCCAATTTTTTTATTGGCTGTGCCAAAAAAAAGCAGTTTTCTATGCATTTCAGGGGTACTGTGGGGTTTTTTGAACCCCCAATTTTTTTATTGGCTGTGCCAAAAAAAAGCAGTTTTCTATGCATTTCAGGGGTTTTGACCTTTGACCTTTCTAGTGTTTTGACCTTTGACCTTTCTAGCGATGAAAAAAGCGCATCGTGGCATTTTGACCTTTCTAGCGATTTGACCTTTTGACCTTTTGACCTTTGACCTTTGATGTTTTGATTTTTAAACTTTCTAGCGATTTGACCTTTGACCTTTTGACCTTTTGACCTTTGACCTTTTGACCTTTGACCTTTCTAGCGTTTTGGCCAAAAAAAAGCAGTTTTCTATGCATTTCAGGGGTACTGTGGGTTTTTTTGAACCCCCAATTTTTGTATTGGCTGTGCCAAAAAAAAGCAGTTTTCTATGCATTTCAGGGGTACTGTGGGGTTTTTTGAACCCCCAATTTTTTTATTGGCTGTGCCAAAAAAAAGCAGTTTTCTATGCATTTCAGGGGTACTGTGGGGTTTTTTGAACCCCCAATTTTTTTATTGGCTGTGCCAAAAAAAAGCAGTTTTCTATGCATTTCAGGGGTTTTGACCTTTGACCTTTCTAGTGTTTTGACCTTTGACCTTTCTAGCGATGAAAAAAGCGCTTTGACCTTTCTAGCGATTTGACCTTTTGACCTTTTGACCTTTGACCTTTGATGTTTTGATTTTTAAACTTTCTAGCGATTTGACCTTTGACCTTTTGACCTTTTGACCTTTGACCTTTTGACCTTTGACCTTTCTAGCGTTTTGGCCAAAAAAAAGCAGTTTTCTATGCATTTCAGGGGTACTGTGGGGTTTTTTGAAGCCCCAATTTTTTTATTGCCAAAAAAAAGCAGTTTTCTATGCATTTCAGGGGTACTGTGGGGTTTTTTGATTTTTTTATTGGCTGTGCCAAAAAAAAGCAGTTTTCTATGCATTTCAGGGGTACTGTGGGGTTTTTTGAGCCCCCTTTTTTTTTATTGGCTGTGCCAAAAAAAATGCAGTTTTCTATGCATTTCAGGGGTACTGTGGGGTTTTTTGAACCCCCAATTTTTTTATTGGCTGTGCCAAAAAAAGCAGTTTTCTATGCATTTCAGGGGTTTTGACCTTTGACCTTTCTAGTGTTTTGACCTTTGACCTTTCTAGCGATGAAAAAAGCGCATCGTGGCATTTTGACCTTTCTAGCGATTTGACCTTTGACCTTTGACCTTTCTAGCGATGAAAAAGCGCATCGTGACGTTTTGAAAAAACCGCATCGTGGCATTTTGACCTTTCTATCGATTTGACCCTTTGACCTTTTGACCTTTGACCTTTCTAGCGTTTTGGCCAAAAAAAAGCAGTTTTCTATGCATTTCAGGGGTACTGTGGGTTTTTTTGAACCCCCAATTTTTGTATTGGCTGTGCCAAAAAAAAGCAGTTTTCTATGCATTTCAGGGGTACTGTGGGGTTTTTTGAACCCCCAATTTTTTTATTGGCTGTGCCAAAAAAAAGCAGTTTTCTATGCATTTCAGGGGTACTGTGGGGTTTTTTGAACCCCCAATTTTTTTATTGGCTGTGCCAAAAAAAAGCAGTTTTCTATGCATTTCAGGGGTTTTGACCTTTGACCTTTCTAGTGTTTTGACCTTTGACCTTTCTAGCGATGAAAAAAGCGCATCGTGGCATTTTGACCTTTCTAGCGATTTGACCTTTTGACCTTTTGACCTTTGACCTTTGATGTTTTGATTTTTAAACTTTCTAGCGATTTGACCTTTGACCTTTTGACCTTTTGACCTTTGACCTTTTGACCTTTGACCTTTCTAGCGTTTTGGCCAAAAAAAAGCAGTTTTCTATGCATTTCAGGGGTACTGTGAGGTTTTTTGAACCCCCAATTTTTTTATTGGCTGTGCCAAAAAAAGCAGTTTTCTATGCATTTCAGGGGTTTTGACCTTTGACCTTTCTAGCGTTTTGACCTTTGACCTTTCTAGCGATGAAAAAGCGCATCGTGACGTTTTGAAAAAACCGCATCGTGGCATTTTGACCTTTCTATCGATTTGACCTTTTGACCTTTGACCTTTTGACCTTTGACCTTTCTAGCGTTTTGGCCAAAAAAAGCAGTTTTCTATGCATTTCAGGGGTACTGTGGGGTTTTTTTATTTTTTTATTGGCTGTGCCAAAAAAAAGCAGTTTTCTATGCATTTCAGGGGTACTGTGGGGTTTTTTGAACCCCCAATTTTTTTATTGGCTGTGCCAAAAAAAAACAGTTTTCTATGCATTTCAGGGGTACTGTGGGGTTTTTTGAACCCCCAATTTTTTTATTGGCTGTGCCAAAAAAAAGCAGTTTTCTATGCATTTCAGGGGTTTTGACCTTTGACCTTTCTAGTGTTTTGACCTTTGACCTTTCTAGCGATTTGACCTTTGACCTTTTGACCTTTGATGTTTTGATTTTTTGACCTTTCTAGCGATTTGACCTTTGACCTTTTGACCCTTTGACCTTTTGACCTTTGACCTTTCTAGCGTTTTGGCCAAAAAAAAGCAGTTTTCTATGCATTTCAGGGGTACTGTGGGGTTTTTTGAACCCCCAATTTTTTTATTGGCTGTGCCAAAAAAAAGCAGTTTTCTATGCAATTCAGGGGTACTGTGGGGTTTTTTGAACCCCCAATTTTTTTATTGGCTGTGCCAAAAAAAAGCAGTTTTCTATGCATTTCAGGGGTACTTTGGGGTTTTTTTATTTTTTTATTGGCTGTGCCAAAAAAAAGCAGTTTTCTATGCATTTCAGGGGTACTGTGGGGTTTTTTGAACCCCCAATTTTTTTATTGGCTGTGCCAAAAAAAATCAGTTTTCTATGCATTTCAGGGGTACTGTGGGGTTTTTTGAACCCCCAATTTTTGTATTGGCTGTGCCAAAAAAAAGCAGTTTTCTATGCATTTCAGGGGTACTGTGGGGTTTTTTTATTTTTTTATTGGCTGTGCCAAAAAAAAGCAGTTTTCTATGCATTTCAGGGGTACTGTGGGGTTTTTTGAACCCCTAATTTTTGTATTGGCTGTGCCAAAAAAAAGCAGTTTTCTATGCATTTCAGGGGTACTGTGGGGTTTTTTGAACCCCCAATTTTTTTATTGGCTGTGCCAAAAAAAAGCAGTTTTCTATGCATTTCACGGGTTTTGACCTTTGACCTTTCTAGTGTTTTGACCTTTGACCTTTCTAGCGATGAAAAAAGCGCATCGTGGCATTTTGACCTTTCTAGCGATTTGACCTTTGACCTTTTGACCTTTGACCTTTGATGTTTTGATTTTTGACCTTTCTAGCGATTTGACCTTTGACCTTTTGACCTTTGACCTTTTGACCTTTGACCTTTCTAGCGTTTTGGCCAAAAAAAAGCAGTTTTCTATGCATTTCAGGGGTACTGTGGGGTTTTTTGAAGCCCCAATTTTTTTATTGCCAAAAAAAAAGCAGTTTTCTATGCATTTCAGGGGTACTGTGGGGTTTTTTGATTTTTTTATTGGCTGTGCCAAAAAAAAGCAGTTTTCTATGCATTTCAGGGGTACTGTGGGGTTTTTTGAGCCCCCTTTTTTTTTATTGGCTGTGCAAAAAAAAAAGCAGTTTTCTATGCATTTCAGGGGTACTGTGGGGTTTTTTGAACCCCCAATTTTTTTATTGGCTGTGCCAAAAAAAGCAGTTTTCTATGCATTTCAGGGGTTTTGACCTTTGACCTTTCTAGTGTTTTGACCTTTGACCTTTCTAGCGATGAAAAAAGCGCATCGTGGCATTTTGACCTTTCTAGCGATTTGACCTTTGACCTTTGACCTTTCTAGCGTTTTGACCTTTGACGTTTTGATTTTTGACCTTTCTAGCGATTTGACCTTTGACCTTTTGACCTTTGACCTTTTGACCTTTGACCTTTCTAGCGTTTTGACCTTTGACCTTTCTAGCGATGAAAAAGCGCATCGTGACGTTTTGAAAAAACCGCATCGTGGCATTTTGACCTTTCTATCGATTTGACCCTTTGACCTTTTGACCTTTGACCTTTCTAGCGTTTTGGCCAAAAAAAAGCAGTTTTCTATGCATTTCAGGGGTACTGTGGGTTTTTTTGAACCCCCAATTTTTGTATTGGCTGTGCCAAAAAAAAGCAGTTTTCTATGCATTTCAGGGGTACTGTGGGGTTTTTTGAACCCCCAATTTTTTTATTGGCTGTGCCAAAAAAAAGCAGTTTTCTATGCATTTCAGGGGTACTGTGGGGTTTTTTGAACCCCCAATTTTTTTATTGGCTGTGCCAAAAAAAAGCAGTTTTCTATGCATTTCAGGGGTTTTGACCTTTGACCTTTCTAGTGTTTTGACCTTTGACCTTTCTAGCGATGAAAAAAGCGCATCGTGGCATTTTGACCTTTCTAGCGATTTGACCTTTTGACCTTTTGACCTTTGACCTTTGATGTTTTGATTTTTAAACTTTCTAGCGATTTGACCTTTGACCTTTTGACCTTTTGACCTTTGACCTTTTGACCTTTGACCTTTCTAGCGTTTTGGCCAAAAAAAAGCAGTTTTCTATGCATTTCAGGGGTACTGTGAGGTTTTTTGAACCCCCAATTTTTTTATTGGCTGTGCCAAAAAAAATCAGTTTTCTATGCATTTCAGGGGTACTGTGGGGTTTTTTGAACCCCCAATTTTTGTATTGGCTGTGCCAAAAAAAAGCAGTTTTCTATGCATTTCAGGGGTACTGTGGGGTTTTTTTATTTTTTTATTGGCTGTGCCAAAAAAAAGCAGTTTTCTATGCATTTCAGGGGTACTGTGGGGTTTTTTGAACCCCCAATTTTTTTATTGGCTGTGCCAAAAAAAAAGCAGTTTTCTATGCATTTCAGGGGTTTTGACCTTTCTAGCGATTTGACCTTTGACCTTTTGACCTTTTGACCTTTTGACCTTTGACCTTTCTGGCGTTTTGACCTTTGACCTTTCTAGCGATGAAAAAGCGCATCGTGACGTTTTGAAAAAACGCATCGTGGCATTTTGACCTTTCTATCGATTTGACCTTTTGACCTTTGACCTTTTGACCTTTGACCTTTCTAGCGTTTTGGCCAAAAAAAAGCAGTTTTCTATGCATTTCAGGGGTACTGTGGGGTTTTTTGAACCCCCAATTTTTTTATTGCCAAAAAAAAGCAGTTTTCTATGCATTTCAGGGGTACTGTGGGGTTTTTTGAACCCCCTTTTTTTTTATTGGCTGTGCCAAAAAAAAAGCAGTTTTCTATGCATTTCAGGGGTACTGTGGGGTTTTTTGAACCCCCAATTTTTTTATTGGCTGTGCCAAAAAAAGCAGTTTTCTATGCATTTCAGGGGTACTGTGGGGTTTTTTGAACCCCCAATTTTTGTATTGGCTGTGCCAAAAAAAAGCAGTTTTCTATGCATTTCAGGGGTACTGTGGGGTTTTTTTATTTTTTTATTGGCTGTGCCAAAAAAAAGCAGTTTTCTATGCATTTCAGGGGTACTGTGGGGTTTTTTGAACCCCCAATTTTTTTATTGGCTGTGCCAAAAAAAAAGCAGTTTTCTATGCATTTCAGGGGTTTTGACCTTTCTAGCGATTTGACCTTTGACCTTTTGACCTTTTGACCTTTTGACCTTTGACCTTTCTGGCGTTTTGACCTTTGACCTTTCTAGCGATGAAAAAGCGCATCGTGACGTTTTGAAAAAACGCATCGTGGCATTTTGACCTTTCTATCGATTTGACCTTTTGACCTTTGACCTTTTGACCTTTGACCTTTCTAGCGTTTTGGCCAAAAAAAAGCAGTTTTCTATGCATTTCAGGGGTACTGTGGGGTTTTTTGAACCCCCAATTTTTTTATTGCCAAAAAAAAGCAGTTTTCTATGCATTTCAGGGGTACTGTGGGGTTTTTTGAACCCCCTTTTTTTTTATTGGCTGTGCCAAAAAAAAAGCAGTTTTCTATGCATTTCAGGGGTACTGTGGGGTTTTTTGAACCCCCAATTTTTTTATTGGCTGTGCCAAAAAAAGCAGTTTTCTATGCATTTCAGGGGTTTTGACCTTTGACCTTTCTAGTGTTTTGACCTTTGACCTTTCTAGCGATGAAAAAAGCGCATCGTGGCATTTTGACCTTTCTAGCGATTTGACCTTTGACCTTTGACCTTTCTAGCGTTTTGACCTTTGACGTTTTGATTTTTGACCTTTCTAGCGATTTGACCTTTGACCTTTTGACCTTTGACCTTTTGACCTTTGACCTTTCTAGCGTTTTGACCTTTGACCTTTCTAGCGATGAAAAAGCGCATCGTGACGTTTTGAAAAAACCGCATCGTGGCATTTTGACCTTTCTATCGATTTGACCCTTTGACCTTTTGACCTTTGACCTTTCTAGCGTTTTGGCCAAAAAAAAGCAGTTTTCTATGCATTTCAGGGGTACTGTGGGTTTTTTTGAACCCCCAATTTTTGTATTGGCTGTGCCAAAAAAAAGCAGTTTTCTATGCATTTCAGGGGTACTGTGGGGTTTTTTGAACCCCCAATTTTTTTATTGGCTGTGCCAAAAAAAAGCAGTTTTCTATGCATTTCAGGGGTACTGTGGGGTTTTTTGAACCCCCAATTTTTTTATTGGCTGTGCCAAAAAAAAGCAGTTTTCTATGCATTTCAGGGGTTTTGACCTTTGACCTTTCTAGTGTTTTGACCTTTGACCTTTCTAGCGATGAAAAAAGCGCATCGTGGCATTTTGACCTTTCTAGCGATTTGACCTTTTGACCTTTTGACCTTTGACCTTTGATGTTTTGATTTTTAAACTTTCTAGCGATTTGACCTTTGACCTTTTGACCTTTTGACCTTTGACCTTTTGACCTTTGACCTTTCTAGCGTTTTGGCCAAAAAAAAAGCAGTTTTCTATGCATTTCAGGGGTACTGTGAGGTTTTTTGAACCCCCAATTTTTGTATTGGCTGTGCCAAAAAAAAGCAGTTTTCTATGCATTTCAGGGGTACTGTGGGTTTTTTTTATTTTTTTATTGGCTGTGCCAAAAAAAAGCAGTTTTCTATGCATTTCAGGGGTACTGTGGGGTTTTTTGAACCCCCAATTTTTTTATTGGCTGTGCCAAAAAAAAGCAGTTTTCTATGCATTTCAGGGGTACTGTGGGGTTTTTTGAACCCCCAATTTTTTTATTGGCTGTGAAAAAAGCGCATCGTGGCATTTTGACCTTTCTAGCGATTTGACCTTTGACCTTTTGACCTTTGACCTTTGATGTTTTGACCTTTCTAGCGATTTGACCTTTGACCTTTTGACCTTTTGACCTTTGACCTTTTGACCTTTGACCTTTCTAGCGTTTTGGCCCAAAAAAAAGCAGTTTTCTATGCATTTCAGGGGTACTGTGGGGTTTTTTGAACCCCCAATTGTTTTATTGGCTGTGCCAAAAAAAAGCAGTTTTCTATGCATTTCAGGGGTACTGTGGGGTTTTTTGAACCCCCAATTTTTTTATTGGCTGTGCCAAAAAAAAGCAGTTTTCTATGCATTTCAGGGGTACTGTGGGGTTTTTAGATTTTTTTTATTGGCTGTGCCAAAAAAAAAGCAGTTTTCTATGCATTTCAGGGGTACTGTGGGGTTTTTAGATTTTTTTTATTGGCTGTGCCAAAAAAAAGCAGTTTTCTATGCATTTCACGGGTTTTGACCTTTGACCTTTCTAGTGTTTTGACCTTTGACCTTTCTAGCGATGAAAAAAGCGCATCGTGGCATTTTGACCTTTCTAGCGATTTGACCTTTGACCTTTTGACCTTTGACCTTTGATGTTTTGATTTTTGACCTTTCTAGCGATTTGACCTTTGACCTTTTGACCTTTGACCTTTTGACCTTTGACCTTTCTAGCGTTTTGGCCAAAAAAAAGCAGTTTTCTATGCATTTCAGGGGTACTGTGGGGTTTTTTGAAGCCCCAATTTTTTTATTGCCAAAAAAAAGCAGTTTTCTATGCATTTCAGGGGTACTGTGGGGTTTTTTGATTTTTTTATTGGCTGTGCCAAAAAAAAGCAGTTTTCTATGCATTTCAGGGGTACTGTGGGGTTTTTTGAGCCCCCTTTTTTTTATTGGCTGTGCCAAAAAAAAAGCAGTTTTCTATGCATTTCAGGGGTACTGTGGGGTTTTTTGAACCCCCAATTTTTTTATTGGCTGTGCCAAAAAAAGCAGTTTTCTATGCATTTCAGGGGTTTTGACCTTTGACCTTTCTAGTGTTTTGACCTTTGACCTTTCTAGCGATGAAAAAAGCGCATCGTGGCATTTTGACCTTTCTAGCGATTTGACCTTTGACCTTTGACCTTTCTAGCGATGAAAAAGCGCATCGTGACGTTTTGAAAAAACCGCATCGTGGCATTTTGACCTTTCTATCGATTTGACCCTTTGACCTTTTGACCTTTGACCTTTCTAGCGTTTTGGCCAAAAAAAAGCAGTTTTCTATGCATTTCAGGGGTACTGTGGGTTTTTTTGAACCCCCAATTTTTGTATTGGCTGTGCCAAAAAAAAGCAGTTTTCTATGCATTTCAGGGGTACTGTGGGGTTTTTTGAACCCCCAATTTTTTTATTGGCTGTGCCAAAAAAAAGCAGTTTTCTATGCATTTCAGGGGTACTGTGGGGTTTTTTGAACCCCCAATTTTTTTATTGGCTGTGCCAAAAAAAAGCAGTTTTCTATGCATTTCAGGGGTTTTGACCTTTGACCTTTCTAGTGTTTTGACCTTTGACCTTTCTAGCGATGAAAAAAGCGCATCGTGGCATTTTGACCTTTCTAGCGATTTGACCTTTTGACCTTTTGACCTTTGACCTTTGATGTTTTGATTTTTAAACTTTCTAGCGATTTGACCTTTGACCTTTTGACCTTTTGACCTTTGACCTTTGACCTTTTGACCTTTGACCTTTCTAGCGTTTTGGCCAAAAAAAAAGCAGTTTTCTATGCATTTCAGGGGTACTGTGAGGTTTTTTGAACCCCCAATTTTTTTATTGGCTGTGCCAAAAAAAATCAGTTTTCTATGCATTTCAGGGGTACTGTGGGGTTTTTTGAACCCCCAATTTTTGTATTGGCTGTGCCAAAAAAAAAGCAGTTTTCTATGCATTTCAGGGGTTTTGACCTTTCTAGCGATTTGACCTTTGACCTTTTGACCTTTTGACCTTTTGACCTTTGACCTTTCTGGCGTTTTGACCTTTGACCTTTCTAGCGATGAAAAAGCGCATCGTGACGTTTTGAAAAAACGCATCGTGGCATTTTGACCTTTCTATCGATTTGACCTTTTGACCTTTGACCTTTTGACCTTTGACCTTTCTAGCGTTTTGGCCAAAAAAAAGCAGTTTTCTATGCATTTCAGGGGTACTGTGGGGTTTTTTTAACCCCCAATTTTTTTATTGCCAAAAAAAAGCAGTTTTCTATGCATTTCAGGGGTACTGTGGGGTTTTTTTTATTTTTTTATTGGCTGTGCCAAAAAAAAGCAGTTTTCTATGCATTTCAGGGGTACTGTGGGGTTTTTTGAACCCCCTTTTTTTTTATTGGCTGTGCCAAAAAAAAAGCAGTTTTCTATGCATTTCAGGGGTACTGTGGGGTTTTTTGAACCCCCAATTTTTTTATTGGCTGTGCCAAAAAAAGCAGTTTTCTATGCATTTCAGGGGTTTTGACCTTTGACCTTTCTAGTGTTTTGACCTTTGACCTTTCTAGCGATGAAAAAAGCGCATCGTGGCATTTTGACCTTTCTAGCGATTTGACCTTTGACCTTTGACCTTTCTAGCGTTTTGACCTTTGACGTTTTGATTTTTGACCTTTCTAGCGATTTGACCTTTGACCTTTTGACCTTTGACCTTTTGACCTTTGACCTTTCTAGCGTTTTGACCTTTGACCTTTCTAGCGATGAAAAAGCGCATCGTGACGTTTTGAAAAAACCGCATCGTGGCATTTTGACCTTTCTATCGATTTGACCCTTTGACCTTTTGACCTTTGACCTTTCTAGCGTTTTGGCCAAAAAAAAGCAGTTTTCTATGCATTTCAGGGGTACTGTGGGTTTTTTTGAACCCCCAATTTTTGTATTGGCTGTGCCAAAAAAAAGCAGTTTTCTATGCATTTCAGGGGTACTGTGGGGTTTTTTGAACCCCCAATTTTTTTATTGGCTGTGCCAAAAAAAAGCAGTTTTCTATGCATTTCAGGGGTACTGTGGGGTTTTTTGAACCCCCAATTTTTTTATTGGCTGTGCCAAAAAAAAGCAGTTTTCTATGCATTTCAGGGGTTTTGACCTTTGACCTTTCTAGTGTTTTGACCTTTGACCTTTCTAGCGATGAAAAAAGCGCATCGTGGCATTTTGACCTTTCTAGCGATTTGACCTTTTGACCTTTTGACCTTTGACCTTTGATGTTTTGATTTTTAAACTTTCTAGCGATTTGACCTTTGACCTTTTGACCTTTGACCTTTTGACCTTTGACCTTTCTAGCGTTTTGGCCAAAAAAAAAGCAGTTTTCTATGCATTTCAGGGGTACTGTGAGGTTTTTTGAACCCCCAATTTTTGTATTGGCTGTGCAAAAAAAAAGCAGTTTTCTATGCATTTCAGGGGTACTGTGGGGTTTTTTTATTTTTGTATTGGCTGTGCCAAAAAAAAAGCAGTTTTCTATGCATTTCAGGGGTACTGTGGGGTTTTTTGAACCCCCAATTTTTTTATTGGCTGTGCCAAAAAAAAGCAGTTTTCTATGCATTTCAGGGGTACTGTGGGGTTTTTTGAACCCCCAATTTTTTTATTGGCTGTGCCAAAAAAAGCAGTTTTCTATGCATTTCAGGGGTTTTGACCTTTGACCTTTCTAGCGTTTTGACCTTTGACCTTTCTAGCGATGAAAAAGCGCATCGTGACGTTTTGAAAAAACCGCATCGTGGCATTTTGACCTTTCTATCGATTTGACCTTTTGACCTTTGACCTTTTGACCTTTGACCTTTCTAGCGTTTTGGCCAAAAAAAGCAGTTTTCTATGCATTTCAGGGGTACTGTGGGGTTTTTTTATTTTTTTATTGGCTGTGCCAAAAAAAAGCAGTTTTCTATGCATTTCAGGGGTACTGTGGGGTTTTTTGAACCCCCAATTTTTTTATTGGCTGTGCCAAAAAAAAACAGTTTTCTATGCATTTCAGGGGTACTGTGGGGTTTTTTGAACCCCCAATTTTTTTATTGGCTGTGCCAAAAAAAGCAGTTTTCTATGCATTTCAGGGGTTTTGACCTTTCTAGCGATTTGACCTTTGACCTTTTGACCTTTTGACCTTTTGACCTTTTGACCTTTGACCTTTCTGGCGTTTTGACCTTTGACCTTTCTAGCGATGAAAAAGCGCATCGTGACGTTTTGAAAAAACGCATCGTGGCATTTTGACCTTTCTATCGATTTGACCTTTTGACCTTTGACCTTTTGACCTTTGACCTTTCTAGCGTTTTGGCCAAAAAAAAGCAGTTTTCTATGCATTTCAGGGGTACTGTGGGGTTTTTTGAACCCCCAATTTTTTTATTGCCAAAAAAAAGCAGTTTTCTATGCATTTCAGGGGTACTGTGGGTTTTTTTTTATTTTTTTATTGGCTGTGCCAAAAAAAAAGCAGTTTTCTATGCATTTCAGGGGTACTGTGGGGTTTTTTGAACCCCCAATTTTTTTATTGGCTGTGCCAAAAAAAGCAGTTTTCTATGCATTTCAGGGGTTTTGACCTTTGACCTTTCTAGTGTTTTGACCTTTGACCTTTCTAGCGATGAAAAAAGCGCATCGTGGCATTTTGACCTTTCTAGCGATTTGACCTTTGACCTTTGACCTTTCTAGCGTTTTGACCTTTGACGTTTTGATTTTTGACCTTTCTAGCGATTTGACCTTTGACCTTTTGACCTTTGACCTTTTGACCTTTGACCTTTCTAGCGTTTTGACCTTTGACCTTTCTAGCGATGAAAAAGCGCATCGTGACGTTTTGAAAAAACCGCATCGTGGCATTTTGACCTTTCTATCGATTTGACCCTTTGACCTTTTGACCTTTGACCTTTCTAGCGTTTTGGCCAAAAAAAAGCAGTTTTCTATGCATTTCAGGGGTACTGTGGGTTTTTTTGAACCCCCAATTTTTGTATTGGCTGTGCCAAAAAAAAGCAGTTTTCTATGCATTTCAGGGGTACTGTGGGGTTTTTTGAACCCCCAATTTTTTTATTGGCTGTGCCAAAAAAAAGCAGTTTTCTATGCATTTCAGGGGTACTGTGGGGTTTTTTGAACCCCCAATTTTTTTATTGGCTGTGCCAAAAAAAAGCAGTTTTCTATGCATTTCAGGGGTTTTGACCTTTGACCTTTCTAGTGTTTTGACCTTTGACCTTTCTAGCGATGAAAAAAGCGCATCGTGGCATTTTGACCTTTCTAGCGATTTGACCTTTTGACCTTTTGACCTTTGACCTTTGATGTTTTGATTTTTAAACTTTCTAGCGATTTGACCTTTGACCTTTTGACCTTTGACCTTTTGACCTTTGACCTTTCTAGCGTTTTGGCCAAAAAAAAGCAGTTTTCTATGCATTTCAGGGGTACTGTGGGGTTTTTTGAAGCCCCAATTTTTTTATTGCCAAAAAAAAGCAGTTTTCTATGCATTTCAGGGGTACTGTGGGGTTTTTTGATTTTTTTATTGGCTGTGCCAAAAAAAAGCAGTTTTCTATGCATTTCAGGGGTACTGTGGGGTTTTTTGAGCCCCCTTTTTTTTTATTGGCTGTGCCAAAAAAAAAGCAGTTTTCTATGCATTTCAGGGGTACTGTGGGGTTTTTTGAACCCCCAATTTTTTTATTGGCTGTGCCAAAAAAAGCAGTTTTCTATGCATTTCAGGGGTTTTGACCTTTGACCTTTCTAGTGTTTTGACCTTTGACCTTTCTAGCGATGAAAAAAGCGCATCGTGGCATTTTGACCTTTCTAGCGATTTGACCTTTGACCTTTGACCTTTCTAGCGATGAAAAAGCGCATCGTGACGTTTTGAAAAAACCGCATCGTGGCATTTTGACCTTTCTATCGATTTGACCCTTTGACCTTTTGACCTTTGACCTTTCTAGCGTTTTGGCCAAAAAAAAGCAGTTTTCTATGCATTTCAGGGGTACTGTGGGTTTTTTTGAACCCCCAATTTTTGTATTGGCTGTGCCAAAAAAAAGCAGTTTTCTATGCATTTCAGGGGTACTGTGGGGTTTTTTGAACCCCCAATTTTTTTATTGGCTGTGCCAAAAAAAAGCAGTTTTCTATGCATTTCAGGGGTACTGTGGGGTTTTTTGAACCCCCAATTTTTTTATTGGCTGTGCCAAAAAAAAGCAGTTTTCTATGCATTTCAGGGGTTTTGACCTTTGACCTTTCTAGTGTTTTGACCTTTGACCTTTCTAGCGATGAAAAAAGCGCATCGTGGCATTTTGACCTTTCTAGCGATTTGACCTTTTGACCTTTTGACCTTTGACCTTTGATGTTTTGATTTTTAAACTTTCTAGCGATTTGACCTTTGACCTTTTGACCTTTTGACCTTTGACCTTTTGACCTTTGACCTTTCTAGCGTTTTGGCCAAAAAAAAAGCAGTTTTCTATGCATTTCAGGGGTACTGTGAGGTTTTTTGAACCCCCAATTTTTTTATTGGCTGTGCCAAAAAAAATCAGTTTTCTATGCATTTCAGGGGTACTGTGGGGTTTTTTGAACCCCCAATTTTTGTATTGGCTGTGCCAAAAAAAAGCAGTTTTCTATGCATTTCAGGGGTACTGTGGGGTTTTTTTATTTTTTTATTGGCTGTGCCAAAAAAAAGCAGTTTTCTATGCATTTCAGGGGTACTGTGGGGTTTTTTGAACCCCCAATTTTTTTATTGGCTGTGCCAAAAAAAAAGCAGTTTTCTATGCATTTCAGGGGTTTTGACCTTTCTAGCGATTTGACCTTTGACCTTTTGACCTTTTGACCTTTTGACCTTTGACCTTTCTGGCGTTTTGACCTTTGACCTTTCTAGCGATGAAAAAGCGCATCGTGACGTTTTGAAAAAACGCATCGTGGCATTTTGACCTTTCTATCGATTTGACCTTTTGACCTTTGACCTTTTGACCTTTGACCTTTCTAGCGTTTTGGCCAAAAAAAAAGCAGTTTTCTATGCATTTCAGGGGTACTGTGGGGTTTTTTGAACCCCCAATTTTTTTATTGCCAAAAAAAAGCAGTTTTCTATGCATTTCAGGGGTACTGTGGGGTTTTTTTTATTTTTTTATTGGCTGTGCCAAAAAAAAGCAGTTTTCTATGCATTTCAGGGGTACTGTGGGGTTTTTTGAACCCCCTTTTTTTTTATTGGCTGTGCCAAAAAAAAAGCAGTTTTCTATGCATTTCAGGGGTACTGTGGGGTTTTTTGAACCCCCAATTTTTTTATTGGCTGTGCCAAAAAAAGCAGTTTTCTATGCATTTCAGGGGTTTTGACCTTTGACCTTTCTAGTGTTTTGACCTTTGACCTTTCTAGCGATGAAAAAAGCGCATCGTGGCATTTTGACCTTTCTAGCGATTTGACCTTTGACCTTTGACCTTTCTAGCGTTTTGACCTTTGACGTTTTGATTTTTGACCTTTCTAGCGATTTGACCTTTGACCTTTTGACCTTTGACCTTTTGACCTTTGACCTTTCTAGCGTTTTGACCTTTGACCTTTCTAGCGATGAAAAAGCGCATCGTGACGTTTTGAAAAAACCGCATCGTGGCATTTTGACCTTTCTATCGATTTGACCCTTTGACCTTTTGACCTTTGACCTTTCTAGCGTTTTGGCCAAAAAAAAGCAGTTTTCTATGCATTTCAGGGGTACTGTGGGTTTTTTTGAACCCCCAATTTTTGTATTGGCTGTGCCAAAAAAAAGCAGTTTTCTATGCATTTCAGGGGTACTGTGGGGTTTTTTGAACCCCCAATTTTTTTATTGGCTGTGCCAAAAAAAAGCAGTTTTCTATGCATTTCAGGGGTACTGTGGGGTTTTTTGAACCCCCAATTTTTTTATTGGCTGTGCCAAAAAAAAGCAGTTTTCTATGCATTTCAGGGGTTTTGACCTTTGACCTTTCTAGTGTTTTGACCTTTGACCTTTCTAGCGATGAAAAAAGCGCATCGTGGCATTTTGACCTTTCTAGCGATTTGACCTTTTGACCTTTTGACCTTTGACCTTTGATGTTTTGATTTTTAAACTTTCTAGCGATTTGACCTTTGACCTTTTGACCTTTTGACCTTTGACCTTTTGACCTTTGACCTTTCTAGCGTTTTGGCCAAAAAAAAAGCAGTTTTCTATGCATTTCAGGGGTACTGTGAGGTTTTTTGAACCCCCAATTTTTGTATTGGCTGTGCCAAAAAAAAGCAGTTTTCTATGCATTTCAGGGGTACTGTGGGTTTTTTTTATTTTTTTATTGGCTGTGCCAAAAAAAAGCAGTTTTCTATGCATTTCAGGGGTACTGTGGGGTTTTTTGAACCCCCAATTTTTTTATTGGCTGTGCCAAAAAAAAGCAGTTTTCTATGCATTTCAGGGGTACTGTGGGGTTTTTTGAACCCCCAATTTTTTTATTGGCTGTGCCAAAAAAAGCAGTTTTCTATGCATTTCAGGGGTTTTGACCTTTGACCTTTCTAGCGTTTTGACCTTTGACCTTTCTAGCGATGAAAAAGCGCATCGTGACGTTTTGAAAAAACCGCATCGTGGCATTTTGACCTTTCTATCGATTTGACCTTTTGACCTTTGACCTTTTGACCTTTGACCTTTCTAGCGTTTTGGCCAAAAAAAGCAGTTTTCTATGCATTTCAGGGGTACTGTGGGGTTTTTTTATTTTTTTATTGGCTGTGCCAAAAAAAAGCAGTTTTCTATGCATTTCAGGGGTACTGTGGGGTTTTTTGAACCCCCAATTTTTTTATTGGCTGTGCCAAAAAAAAACAGTTTTCTATGCATTTCAGGGGTACTGTGGGGTTTTTTGAACCCCCAATTTTTTTATTGGCTGTGCCAAAAAAAAGCAGTTTTCTATGCATTTCAGGGGTTTTGACCTTTCTAGCGATTTGACCTTTGACCTTTTGACCTTTTGACCTTTTGACCTTTTGACCTTTGACCTTTCTGGCGTTTTGACCTTTGACCTTTCTAGCGATGAAAAAGCGCATCGTGACGTTTTGAAAAAACGCATCGTGGCATTTTGACCTTTCTATCGATTTGACCTTTTGACCTTTGACCTTTTGACCTTTGACCTTTCTAGCGTTTTGGCCAAAAAAAGCAGTTTTCTATGCATTTCAGGGGTACTGTGGGGTTTTTTGAACCCCCAATTTTTTTATTGCCAAAAAAAAGCAGTTTTCTATGCATTTCAGGGGTACTGTGGGGTTTTTTTTATTTTTTTATTGGCTGTGCCAAAAAAAAGCAGTTTTCTATGCATTTCAGGGGTACTGTGGGGTTTTTTGAACCCCCTTTTTTTTTATTGGCTGTGCCAAAAAAAAAGCAGTTTTCTATGCATTTCAGGGGTACTGTGGGGTTTTTTGAACCCCCAATTTTTTTATTGGCTGTGCCAAAAAAAGAAGTTTTCTATGCATTTCAGGGGTTTTGACCTTTGACCTTTCTAGTGTTTTGACCTTTGACCTTTCTAGCGATGAAAAAAGCGCATCGTGGCATTTTGACCTTTCTAGCGATTTGACCTTTGACCTTTGACCTTTCTAGCGTTTTGACCTTTGACGTTTTGATTTTTGACCTTTCTAGCGATTTGACCTTTGACCTTTTGACCTTTGACCTTTTGACCTTTGACCTTTCTAGCGTTTTGACCTTTGACCTTTCTAGCGATGAAAAAGCGCATCGTGACGTTTTGAAAAAACCGCATCGTGGCATTTTGACCTTTCTATCGATTTGACCCTTTGACCTTTTGACCTTTGACCTTTCTAGCGTTTTGGCCAAAAAAAAGCAGTTTTCTATGCATTTCAGGGGTACTGTGGGTTTTTTTGAACCCCCAATTTTTGTATTGGCTGTGCCAAAAAAAAGCAGTTTTCTATGCATTTCAGGGGTACTGTGGGGTTTTTTGAACCCCCAATTTTTTTATTGGCTGTGCCAAAAAAAAGCAGTTTTCTATGCATTTCAGGGGTACTGTGGGGTTTTTTGAACCCCCAATTTTTTTATTGGCTGTGCCAAAAAAAAGCAGTTTTCTATGCATTTCAGGGGTTTTGACCTTTGACCTTTCTAGTGTTTTGACCTTTGACCTTTCTAGCGATGAAAAAAGCGCATCGTGGCATTTTGACCTTTCTAGCGATTTGACATTTTGACCTTTTGACCTTTGACCTTTGATGTTTTGATTTTTAAACTTTCTAGCGATTTGACCTTTGACCTTTTGACCTTTTGACCTTTGACCTTTTGACCTTTGACCTTTCTAGCGTTTTGGCCAAAAAAAAAAGCAGTTTTCTATGCATTTCAGGGGTACTGTGAGGTTTTTTGAACCCCCAATTTTTGTATTGGCTGTGCCAAAAAAAAGCAGTTTTCTATGCATTTCAGGGGTACTGTGGGGTTTTTTTATTTTTTTATTGGCTGTGCCAAAAAAAAGCAGTTTTCTATGCATTTCAGGGGTACTGTGGGGTTTTTTGAACCCCCAATTTTTTTATTGGCTGTGCCAAAAAAAGCAGTTTTCTATGCATTTCAGGGGTTTTGACCTTTGACCTTTCTAGCGTTTTGACCTTTGACCTTTCTAGCGATGAAAAAGCGCATCGTGACGTTTTGAAAAAACCGCATCGTGGCATTTTGACCTTTCTATCGATTTGACCTTTTGACCTTTGACCTTTTGACCTTTGACCTTTCTAGCGTTTTGGCCAAAAAAAGCAGTTTTCTATGCATTTCAGGGGTACTGTGGGGTTTTTTTTATTTTTTTATTGGCTGTGCCAAAAAAAAGCAGTTTTCTATGCATTTCAGGGGTACTGTGGGGTTTTTTGAACCCCCAATTTTTTTATTGGCTGTGCCAAAAAAAAACAGTTTTCTATGCATTTCAGGGGTACTGTGGGGTTTTTTGAACCCCCAATTTTTTTATTGGCTGTGCCAAAAAAAAGCAGTTTTCTATGCATTTCAGGGGTTTTGACCTTTGACCTTTCTAGTGTTTTGACCTTTGACCTTTCTAGCGATTTGACCTTTGACCTTTTGACCTTTGATGTTTTGATTTTTTGACCTTTCTAGCGATTTGACCTTTGACCTTTTGACCCTTTGACCTTTTGACCTTTGACCTTTCTAGCGTTTTGGCCAAAAAAAAGCAGTTTTCTATGCATTTCAGGGGTACTGTGGGGTTTTTTGAACCCCCAATTTTTTTATTGGCTGTGCCAAAAAAAAGCAGTTTTCTATGCAATTCAGGGGTACTGTGGGGTTTTTTGAACCCCCAATTTTTTTATTGGCTGTGCCAAAAAAAAGCAGTTTTCTATGCATTTCAGGGGTACTTTGGGGTTTTTTTATTTTTTTATTGGCTGTGCCAAAAAAAAGCAGTTTTCTATGCATTTCAGGGGTACTGTGGGGTTTTTTGAACCCCCAATTTTTTTATTGGCTGTGCCAAAAAAAATCAGTTTTCTATGCATTTCAGGGGTACTGTGGGGTTTTTTGAACCCCCAATTTTTGTATTGGCTGTGCCAAAAAAAAGCAGTTTTCTATGCATTTCAGGGGTACTGTGGGGTTTTTTTATTTTTTTATTGGCTGTGCCAAAAAAAAGCAGTTTTCTATGCATTTCAGGGGTACTGTGGGGTTTTTTGAACCCCTAATTTTTTTATTGGCTGTGCCAAAAAAAAGCAGTTTTCTATGCATTTCAGGGGTACTGTGGGGTTTTTTGAACCCCCAATTTTTTTATTGGCTGTGCCAAAAAAAAGCAGTTTTCTATGCATTTCACGGGTTTTGACCTTTGACCTTTCTAGTGTTTTGACCTTTGACCTTTCTAGCGATGAAAAAAGCGCATCGTGGCATTTTGACCTTTCTAGCGATTTGACCTTTGACCTTTTGACCTTTGACCTTTGATGTTTTGATTTTTGACCTTTCTAGCGATTTGACCTTTGACCTTTTGACCTTTGACCTTTTGACCTTTGACCTTTCTAGCGTTTTGGCCAAAAAAAAGCAGTTTTCTATGCATTTCAGGGGTACTGTGGGGTTTTTTGAAGCCCCAATTTTTTTATTGCCAAAAAAAAAGCAGTTTTCTATGCATTTCAGGGGTACTGTGGGGTTTTTTGATTTTTTTATTGGCTGTGCCAAAAAAAAGCAGTTTTCTATGCATTTCAGGGGTACTGTGGGGTTTTTTGAGCCCCCTTTTTTTTTATTGGCTGTGCAAAAAAAAAAGCAGTTTTCTATGCATTTCAGGGGTACTGTGGGGTTTTTTGAACCCCCAATTTTTTTATTGGCTGTGCCAAAAAAAGCAGTTTTCTATGCATTTCAGGGGTTTTGACCTTTGACCTTTCTAGTGTTTTGACCTTTGACCTTTCTAGCGATGAAAAAAGCGCATCGTGGCATTTTGACCTTTCTAGCGATTTGACCTTTGACCTTTGACCTTTCTAGCGTTTTGACCTTTGACGTTTTGATTTTTGACCTTTCTAGCGATTTGACCTTTGACCTTTTGACCTTTGACCTTTTGACCTTTGACCTTTCTAGCGTTTTGACCTTTGACCTTTCTAGCGATGAAAAAGCGCATCGTGACGTTTTGAAAAAACCGCATCGTGGCATTTTGACCTTTCTATCGATTTGACCCTTTGACCTTTTGACCTTTGACCTTTCTAGCGTTTTGGCCAAAAAAAAGCAGTTTTCTATGCATTTCAGGGGTACTGTGGGTTTTTTTGAACCCCCAATTTTTGTATTGGCTGTGCCAAAAAAAAGCAGTTTTCTATGCATTTCAGGGGTACTGTGGGGTTTTTTGAACCCCCAATTTTTTTATTGGCTGTGCCAAAAAAAAGCAGTTTTCTATGCATTTCAGGGGTACTGTGGGGTTTTTTGAACCCCCAATTTTTTTATTGGCTGTGCAAAAAAAAAGCAGTTTTCTATGCATTTCAGGGGTACTGTGGGGTTTTTTGAACCCCCAATTTTTTTATTGGCTGTGCCAAAAAAAAGCAGTTTTCTATGCATTTCAGGGGTACTGTGGGGTTTTTTGAACCCCCAACTTTTTTATTGGCTGTGCAAAAAAAAAGCAGTTTTCTATGCATTTCAGGGGTACTGTGGGGTTTTTTGAACCCCCAACTTTTTTTATTGGCTGTGCCAAAAAAAAAGCAGTTTTCTATGCATTTCAGGGGTACTGTGGGGTTTTTTGAACCCCCAATTTCTTTATTGGCTGTGCCAAAAAAAAAGCAGTTTTTTATGCATTTCAGGGGTACTGTGGTTTTTTTTGAACCCCCAATTTTTTTATTGGCTGTGCCAAAAAAAAGCAGTTTTCTATGCATTTCAAGGGTACTGTGGGGTTTTTTGAACCCCCAATTTCTTTATTGGCTGTGCCAAAAAAAAAAGCAGTTTTCTATGCATTTCAGGGGTACTGTGGGGTTTTTTGAACCCCCAATTTTTTTATTGGCTGTGCCAAAAAAAAGCAGTTTTCTATGCATTTCAGGGGTACTGTGGGGTTTTTTGAACCCCCAATTTTTTTATTGGCTGTGCCAAAAAAAAGCAGTTTTCTATGCATTTCAGGGGTACTGTGGGGTTTTTTGAACCCCCAGTTTTTTTAATGGCTGTGCCAAAAAAAAGCAGTTTTCTATGCATTTCAGGGGTACTGTGGGGTTTTTTGAACCCCCAATTTTTTTATTGGCTGTGCCAAAAAAAAGCAGTTTTCTATGCATTTCAGGGGTACTGTGGGTTTTTTTGAACCCCCAATTTTTTTATTGGCTGTGCCAAAAAAAAAGCAGTTTTCTATGCATTTCAGGGGTACTGTGGGGTTTTTTGAACCCCCAATTTTTTTATTGGCTGTGCCAAAAAAAAACAGTTTTCTATGCATTTCAGGGGTACTGTGGGGTTTTTTGAACCCCCAATTTTTTTATTGGCTGTGCCAAAAAAAAGCAGTTTTCTATGCATTTCAGGGGTTTTGACCTTTGACCTTTCTAGTGTTTTGACCTTTGACCTTTCTAGCGATTTGACCTTTGACCTTTTGACCTTTGATGTTTTGATTTTTTGACCTTTCTAGCGATTTGACCTTTGACCTTTTGACCCTTTGACCTTTTGACCTTTGACCTTTCTAGCGTTTTGGCCAAAAAAAAGCAGTTTTCTATGCATTTCAGGGGTACTGTGGGGTTTTTTGAACCCCCAATTTTTTTATTGGCTGTGCCAAAAAAAAGCAGTTTTCTATGCAATTCAGGGGTACTGTGGGGTTTTTTGAACCCCCAATTTTTTTATTGGCTGTGCCAAAAAAAAGCAGTTTTCTATGCATTTCAGGGGTACTTTGGGGTTTTTTTATTTTTTTATTGGCTGTGCCAAAAAAAAGCAGTTTTCTATGCATTTCAGGGGTACTGTGGGGTTTTTTGAACCCCCAATTTTTTTATTGGCTGTGCCAAAAAAAAATCAGTTTTCTATGCATTTCAGGGGTACTGTGGGGTTTTTTGAACCCCCAATTTTTGTATTGGCTGTGCCAAAAAAAAGCAGTTTTCTATGCATTTCAGGGGTACTGTGGGGTTTTTTTATTTTTTTATTGGCTGTGCCAAAAAAAAGCAGTTTTCTATGCATTTCAGGGGTACTGTGGGGTTTTTTGAACCCCCAATTTTTTTATTGGCTGTGCCAAAAAAAAGCAGTTTTCTATGCATTTCAGGGGTTTTGACCTTTGACCTTTCTAGCGATTTGACCTTTGACCTTTTGACCTTTTGACCTTTTGACCTTTGACCTTTCTGGCGTTTTGACCTTTGACCTTTCTAGCGATGAAAAAGCGCATCGTGACGTTTTGAAAAAACGCATCGTGGCATTTTGACCTTTCTATCGATTTGACCTTTTGACCTTTGACCTTTTGACCTTTGACCTTTCTAGCGTTTTGGCCAAAAAAAAGTAGTTTTCTATGCATTTCAGGGGTACTGTGGGGTTTTTTGAACCCCCAATTTTTTTATTGCCAAAAAAAAGCAGTTTTCTATGCATTTCAGGGGTACTGTGGGTTTTTTTGATTTTTTTATTGGCTGTGCCAAAAAAAAGCAGTTTTCTATGCATTTCAGGGGTACTGTGGGGTTTTTTGAACCCCCTTTTTTTTTATTGGCTGTGCAAAAAAAAAGCAGTTTTCTATGCATTTCAGGGGTACTGTGGGGTTTTTTGAACCCCCAATTTTTTTATTGGCTGTGCCAAAAAAAGCAGTTTTCTATGCATTTCAGGGGTTTTGACCTTTGACCTTTCTAGTGTTTTGACCTTTGACCTTTCTAGCGATGAAAAAAGCGCATCGTGGCATTTTGACCTTTCTAGCGATTTGACCTTTGACCTTTGACCTTTGACCTTTCTAGCGTTTTGACCTTTGACGTTTTGATTTTTGACCTTTCTAGCGATTTGACCTTTGACCTTTTGACATTTGACCTTTTGACCTTTGACCTTTCTAGCGTTTTGACCTTTGACCTTTCTAGCGATGAAAAAGCGCATCGTGACGTTTTGAAAAAACCGCATCGTGGCATTTTGACCTTTCTATCGATTTGACCTTTTGACCTTTGACCTTTTGACCTTTGACCTTTCTAGCGTTTTGGCCAAAAAAAAGCAGTTTTCTATGCATTTCAGGGGTACTGTGGGGTTTTTTGAACCCCCAATTTTTTTATTGCCAAAAAAAAGCAGTTTTCTATGCATTTCAGGGGTACTGTGGGGTTTTTTGATTTTTTTATTGGCTGTGCCAAAAAAAAGCAGTTTTCTATGCATTTCAGGGGTACTGTGGGGTTTTTTGAACCCCCTTTTTTTTTATTGGCTGTGCAAAAAAAAAGCAGTTTTCTATGCATTTCAGGGGTACTGTGGGGTTTTTTGAACCCCCAATTTTTTTATTGGCTGTGCCAAAAAAAGCAGTTTTCTATGCATTTCAGGGGTTTTGACCTTTGACCTTTCTAGTGTTTTGACCTTTGACCTTTCTAGCGATGAAAAAAGCGCATCGTGGCATTTTGACCTTTCTAGCGATTTGACCTTTGACCTTTGACCTTTGACCTTTCTAGCGTTTTGACCTTTGACGTTTTGATTTTTGACCTTTCTAGCGATTTGACCTTTGACCTTTTGACATTTGACCTTTTGACCTTTGACCTTTCTAGCGTTTTGACCTTTGACCTTTCTAGCGATGAAAAAGCGCATCGTGACGTTTTGAAAAAACCGCATCGTGGCATTTTGACCTTTCTATCGATTTGACCTTTTGACCTTTGACCTTTTGACCTTTGACCTTTCTAGCGTTTTGGCCAAAAAAAAGCAGTTTTCTATGCATTTCAGGGGTACTGTGGGTTTTTTTGAACCCCCAATTTTGGTATTGGCTGTGCCAAAAAAAAGCAGTTTTCTATGCATTTCAGGGGTACTGTGGGGTTTTTTGAACCCCCAATTTTTTTATTGGCTGTGCCAAAAAAAAGCAGTTTTCTATGCATTTCAGGGGTACTGTGGGGTTTTTTGAACCCCCAATTTTTGTATTGGCTGTGCCAAAAAAAAGCAGTTTTCTATGCATTTCAGGGGTACTGTGGGGTTTTTTGAACCCCCAATTATTTTATTGGCTGTGCCAAAAAAAAGCAGTTTTCTATGCATTTCAGGGGTACTGTGGGGTTTTTTGAACCCCCAATTTTTTTATTGGCTGTGAAAAAAGCGCATCGTGGCATTTTGACCTTTCTAGCGATTTGACCTTTGACCTTTTGACCTTTGACCTTTGATGTTTTGACCTTTCTAGCGATTTGACATTTGACCTTTTGACCTTTGACCTTTTGACCTTTGACCTTTCTAGCGTTTTGGCCAAAAAAAAAGCAGTTTTCTATGCATTTCAGGGGTACTGTGGGTTTTTTTGAACCCCCAATTTTTTTATTGGCTGTGCCAAAAAAAAGCAGTTTTCTATGCATTTCAGGGGTACTGTGGGGTTTTTTGAACCCCCAATTTTTTTATTGGCTGTGCCAAAAAAAAGCAGTTTTCTATGCATTTCAGGGGTACTGTGGGGTTTTTAGATTTTTTTTTATTGGCTGTGCCAAAAAAAAAGCAGTTTTCTATGCATTTCAGGGGTACTGTGGGGTTTTTTGAACCCCCAATTTTTTTATTGGCTGTGCCAAAAAAAAGCAGTTTTCTATGCATTTCAGGGGTACTGTGGGGTTTTTTGAACCCCCAATTTTTTTATTGGCTGTGCCAAAAAAAGCAGTTTTCTATGCATTTCAGGGGTTTTGACCTTTGACCTTTCTAGCGTTTTGACCTTTGACCTTTCTAGCGATGAAAAAGCGCATCGTGACGTTTTGAAAAAACCGCATCGTGGCATTTTGACCTTTCTATCGATTTGACCTTTTGACCTTTGACCTTTTGACCTTTGACCTTTCTAGCGTTTTGGCCAAAAAATGCAGTTTTCTATGCATTTCAGGGGTACTGTGGGGTTTTTTGAACCCCCAATTTTTGTATTGGCTGTGCCAAAAAAAAGCAGTTTTCTATGCATTTCAGGGGTACTGTGGGGTTTTTTGAACCCCCAATTTTTTTATTGGCTGTGCCAAAAAAAAGCAGTTTTCTATGCATTTCAGGGGTACTGTGGGGTTTTTTGAACCCCCAATTTTTGTATTGGCTGTGCCAAAAAAAAGCAGTTTTCTATGCATTTCAGGGGTACTGTGGGGTTTTTTGAACCCCCAATTTTTTTATTGGCTGTGCCAAAAAAAAGCAGTTTTCTATGCATTTCAGGGGTACTGTGGGGTTTTTTGAACCCCCAATTTTTTTATTGGCTGTGCCAAAAAAAAGCAGTTTTCTATGCATTTCAGGGGTACTGTGGGGTTTTTTGAACCCCCAATTTTTTTATTGGCTGTGAAAAAAGCGCATCGTGGCATTTTGACCTTTCTAGCGATTTGACCTTTGACCTTTTGACCTTTGACCTTTGATGTTTTGACCTTTCTAGCGATTTGACCTTTGACCTTTTGACCTTTTGACCTTTGACCTTTTGACCTTTGACCTTTCTAGCGTTTTGGCCAAAAAAAAAGCAGTTTTCTATGCATTTCAGGGGTACTGTGGGGTTTTTTGAACCCCCAATTGTTTTATTGGCTGTGCCAAAAAAAAGCAGTTTTCTATGCATTTCAGGGGTACTGTGGGGTTTTTTGAACCCCCAATTTTTTTATTGGCTGTGCCAAAAAAAAGCAGTTTTCTATGCATTTCAGGGGTACTGTGGGGTTTTTAGATTTTTTTTATTGGCTGTGCCAAAAAAAAAGCAGTTTTCTATGCATTTCAGGGGTACTGTGGGGTTTTTTGAACCCCCAATTTTTTTATTGGCTGTGCCAAAAAAAAGCAGTTTTCTATGCATTTCAGGGGTACTGTGGGGTTTTTTGAACCCCCAATTTTTGTATTGGCTGTGCCAAAAAAAAGCAGTTTTCTATGCATTTCAGGGGTACTGTGGGGTTTTTTGATTTTTTTATTGGCTGTGCCAAAAAAAAGCAGTTTTCTATGCATTTCAGGGGTACTGTGGGGTTTTTTGAACCCCCAATTTTTTTATTGGCTGTGCCAAAAAAAGCAGTTTTCTATGCATTTCAGGGGTTTTGACCTTTGACCTTTCTAGCGTTTTGACCTTTGACCTTTCTAGCGATGAAAAAGCGCATCGTGACGTTTTGAAAAAACCGCATCGTGGCATTTTGACCTTTCTATCGATTTGACCTTTTGACCTTTGACCTTTTGACCTTTGACCTTTCTAGCGTTTTGGCCAAAAAAAGCAGTTTTCTATGCATTTCAGGGGTACTGTGGGGTTTTTTGAACCCCCAATTTTTGTATTGGCTGTGCCAAAAAAAAGCAGTTTTCTATGCATTTCAGGGGTACTGTGGGGTTTTTTGAACCCCCAATTTTTTTATTGGCTGTGCCAAAAAAAAGCAGTTTTCTATGCATTTCAGGGGTACTGTGGGGTTTTTTGAACCCCCAATTTTTTTATTGGCTGTGCCAAAAAAAAGCAGTTTTCTATGCATTTCACGGGTTTTGACCTTTGACCTTTCTAGTGTTTTGACCTTTGACCTTTCTAGCGATGAAAAAAGCGCATCGTGGCATTTTGACCTTTCTAGCGATTTGACCTTTGACCTTTTGACCTTTGACCTTTGATGTTTTGATTTTTGACCTTTCTAGCGATTTGACCTTTGACCTTTTGACCTTTGACCTTTTGACCTTTGACCTTTCTAGCGTTTTGGCCAAAAAAAAGCAGTTTTCTATGCATTTCAGGGGTACTGTGGGGTTTTTTGAAGCCCCAATTTTTTTATTGCCAAAAAAAAGCAGTTTTCTATGCATTTCAGGGGTACTGTGGGGTTTTTTGATTTTTTTATTGGCTGTGCCAAAAAAAAGCAGTTTTCTATGCATTTCAGGGGTACTGTGGGGTTTTTTGAACCCCCAATTTTTTTATTGGCTGTGCCAAAAAAAAGCAGTTTTCTATGCATTTCAGGGGTACTGTGGGGTTTTTAGATTTTTTTTTATTGGCTGTGCCAAAAAAAAGCAGTTTTCTATGCATTTCAGGGGTACTGTGGGGTTTTTTGAACCCCCAATTTTTTTATTGGCTGTGCCAAAAAAAGCAGTTTTCTATGCATTTCAGGGGTTTTGACCTTTGACCTTTCTAGCGTTTTGACCTTTGACCTTTCTAGCGATGAAAAAGCGCATCGTGACGTTTTGAAAAAACCGCATCGTGGCATTTTGACCTTTCTATCGATTTGACCTTTTGACCTTTGACCTTTTGACCTTTGACCTTTCTAGCGTTTTGGCCAAAAAATGCAGTTTTCTATGCATTTCAGGGGTACTGTGGGGTTTTTTGAACCCCCAATTTTTGTATTGGCTGTGCCAAAAAAAAGCAGTTTTCTATGCATTTCAGGGGTACTGTGGGGTTTTTTGAACCCCCAATTTTTTTATTGGCTGTGCCAAAAAAAAGCAGTTTTCTATGCATTTCAGGGGTACTGTGGGGTTTTTTGAACCCCCAATTTTTGTATTGGCTGTGCCAAAAAAAAGCAGTTTTCTATGCATTTCAGGGGTACTGTGGGGTTTTTTGAACCCCCAATTTTTTTATTGGCTGTGCCAAAAAAAAGCAGTTTTCTATGCATTTCAGGGGTACTGTGGGGTTTTTTGAACCCCCAATTTTTTTATTGGCTGTGCCAAAAAAAAGCAGTTTTCTATGCATTTCAGGGGTACTGTGGGGTTTTTTGAACCCCCAATTTTTTTATTGGCTGTGAAAAAAGCGCATCGTGGCATTTTGACCTTTCTAGCGATTTGACCTTTGACCTTTTGACCTTTGACCTTTGATGTTTTGACCTTTCTAGCGATTTGACCTTTGACCTTTTGACCTTTTGACCTTTGACCTTTTGACCTTTGACCTTTCTAGCGTTTTGGCCAAAAAAAAAGCAGTTTTCTATGCATTTCAGGGGTACTGTGGGGTTTTTTGAACCCCCAATTGTTTTATTGGCTGTGCCAAAAAAAAGCAGTTTTCTATGCATTTCAGGGGTACTGTGGGGTTTTTTGAACCCCCAATTTTTTTATTGGCTGTGCCAAAAAAAAGCAGTTTTCTATGCATTTCAGGGGTACTGTGGGGTTTTTAGATTTTTTTTATTGGCTGTGCCAAAAAAAAAGCAGTTTTCTATGCATTTCAGGGGTACTGTGGGGTTTTTTGAACCCCCAATTTTTTTATTGGCTGTGCCAAAAAAAAGCAGTTTTCTATGCATTTCAGGGGTACTGTGGGGTTTTTTGAACCCCCAATTTTTGTATTGGCTGTGCCAAAAAAAAGCAGTTTTCTATGCATTTCAGGGGTACTGTGGGGTTTTTTGATTTTTTTATTGGCTGTGCCAAAAAAAAGCAGTTTTCTATGCATTTCAGGGGTACTGTGGGGTTTTTTGAACCCCCAATTTTTTTATTGGCTGTGCCAAAAAAAGCAGTTTTCTATGCATTTCAGGGGTTTTGACCTTTGACCTTTCTAGCGTTTTGACCTTTGACCTTTCTAGCGATGAAAAAGCGCATCGTGACGTTTTGAAAAAACCGCATCGTGGCATTTTGACCTTTCTATCGATTTGACCTTTTGACCTTTGACCTTTTGACCTTTGACCTTTCTAGCGTTTTGGCCAAAAAAAGCAGTTTTCTATGCATTTCAGGGGTACTGTGGGGTTTTTTGAACCCCCAATTTTTGTATTGGCTGTGCCAAAAAAAAGCAGTTTTCTATGCATTTCAGGGGTACTGTGGGGTTTTTTGAACCCCCAATTTTTTTATTGGCTGTGCCAAAAAAAAGCAGTTTTCTATGCATTTCAGGGGTACTGTGGGGTTTTTTGAACCCCCAATTTTTTTATTGGCTGTGCCAAAAAAAAGCAGTTTTCTATGCATTTCACGGGTTTTGACCTTTGACCTTTCTAGTGTTTTGACCTTTGACCTTTCTAGCGATGAAAAAAGCGCATCGTGGCATTTTGACCTTTCTAGCGATTTGACCTTTGACCTTTTGACCTTTGACCTTTGATGTTTTGATTTTTGACCTTTCTAGCGATTTGACCTTTGACCTTTTGACCTTTGACCTTTTGACCTTTGACCTTTCTAGCGTTTTGGCCAAAAAAAAGCAGTTTTCTATGCATTTCAGGGGTACTGTGGGGTTTTTTGAAGCCCCAATTTTTTTATTGCCAAAAAAAAGCAGTTTTCTATGCATTTCAGGGGTACTGTGGGGTTTTTTGATTTTTTTATTGGCTGTGCCAAAAAAAAGCAGTTTTCTATGCATTTCAGGGGTACTGTGGGGTTTTTTGAGCCCCCTTTTTTTTTATTGGCTGTGCCAAAAAAAAAGCAGTTTTCTATGCATTTCAGGGGTACTGTGGGGTTTTTTGAACCCCCAATTTTTTTATTGGCTGTGCCAAAAAAAGCAGTTTTCTATGCATTTCAGGGGTTTTGACCTTTGACCTTTCTAGTGTTTTGACCTTTGACCTTTCTAGCGATGAAAAAAGCGCATCGTGGCATTTTGACCTTTCTAGCGATTTGACCTTTGACCTTTGACCTTTCTAGCGTTTTGACCTTTGACGTTTTGATTTTTGACCTTTCTAGCGATTTGACCTTTGACCTTTTGACCTTTGACCTTTTGACCTTTGACCTTTCTAGCGTTTTGACCTTTGACCTTTCTAGCGATGAAAAAGCGCATCGTGACGTTTTGAAAAAACCGCATCGTGGCATTTTGACCTTTCTATCGATTTGACCCTTTGACCTTTTGACCTTTGACCTTTCTAGCGTTTTGGCCAAAAAAAAGCAGTTTTCTATGCATTTCAGGGGTACTGTGGGTTTTTTTGAACCCCCAATTTTTGTATTGGCTGTGCCAAAAAAAAGCAGTTTTCTATGCATTTCAGGGGTACTGTGGGGTTTTTTGAACCCCCAATTTTTTTATTGGCTGTGCCAAAAAAAAGCAGTTTTCTATGCATTTCAGGGGTACTGTGGGGTTTTTTGAACCCCCAATTTTTTTATTGGCTGTGCCAAAAAAAAGCAGTTTTCTATGCATTTCAGGGGTACTGTGGGGTTTTTTGAACCCCCAATTTTTGTATTGGCTGTGCCAAAAAAAAGCAGTTTTCTATGCATTTCAGGGGTACTGTGGGGTTTTTTGAACCCCCAACTTTTTTATTGGCTGTGCAAAAAAAAAGCAGTTTTCTATGCATTTCAGGGGTACTGTGGGGTTTTTTGAACCCCCAACTTTTTTTATTGGCTGTGCCAAAAAAAAAGCAGTTTTCTATGCATTTCAGGGGTACTGTGGGGTTTTTTGAACCCCCAATTTCTTTATTGGCTGTGCCAAAAAAAAAGCAGTTTTTTATGCATTTCAGGGGTACTGTGGTTTTTTTTGAACCCCCAATTTTTTTATTGGCTGTGCCAAAAAAAAGCAGTTTTCTATGCATTTCAAGGGTACTGTGGGGTTTTTTGAACCCCCAATTTTTTTATTGGCTATGCCAAAAAAAAGCAGTTTTCTATGCATTTCAGGGGTTTTGACCTTTGACCTTTCTAGCGATTTGACTTTTGACCTTTTGACCTTTTGACCTTTTGACCTTTGACCTTTCTGGCGTTTTGACCTTTGACCTTTCTAGCGATGAAAAAGCGCATCGTGACGTTTTGAAAAAACGCATCGTGGCATTTTGACCTTTCTATCGATTTGACCTTTTGACCTTTGACCTTTTGACCTTTGACCTTTCTAGCGTTTTGGCCAAAAAAAAGCAGTTTTCTATGCATTTCAGGGGTACTGTGGGGTTTTTTGAACCCCCAATTTTTTTATTGCCAAAAAAAAGCAGTTTTCTATGCATTTCAGGGGTACTGTGGGGTTTTTTGATTTTTTTATTGGCTGTGCCAAAAAAAAGCAGTTTTCTATGCATTTCAGGGGTACTGTGGGGTTTTTTGAACCCCCTTTTTTTTTATTGGCTGTGCAAAAAAAAAGCAGTTTTCTATGCATTTCAGGGGTACTGTGGGGTTTTTTGAACCCCCAATTTTTTTATTGGCTGTGCCAAAAAAAGCAGTTTTCTATGCATTTCAGGGGTTTTGACCTTTGACCTTTCTAGTGTTTTGACCTTTGACCTTTCTAGCGATGAAAAAAGCGCATCGTGGCATTTTGACCTTTCTAGCGATTTGACCTTTGCCCTTTGACCTTTGACCTTTCTAGCGTTTTGACCTTTGACGTTTTGATTTTTGACCTTTCTAGCGATTTGACCTTTGACCTTTTGACATTTGACCTTTTGACCTTTGACCTTTCTAGCGTTTTGACCTTTGACCTTTCTAGCGATGAAAAAGCGCATCGTGACGTTTTGAAAAAACCGCATCGTGGCATTTTGACCTTTCTATCGATTTGACCTTTTGACCTTTGACCTTTTGACCTTTGACCTTTCTAGCGTTTTGGCCAAAAAAAAGCAGTTTTCTATGCATTTCAGGGGTACTGTGGGGTTTTTTGAACCCCCAATTTTTTTATTGCCAAAAAAAAGCAGTTTTCTATGCATTTCAGGGGTACTGTGGGGTTTTTTGATTTTTTTATTGGCTGTGCCAAAAAAAAGCAGTTTTCTATGCATTTCAGGGGTACTGTGGGGTTTTTTGAACCCCCAATTTTTGTATTGGCTGTGCCAAAAAAAAGCAGTTTTCTATGCATTTCAGGGGTACTGTGGGGTTTTTTGATTTTTTTATTGGCTGTGCCAAAAAAAAGCAGTTTTCTATGCATTTCAGGGGTACTGTGGGGTTTTTTGAACCCCCAATTTTTTTATTGGCTGTGCCAAAAAAAGCAGTTTTCTATGCATTTCAGGGGTTTTGACCTTTGACCTTTCTAGCGTTTTGACCTTTGACCTTTCTAGCGATGAAAAAGCGCATCGTGACGTTTTGAAAAAACCGCATCGTGGCATTTTGACCTTTCTATCGATTTGACCTTTTGACCTTTGACCTTTTGACCTTTGACCTTTCTAGCGTTTTGGCCAAAAAAAGCAGTTTTCTATGCATTTCAGGGGTACTGTGGGGTTTTTTGAACCCCCAATTTTTGTATTGGCTGTGCCAAAAAAAAGCAGTTTTCTATGCATTTCAGGGGTACTGTGGGGTTTTTTGAACCCCCAATTTTTTTATTGGCTGTGCCAAAAAAAAGCAGTTTTCTATGCATTTCAGGGGTACTGTGGGGTTTTTTGAACCCCCAATTTTTTTATTGGCTGTGCCAAAAAAAAGCAGTTTTCTATGCATTTCACGGGTTTTGACCTTTGACCTTTCTAGTGTTTTGACCTTTGACCTTTCTAGCGATGAAAAAAGCGCATCGTGGCATTTTGACCTTTCTAGCGATTTGACCTTTGACCTTTGACCTTTGACCTTTGATGTTTTGATTTTTGACCTTTCTAGCGATTTGACCTTTGACCTTTTGACCTTTGACCTTTTGACCTTTGACCTTTCTAGCGTTTTGGCAAAAAAAAAGCAGTTTTCTATGCATTTCAGGGGTACTGTGGGGTTTTTTGAAGCCCCAATTTTTTTATTGCCAAAAAAAAGCAGTTTTCTATGCATTTCAGGGGTACTGTGGGGTTTTTTGATTTTTTTATTGGCTGTGCCAAAAAAAAGCAGTTTTCTATGCATTTCAGGGGTACTGTGGGGTTTTTTGAGCCCCCTTTTTTTTTATTGGCTGTGCCAAAAAAAAAGCAGTTTTCTATGCATTTCAGGGGTACTGTGGGGTTTTTTGAACCCCCAATTTTTTTATTGGCTGTGCCAAAAAAAGCAGTTTTCTATGCATTTCAGGGGTTTTGACCTTTGACCTTTCTAGTGTTTTGACCTTTGACCTTTCTAGCGATGAAAAAAGCGCATCGTGGCATTTTGACCTTTCTAGCGATTTGACCTTTGACCTTTGACCTTTCTAGCGTTTTGACCTTTGACGTTTTGATTTTTGACCTTTCTAGCGATTTGACCTTTGACCTTTTGACCTTTGACCTTTTGACCTTTGACCTTTCTAGCGTTTTGACCTTTGACCTTTCTAGCGATGAAAAAGCGCATCGTGACGTTTTGAAAAAACCGCATCGTGGCATTTTGACCTTTCTATCGATTTGACCCTTTGACCTTTTGACCTTTGACCTTTCTAGCGTTTTGGCCAAAAAAAAGCAGTTTTCTATGCATTTCAGGGGTACTGTGGGTTTTTTTGAACCCCCAATTTTTGTATTGGCTGTGCCAAAAAAAAGCAGTTTTCTATGCATTTCAGGGGTACTGTGGGGTTTTTTGAACCCCCAATTTTTTTATTGGCTGTGCCAAAAAAAAGCAGTTTTCTATGCATTTCAGGGGTACTGTGGGGTTTTTTGAACCCCCAATTTTTTTATTGGCTGTGCCAAAAAAAAGCAGTTTTCTATGCATTTCAGGGGTACTGTGGGGTTTTTTGAACCCCCAATTTTTGTATTGGCTGTGCCAAAAAAAAGCAGTTTTCTATGCATTTCAGGGGTACTGTGGGGTTTTTTGAACCCCCAACTTTTTTATTGGCTGTGCAAAAAAAAAGCAGTTTTCTATGCATTTCAGGGGTACTGTGGGGTTTTTTGAACCCCCAACTTTTTTTATTGGCTGTGCCAAAAAAAAAGCAGTTTTCTATGCATTTCAGGGGTACTGTGGGGTTTTTTGAACCCCCAATTTCTTTATTGGCTGTGCCAAAAAAAAAGCAGTTTTTTATGCATTTCAGGGGTACTGTGGTTTTTTTTGAACCCCCAATTTTTTTATTGGCTGTGCCAAAAAAAAGCAGTTTTCTATGCATTTCAAGGGTACTGTGGGGTTTTTTGAACCCCCAATTTTTTTATTGGCTATGCCAAAAAAAAGCAGTTTTCTATGCATTTCAGGGGTTTTGACCTTTGACCTTTCTAGCGATTTGACTTTTGACCTTTTGACCTTTTGACCTTTTGACCTTTGACCTTTCTGGCGTTTTGACCTTTGACCTTTCTAGCGATGAAAAAGCGCATCGTGACGTTTTGAAAAAACGCATCGTGGCATTTTGACCTTTCTATCGATTTGACCTTTTGACCTTTGACCTTTTGACCTTTGACCTTTCTAGCGTTTTGGCCAAAAAAAAGCAGTTTTCTATGCATTTCAGGGGTACTGTGGGGTTTTTTGAACCCCCAATTTTTTTATTGCCAAAAAAAAGCAGTTTTCTATGCATTTCAGGGGTACTGTGGGGTTTTTTGATTTTTTTATTGGCTGTGCCAAAAAAAAGCAGTTTTCTATGCATTTCAGGGGTACTGTGGGGTTTTTTGAACCCCCTTTTTTTTTATTGGCTGTGCAAAAAAAAAGCAGTTTTCTATGCATTTCAGGGGTACTGTGGGGTTTTTTGAACCCCCAATTTTTTTATTGGCTGTGCCAAAAAAAGCAGTTTTCTATGCATTTCAGGGGTTTTGACCTTTGACCTTTCTAGTGTTTTGACCTTTGACCTTTCTAGCGATGAAAAAAGCGCATCGTGGCATTTTGACCTTTCTAGCGATTTGACCTTTGCCCTTTGACCTTTGACCTTTCTAGCGTTTTGACCTTTGACGTTTTGATTTTTGACCTTTCTAGCGATTTGACCTTTGACCTTTTGACATTTGACCTTTTGACCTTTGACCTTTCTAGCGTTTTGACCTTTGACCTTTCTAGCGATGAAAAAGCGCATCGTGACGTTTTGAAAAAACCGCATCGTGGCATTTTGACCTTTCTATCGATTTGACCTTTTGACCTTTGACCTTTTGACCTTTGACCTTTCTAGCGTTTTGGCCAAAAAAAAGCAGTTTTCTATGCATTTCAGGGGTACTGTGGGGTTTTTTGAACCCCCAATTTTTTTATTGCCAAAAAAAAGCAGTTTTCTATGCATTTCAGGGGTACTGTGGGGTTTTTTGATTTTTTTATTGGCTGTGCCAAAAAAAAGCAGTTTTCTATGCATTTCAGGGGTACTGTGGGGTTTTTTGAACCCCCTTTTTTTTATTGGCTGTGCAAAAAAAAAGCAGTTTTCTATGCATTTCAGGGGTACTGTGGGGTTTTTTGAACCCCCAATTTTTTTATTGGCTGTGCCAAAAAAAGCAGTTTTCTATGCATTTCAGGGGTTTTGACCTTTGACCTTTCTAGTGTTTTGACCTTTGACCTTTCTAGCGATGAAAAAAGCGCATCGTGGCATTTTGACCTTTCTAGCGATTTGACCTTTGACCTTTGACCTTTGACCTTTCTAGCGTTTTGACCTTTGACGTTTTGATTTTTGACCTTTCTAGCGATTTGACCTTTGACCTTTTGACATTTGACCTTTTGACCTTTGACCTTTCTAGCGTTTTGACCTTTGACCTTTCTAGCGATGAAAAAGCGCATCGTGACGTTTTGAAAAAACCGCATCGTGGCATTTTGACCTTTCTATCGATTTGACCTTTTGACCTTTGACCTTTTGACCTTTGACCTTTCTAGCGTTTTGGCCAAAAAAAAGCAGTTTTCTATGCATTTCAGGGGTACTGTGGGGTTTTTTGAACCCCCAATTTTTTTATTGCCAAAAAAAAGCAGTTTTCTATGCATTTCAGGGGTACTGTGGGGTTTTTTGATTTTTTTATTGGCTGTGCCAAAAAAAAGCAGTTTTCTATGCATTTCAGGGGTACTGTGGGGTTTTTTGAACCCCCTTTTTTTTATTGGCTGTGCAAAAAAAAAGCAGTTTTCTATGCATTTCAGGGGTACTGTGGGGTTTTTTGAACCCCCAATTTTTTTATTGGCTGTGCCAAAAAAAGCAGTTTTCTATGCATTTCAGGGGTTTTGACCTTTGACCTTTCTAGTGTTTTGACCTTTGACCTTTCTAGCGATGAAAAAAGCGCATCGTGGCATTTTGACCTTTCTAGCGATTTGACCTTTGACCTTTGACCTTTGACCTTTCTAGCGTTTTGACCTTTGACGTTTTGATTTTTGACCTTTCTAGCGATTTGACCTTTGACCTTTTGACATTTGACCTTTTGACCTTTGACCTTTCTAGCGTTTTGACCTTTGACCTTTCTAGCGATGAAAAAGCGCATCGTGACGTTTTGAAAAAACCGCATCGTGGCATTTTGACCTTTCTATCGATTTGACCTTTTGACCTTTGACCTTTTGACCTTTGACCTTTCTAGCGTTTTGGCCAAAAAAAAGCAGTTTTCTATGCATTTCAGGGGTACTGTGGGTTTTTTTGAACCCCCAATTTTGGTATTGGCTGTGCCAAAAAAAAGCAGTTTTCTATGCATTTCAGGGGTACTGTGGGGTTTTTTGAACCCCCAATTTTTTTATTGGCTGTGCCAAAAAAAAGCAGTTTTCTATGCATTTCAGGGGTACTGTGGGGTTTTTTGAACCCCCAATTTTTTTATTGGCTGTGCCAAAAAAAAGCAGTTTTCTATGCATTTCAGGGGTACTGTGGGGTTTTTTGAACCCCCAATTTTTGTATTGGCTGTGCCAAAAAAAAGCAGTTTTCTATGCATTTCAGGGGTACTGTGGGGTTTTTTGAACCCCCAATTCTTTTATTGGCTGTGCCAAAAAAAAGCAGTTTTCTATGCATTTCAGGGGTACTGTGGGGTTTTTTGAACCCCCAATTTTTTTATTGGCTGTGAAAAAAGCGCATCGTGGCATTTTGACCTTTCTAGCGATTTGACCTTTGACCTTTTGACCTTTGACCTTTGATGTTTTGACCTTTCTAGCGATTTGACCTTTGACCTTTTGACCTTTTGACTTTTGACCTTTTGACCTTTGACCTTTCTAGCGTTTTGGCCAAAAAAAAAGCAGTTTTCTATGCATTTCAGGGGTACTGTGGGGTTTTTTGAACCCCCAATTTTTTTATTGGCTGTGCCAAAAAAAAGCAGTTTTCTATGCATTTCAGGGGTACTGTGGGGTTTTTTGAACCCCCAATTTTTTTATTGGCTGTGCCAAAAAAAAGCAGTTTTCTATGCATTTCAGGGGTACTGTGGGGTTTTTAGATTTTTTTTTATTGGCTGTGCCAAAAAAAAAGCAGTTTTCTATGCATTTCAGGGGTACTGTGGGGTTTTTTGAACCCCCAATTTTTTTATTGGCTGTGCCAAAAAAAGCAGTTTTCTATGCATTTCAGGGGTTTTGACCTTTGACCTTTCTAGCGTTTTGACCTTTGACCTTTCTAGCGATGAAAAAGCGCATCGTGACGTTTTGAAAAAACCGCATCGTGGCATTTTGACCTTTCTATCGATTTGACCTTTTGACCTTTGACCTTTTGACCTTTGACCTTTCTAGCGTTTTGGCCAAAAAAAGCAGTTTTCTATGCATTTCAGGGGTACTGTGGGGTTTTTTGAACCCCCAATTTTTGTATTGGCTGTGCCAAAAAAAAGCAGTTTTCTATGCATTTCAGGGGTACTGTGGGGTTTTTTGAACCCCCAATTTTTTTATTGGCTGTGCCAAAAAAAAGCAGTTTTCTATGCATTTCAGGGGTACTGTGGGGTTTTTTGAACCCCCAATTTTTTTATTGGCTGTGCCAAAAAAAAGCAGTTTTCTATGCATTTCACGGGTTTTGACCTTTGACCTTTCTAGTGTTTTGACCTTTGACCTTTCTAGCGATGAAAAAAGCGCATCGTGGCATTTTGACCTTTCTAGCGATTTGACCTTTGACCTTTTGACCTTTGACCTTTGATGTTTTGATTTTTGACCTTTCTAGCGATTTGACCTTTGACCTTTTGACCTTTGACCTTTTGACCTTTGACCTTTCTAGCGTTTTGGCCAAAAAAAAGCAGTTTTCTATGCATTTCAGGGGTACTGTGGGGTTTTTTGAAGCCCCAATTTTTTTATTGCCAAAAAAAAGCAGTTTTCTATGCATTTCAGGGGTACTGTGGGGTTTTTTGATTTTTTTATTGGCTGTGCCAAAAAAAAGCAGTTTTCTATGCATTTCAGGGGTACTGTGGGGTTTTTTGAACCCCCTTTTTTTTTATTGGCTGTGCCAAAAAAGAAAGCAGTTTTCTATGCATTTCAGGGGTACTGTGGGGTTTTTTGAACCCCCAATTTTTTTATTGGCTGTGCCAAAAAAAGCAGTTTTCTATGCATTTCAGGGGTTTTGACCTTTGACCTTTCTAGTGTTTTGACCTTTGACCTTTCTAGCGATGAAAAAAGCGCATCGTGGCATTTTGACCTTTCTAGCGATTTGACCTTTGACCTTTGACCTTTCTAGCGTTTTGACCTTTGACGTTTTGATTTTTGACCTTTCTAGCGATTTGACCTTTGACCTTTTGACCTTTGACCTTTTGACCTTTGACCTTTCTAGCGTTTTGACCTTTGACCTTTCTAGCGATGAAAAAGCGCATCGTGACGTTTTGAAAAAACCGCATCGTGGCATTTTGACCTTTCTATCGATTTGACCCTTTGACCTTTTGACCTTTGACCTTTCTAGCGTTTTGGCCAAAAAAAAGCAGTTTTCTATGCATTTCAGGGGTACTGTGGGTTTTTTTGAACCCCCAATTTTTGTATTGGCTGTGCCAAAAAAAAGCAGTTTTCTATGCATTTCAGGGGTACTGTGGGGTTTTTTGAACCCCCAATTTTTTTATTGGCTGTGCCAAAAAAAAGCAGTTTTCTATGCATTTCAGGGGTACTGTGGGGTTTTTTGAACCCCCAATTTTTTTATTGGCTGTGCCAAAAAAAAGCAGTTTTCTATGCATTTCAGGGGTTTTGACCTTTGACCTTTCTAGTGTTTTGACCTTTGACCTTTCTAGCGATGAAAAAAGCGCATCGTGGCATTTTGACCTTTCTAGCGATTTGACCTTTTGACCTTTTGACCTTTGACCTTTGATGTTTTGATTTTTAAACTTTCTAGCGATTTGACCTTTGACCTTTTGACCTTTTGACCTTTGACCTTTTGACCTTTGACCTTTCTAGCGTTTTGGCCAAAAAAAAAAGCAGTTTTCTATGCATTTCAGGGGTACTGTGAGGTTTTTTGAACCCCCAATTTTGTTATTGGCTGTGCCAAAAAAAAATCAGTTTTCTATGCATTTCAGGGGTACTGTGGGGTTTTTTGAACCCCCAATTTTTGTATTGGCTGTGCCAAAAAAAAGCAGTTTTCTATGCATTTCAGGGGTACTGTGGGGTTTTTTTATTTTTTTATTGGCTGTGCCAAAAAAAAGCAGTTTTCTATGCATTTCAGGGGTACTGTGGGGTTTTTTGAACCCCCAATTTTTGTATTGGCTGTGCCAAAAAAAAGCAGTTTTCTATGCATTTCAGGGGTACTGTGGGGTTTTTTAATTTTTTTATTGGCTGTGCCAAAAAAAAGCAGTTTTCTATGCATTTCAGGGGTACTGTGGGGTTTTTTGAACCCCCAATTTTTTTATTGGCTGTGCCAAAAAAAAGCAGTTTTCTATGCATTTCAGGGGTACTGTGGGGTTTTTTGAACCCCCAATTTTTTTATTGGCTGTGCCAAAAAAAGCAGTTTTCTATGCATTTCAGGGGTTTTGACCTTTGACCTTTCTAGCGTTTTGACCTTTGACCTTTCTAGCGATGAAAAAGCGCATCGTGACGTTTTGAAAAAACCGCATCGTGGCATTTTGACCTTTCTATCGATTTGACCTTTTGACCTTTGACCTTTTGACCTTTGACCTTTCTAGCGTTTTGGCCAAAAAAAGCAGTTTTCTATGCATTTCAGGGGTACTGTGGGGTTTTTTTATTTTTTTATTGGCTGTGCCAAAAAAAAGCAGTTTTCTATGCATTTCAGGGGTACTGTGGGGTTTTTTGAACCCCCAATTTTTTTATTGGCTGTGCCAAAAAAAAGCAGTTTTCTATGCATTTCAGGGGTACTGTGGGGTTTTTTGAACCCCCAATTTTTTTATTGGCTGTGCCAAAAAAAAAGCAGTTTTCTATGCATTTCACGGGTTTTGACCTTTGACCTTTCTAGTGTTTTGACCTTTGACCTTTCTAGCGATGAAAAAAGCGCATCGTGGCATTTTGACCTTTCTAGCGATTTGACCTTTGACCTTTGACCTTTGACCTTTGATGTTTTGATTTTTGACCTTTCTAGCGATTTGACCTTTGACCTTTTGACCTTTGACCTTTTGACCTTTGACCTTTCTAGCGTTTTGGCCAAAAAAAAGCAGTTTTCTATGCATTTCAGGGGTACTGTGGGGTTTTTTGAAGCCCCAATTTTTTTATTGCCAAAAAAAAGCAGTTTTCTATGCATTTCAGGGGTACTGTGGGGTTTTTTGATTTTTTTATTGGCTGTGCCAAAAAAAAGCAGTTTTCTATGCATTTCAGGGGTACTGTGGGGTTTTTTGAGCCCCCTTTTTTTTTATTGGCTGTGCCAAAAAAAAAGCAGTTTTCTATGCATTTCAGGGGTACTGTGGGGTTTTTTGAACCCCCAATTTTTTTATTGGCTGTGCCAAAAAAAGCAGTTTTCTATGCATTTCAGGGGTTTTGACCTTTGACCTTTCTAGTGTTTTGACCTTTGACCTTTCTAGCGATGAAAAAAGCGCATCGTGGCATTTTGACCTTTCTAGCGATTTGACCTTTGACCTTTGACCTTTCTAGCGTTTTGACCTTTGACGTTTTGATTTTTGACCTTTCTAGCGATTTGACCTTTGACCTTTTGACCTTTGACCTTTTGACCTTTGACCTTTCTAGCGTTTTGACCTTTGACCTTTCTAGCGATGAAAAAGCGCATCGTGACGTTTTGAAAAAACCGCATCGTGGCATTTTGACCTTTCTATCGATTTGACCCTTTGACCTTTTGACCTTTGACCTTTCTAGCGTTTTGGCCAAAAAAAAGCAGTTTTCTATGCATTTCAGGGGTACTGTGGGTTTTTTTGAACCCCCAATTTTTGTATTGGCTGTGCCAAAAAAAAGCAGTTTTCTATGCATTTCAGGGGTACTGTGGGGTTTTTTGAACCCCCAATTTTTTTATTGGCTGTGCCAAAAAAAAGCAGTTTTCTATGCATTTCAGGGGTACTGTGGGGTTTTTTGAACCCCCAATTTTTTTATTGGCTGTGCCAAAAAAAAGCAGTTTTCTATGCATTTCAGGGGTACTGTGGGGTTTTTTGAACCCCCAATTTTTGTATTGGCTGTGCCAAAAAAAAGCAGTTTTCTATGCATTTCAGGGGTACTGTGGGGTTTTTTGAACCCCCAACTTTTTTATTGGCTGTGCAAAAAAAAAGCAGTTTTCTATGCATTTCAGGGGTACTGTGGGGTTTTTTGAACCCCCAACTTTTTTTATTGGCTGTGCCAAAAAAAAAGCAGTTTTCTATGCATTTCAGGGGTACTGTGGGGTTTTTTGAACCCCCAATTTCTTTATTGGCTGTGCCAAAAAAAAAGCAGTTTTTTATGCATTTCAGGGGTACTGTGGTTTTTTTTGAACCCCCAATTTTTTTATTGGCTGTGCCAAAAAAAAGCAGTTTTCTATGCATTTCAAGGGTACTGTGGGGTTTTTTGAACCCCCAATTTTTTTATTGGCTATGCCAAAAAAAAGCAGTTTTCTATGCATTTCAGGGGTTTTGACCTTTGACCTTTCTAGCGATTTGACTTTTGACCTTTTGACCTTTTGACCTTTTGACCTTTGACCTTTCTGGCGTTTTGACCTTTGACCTTTCTAGCGATGAAAAAGCGCATCGTGACGTTTTGAAAAAACGCATCGTGGCATTTTGACCTTTCTATCGATTTGACCTTTTGACCTTTGACCTTTTGACCTTTGACCTTTCTAGCGTTTTGGCCAAAAAAAAGCAGTTTTCTATGCATTTCAGGGGTACTGTGGGGTTTTTTGAACCCCCAATTTTTTTATTGCCAAAAAAAAGCAGTTTTCTATGCATTTCAGGGGTACTGTGGGGTTTTTTGATTTTTTTATTGGCTGTGCCAAAAAAAAGCAGTTTTCTATGCATTTCAGGGGTACTGTGGGGTTTTTTGAACCCCCTTTTTTTTTATTGGCTGTGCAAAAAAAAAGCAGTTTTCTATGCATTTCAGGGGTACTGTGGGGTTTTTTGAACCCCCAATTTTTTTATTGGCTGTGCCAAAAAAAGCAGTTTTCTATGCATTTCAGGGGTTTTGACCTTTGACCTTTCTAGTGTTTTGACCTTTGACCTTTCTAGCGATGAAAAAAGCGCATCGTGGCATTTTGACCTTTCTAGCGATTTGACCTTTGCCCTTTGACCTTTGACCTTTCTAGCGTTTTGACCTTTGACGTTTTGATTTTTGACCTTTCTAGCGATTTGACCTTTGACCTTTTGACATTTGACCTTTTGACCTTTGACCTTTCTAGCGTTTTGACCTTTGACCTTTCTAGCGATGAAAAAGCGCATCGTGACGTTTTGAAAAAACCGCATCGTGGCATTTTGACCTTTCTATCGATTTGACCTTTTGACCTTTGACCTTTTGACCTTTGACCTTTCTAGCGTTTTGGCCAAAAAAAAGCAGTTTTCTATGCATTTCAGGGGTACTGTGGGGTTTTTTGAACCCCCAATTTTTTTATTGCCAAAAAAAAGCAGTTTTCTATGCATTTCAGGGGTACTGTGGGGTTTTTTGATTTTTTTATTGGCTGTGCCAAAAAAAAGCAGTTTTCTATGCATTTCAGGGGTACTGTGGGGTTTTTTGAACCCCCTTTTTTTTATTGGCTGTGCAAAAAAAAAGCAGTTTTCTATGCATTTCAGGGGTACTGTGGGGTTTTTTGAACCCCCAATTTTTTTATTGGCTGTGCCAAAAAAAGCAGTTTTCTATGCATTTCAGGGGTTTTGACCTTTGACCTTTCTAGTGTTTTGACCTTTGACCTTTCTAGCGATGAAAAAAGCGCATCGTGGCATTTTGACCTTTCTAGCGATTTGACCTTTGACCTTTGACCTTTGACCTTTCTAGCGTTTTGACCTTTGACGTTTTGATTTTTGACCTTTCTAGCGATTTGACCTTTGACCTTTTGACATTTGACCTTTTGACCTTTGACCTTTCTAGCGTTTTGACCTTTGACCTTTCTAGCGATGAAAAAGCGCATCGTGACGTTTTGAAAAAACCGCATCGTGGCATTTTGACCTTTCTATCGATTTGACCTTTTGACCTTTGACCTTTTGACCTTTGACCTTTCTAGCGTTTTGGCCAAAAAAAAGCAGTTTTCTATGCATTTCAGGGGTACTGTGGGGTTTTTTGAACCCCCAATTTTTTTATTGCCAAAAAAAAGCAGTTTTCTATGCATTTCAGGGGTACTGTGGGGTTTTTTGATTTTTTTATTGGCTGTGCCAAAAAAAAGCAGTTTTCTATGCATTTCAGGGGTACTGTGGGGTTTTTTGAACCCCCTTTTTTTTATTGGCTGTGCAAAAAAAAAGCAGTTTTCTATGCATTTCAGGGGTACTGTGGGGTTTTTTGAACCCCCAATTTTTTTATTGGCTGTGCCAAAAAAAGCAGTTTTCTATGCATTTCAGGGGTTTTGACCTTTGACCTTTCTAGTGTTTTGACCTTTGACCTTTCTAGCGATGAAAAAAGCGCATCGTGGCATTTTGACCTTTCTAGCGATTTGACCTTTGACCTTTGACCTTTGACCTTTCTAGCGTTTTGACCTTTGACGTTTTGATTTTTGACCTTTCTAGCGATTTGACCTTTGACCTTTTGACATTTGACCTTTTGACCTTTGACCTTTCTAGCGTTTTGACCTTTGACCTTTCTAGCGATGAAAAAGCGCATCGTGACGTTTTGAAAAAACCGCATCGTGGCATTTTGACCTTTCTATCGATTTGACCTTTTGACCTTTGACCTTTTGACCTTTGACCTTTCTAGCGTTTTGGCCAAAAAAAAGCAGTTTTCTATGCATTTCAGGGGTACTGTGGGTTTTTTTGAACCCCCAATTTTGGTATTGGCTGTGCCAAAAAAAAGCAGTTTTCTATGCATTTCAGGGGTACTGTGGGGTTTTTTGAACCCCCAATTTTTTTATTGGCTGTGCCAAAAAAAAGCAGTTTTCTATGCATTTCAGGGGTACTGTGGGGTTTTTTGAACCCCCAATTTTTTTATTGGCTGTGCCAAAAAAAAGCAGTTTTCTATGCATTTCAGGGGTACTGTGGGGTTTTTTGAACCCCCAATTTTTGTATTGGCTGTGCCAAAAAAAAGCAGTTTTCTATGCATTTCAGGGGTACTGTGGGGTTTTTTGAACCCCCAATTCTTTTATTGGCTGTGCCAAAAAAAAGCAGTTTTCTATGCATTTCAGGGGTACTGTGGGGTTTTTTGAACCCCCAATTTTTTTATTGGCTGTGAAAAAAGCGCATCGTGGCATTTTGACCTTTCTAGCGATTTGACCTTTGACCTTTTGACCTTTGACCTTTGATGTTTTGACCTTTCTAGCGATTTGACCTTTGACCTTTTGACCTTTTGACCTTTGACCTTTTGACCTTTGACCTTTCTAGCGTTTTGGCCAAAAAAAAAGCAGTTTTCTATGCATTTCAGGGGTACTGTGGGGTTTTTTGAACCCCCAATTTTTTTATTGGCTGTGCCAAAAAAAAGCAGTTTTCTATGCATTTCAGGGGTACTGTGGGGTTTTTTGAACCCCCAATTTTTTTATTGGCTGTGCCAAAAAAAAGCAGTTTTCTATGCATTTCAGGGGTACTGTGGGGTTTTTAGATTTTTTTTTATTGGCTGTGCCAAAAAAAAAGCAGTTTTCTATGCATTTCAGGGGTACTGTGGGGTTTTTTGAACCCCCAATTTTTTTATTGGCTGTGCCAAAAAAAAGCAGTTTTCTATGCATTTCAGGGGTACTGTGGGGTTTTTTGAACCCCCAATTTTTTTATTGGCTGTGCCAAAAAAAGCAGTTTTCTATGCATTTCAGGGGTTTTGACCTTTGACCTTTCTAGCGTTTTGACCTTTGACCTTTCTAGCGATGAAAAAGCGCATCGTGACGTTTTGAAAAAACCGCATCGTGGCATTTTGACCTTTCTATCGATTTGACCTTTTGACCTTTGACCTTTTGACCTTTGACCTTTCTAGCGTTTTGGCCAAAAAAAGCAGTTTTCTATGCATTTCAGGGGTACTGTGGGGTTTTTTGAACCCCCAATTTTTGTATTGGCTGTGCCAAAAAAAAGCAGTTTTCTATGCATTTCAGGGGTACTGTGGGGTTTTTTGAACCCCCAATTTTTTTATTGGCTGTGCCAAAAAAAAGCAGTTTTCTATGCATTTCAGGGGTACTGTGGGGTTTTTTGAACCCCCAATTTTTTTATTGGCTGTGCCAAAAAAAAGCAGTTTTCTATGCATTTCACGGGTTTTGACCTTTGACCTTTCTAGTGTTTTGACCTTTGACCTTTCTAGCGATGAAAAAAGCGCATCGTGGCATTTTGACCTTTCTAGCGATTTGACCTTTGACCTTTTGACCTTTGACCTTTGATGTTTTGATTTTTGACCTTTCTAGCGATTTGACCTTTGACCTTTTGACCTTTGACCTTTTGACCTTTGACCTTTCTAGCGTTTTGGCCAAAAAAAAGCAGTTTTCTATGCATTTCAGGGGTACTGTGGGGTTTTTTGAAGCCCCAATTTTTTTATTGCCAAAAAAAAGCAGTTTTCTATGCATTTCAGGGGTACTGTGGGGTTTTTTGATTTTTTTATTGGCTGTGCCAAAAAAAAGCAGTTTTCTATGCATTTCAGGGGTACTGTGGGGTTTTTTGAACCCCCTTTTTTTTTATTGGCTGTGCCAAAAAAGAAAGCAGTTTTCTATGCATTTCAGGGGTACTGTGGGGTTTTTTGAACCCCCAATTTTTTTATTGGCTGTGCCAAAAAAAGCAGTTTTCTATGCATTTCAGGGGTTTTGACCTTTGACCTTTCTAGTGTTTTGACCTTTGACCTTTCTAGCGATGAAAAAAGCGCATCGTGGCATTTTGACCTTTCTAGCGATTTGACCTTTGACCTTTGACCTTTCTAGCGTTTTGACCTTTGACGTTTTGATTTTTGACCTTTCTAGCGATTTGACCTTTGACCTTTTGACCTTTGACCTTTTGACCTTTGACCTTTCTAGCGTTTTGACCTTTGACCTTTCTAGCGATGAAAAAGCGCATCGTGACGTTTTGAAAAAACCGCATCGTGGCATTTTGACCTTTCTATCGATTTGACCCTTTGACCTTTTGACCTTTGACCTTTCTAGCGTTTTGGCCAAAAAAAAGCAGTTTTCTATGCATTTCAGGGGTACTGTGGGTTTTTTTGAACCCCCAATTTTTGTATTGGCTGTGCCAAAAAAAAGCAGTTTTCTATGCATTTCAGGGGTACTGTGGGGTTTTTTGAACCCCCAATTTTTTTATTGGCTGTGCCAAAAAAAAGCAGTTTTCTATGCATTTCAGGGGTACTGTGGGGTTTTTTGAACCCCCAATTTTTTTATTGGCTGTGCCAAAAAAAAGCAGTTTTCTATGCATTTCAGGGGTTTTGACCTTTGACCTTTCTAGTGTTTTGACCTTTGACCTTTCTAGCGATGAAAAAAGCGCATCGTGGCATTTTGACCTTTCTAGCGATTTGACCTTTTGACCTTTTGACCTTTGACCTTTGATGTTTTGATTTTTAAACTTTCTAGCGATTTGACCTTTGACCTTTTGACCTTTTGACCTTTGACCTTTTGACCTTTGACCTTTCTAGCGTTTTGGCCAAAAAAAAAAGCAGTTTTCTATGCATTTCAGGGGTACTGTGAGGTTTTTTGAACCCCCAATTTTGTTATTGGCTGTGCCAAAAAAAATCAGTTTTCTATGCATTTCAGGGGTACTGTGGGGTTTTTTGAACCCCCAATTTTTGTATTGGCTGTGCCAAAAAAAAGCAGTTTTCTATGCATTTCAGGGGTACTGTGGGGTTTTTTTATTTTTTTATTGGCTGTGCCAAAAAAAAGCAGTTTTCTATGCATTTCAGGGGTACTGTGGGGTTTTTTGAACCCCCAATTTTTGTATTGGCTGTGCCAAAAAAAAGCAGTTTTCTATGCATTTCAGGGGTACTGTGGGGTTTTTTAATTTTTTTATTGGCTGTGCCAAAAAAAAGCAGTTTTCTATGCATTTCAGGGGTACTGTGGGGTTTTTTGAACCCCCAATTTTTTTATTGGCTGTGCCAAAAAAAAGCAGTTTTCTATGCATTTCAGGGGTACTGTGGGGTTTTTTGAACCCCCAATTTTTTTATTGGCTGTGCCAAAAAAAGCAGTTTTCTATGCATTTCAGGGGTTTTGACCTTTGACCTTTCTAGCGTTTTGACCTTTGACCTTTCTAGCGATGAAAAAGCGCATCGTGACGTTTTGAAAAAACCGCATCGTGGCATTTTGACCTTTCTATCGATTTGACCTTTTGACCTTTGACCTTTTGACCTTTGACCTTTCTAGCGTTTTGGCCAAAAAAAGCAGTTTTCTATGCATTTCAGGGGTACTGTGGGGTTTTTTTATTTTTTTATTGGCTGTGCCAAAAAAAAGCAGTTTTCTATGCATTTCAGGGGTACTGTGGGGTTTTTTGAACCCCCAATTTTTTTATTGGCTGTGCCAAAAAAAAGCAGTTTTCTATGCATTTCAGGGGTACTGTGGGGTTTTTTGAACCCCCAATTTTTTTATTGGCTGTGCCAAAAAAAAGCAGTTTTCTATGCATTTCAGGGGTACTGTGGGTTTTTTTGAACCCCCAATTTTTTTATTGGCTGTGCCAAAAAAAAAGCAGTTTTCTATGCATTTCAGGGGTACTGTGGGGTTTTTTGAACCCCCAATTTTTTTATTGGCTGTGCCAAAAAAAAACAGTTTTCTATGCATTTCAGGGGTACTGTGGGGTTTTTTGAACCCCCAATTTTTTTATTGGCTGTGCCAAAAAAAAGCAGTTTTCTATGCATTTCAGGGGTACTGTGGGGTTTTTTGAACCCCCAATTTTTGTATTGGCTGTGCCAAAAAAAAGCAGTTTTCTATGCATTTCAGGGGTACTGTGGGGTTTTTTTATTTTTTTATTGGCTGTGCCAAAACATAGCAGTTTTCTATGCATTTCAGGGGTACTGTGGGGTTTTTTGAACCCCCAATTTTTTTATTGGCTATGCCAAAAAAAAGCAGTTTTCTATGCATTTCAGGGGTTTTGACCTTTGACCTTTCTAGCGATTTGACTTTTGACCTTTTGACCTTTTGACCTTTTGACCTTTGACCTTTCTGGCGTTTTGACCTTTGACCTTTCTAGCGATGAAAAAGCGCATCGTGACGTTTTGAAAAAACGCATCGTGGCATTTTGACCTTTCTATCGATTTGACCTTTTGACCTTTGACCTTTTGACCTTTGACCTTTCTAGCGTTTTGGCCAAAAAAAAGCAGTTTTCTATGCATTTCAGGGGTACTGTGGGGTTTTTTGAACCCCCAATTTTTTTATTGCCAAAAAAAAGCAGTTTTCTATGCATTTCAGGGGTACTGTGGGGTTTTTTGATTTTTTTATTGGCTGTGCCAAAAAAAAGCAGTTTTCTATGCATTTCAGGGGTACTGTGGGGTTTTTTGAACCCCCTTTTTTTTTATTGGCTGTGCAAAAAAAAAGCATTTTTCTATGCATTTCAGGGGTACTGTGGGGTTTTTTGAACCCCCAATTTTTTTATTGGCTGTGCCAAAAAAAGCAGTTTTCTATGCATTTCAGGGGTTTTGACCTTTGACCTTTCTAGTGTTTTGACCTTTGACCTTTCTAGCGATGAAAAAAGCGCATCGTGGCATTTTGACCTTTCTAGCGATTTGACCTTTGCCCTTTGACCTTTGACCTTTCTAGCGTTTTGACCTTTGACGTTTTGATTTTTGACCTTTCTAGCGATTTGACCTTTGACCTTTTGACATTTGACCTTTTGACCTTTGACCTTTCTAGCGTTTTGACCTTTGACCTTTCTAGCGATGAAAAAGCGCATCGTGACGTTTTGAAAAAACCGCATCGTGGCATTTTGACCTTTCTATCGATTTGACCTTTTGACCTTTGACCTTTTGACCTTTGACCTTTCTAGCGTTTTGGCCAAAAAAAAGCAGTTTTCTATGCATTTCAGGGGTACTGTGGGGTTTTTTGAACCCCCAATTTTTTTATTGCCAAAAAAAAGCAGTTTTCTATGCATTTCAGGGGTACTGTGGGGTTTTTTGATTTTTTTATTGGCTGTGCCAAAAAAAAGCAGTTTTCTATGCATTTCAGGGGTACTGTGGGGTTTTTTGAACCCCCTTTTTTTTTATTGGCTGTGCAAAAAAAAAGCAGTTTTCTATGCATTTCAGGGGTACTGTGGGGTTTTTTGAACCCCCAATTTTTTTATTGGCTGTGCCAAAAAAAGCAGTTTTCTATGCATTTCAGGGGTTTTGACCTTTGACCTTTCTAGTGTTTTGACCTTTGACCTTTCTAGCGATGAAAAAAGCGCATCGTGGCATTTTGACCTTTCTAGCGATTTGACCTTTGACCTTTGACCTTTGACCTTTCTAGCGTTTTGACCTTTGACGTTTTGATTTTTGACCTTTCTAGCGATTTGACCTTTGACCTTTTGACATTTGACCTTTTGACCTTTGACCTTTCTAGCGTTTTGACCTTTGACCTTTCTAGCGATGAAAAAGCGCATCGTGACGTTTTGAAAAAACCGCATCGTGGCATTTTGACCTTTCTATCGATTTGACCTTTTGACCTTTGACCTTTTGACCTTTGACCTTTCTAGCGTTTTGGCCAAAAAAAAGCAGTTTTCTATGCATTTCAGGGGTACTGTGGGTTTTTTTGAACCCCCAATTTTGGTATTGGCTGTGCCAAAAAAAAGCAGTTTTCTATGCATTTCAGGGGTACTGTGGGGTTTTTTGAACCCCCAATTTTTTTATTGGCTGTGCCAAAAAAAAGCAGTTTTCTATGCATTTCAGGGGTACTGTGGGGTTTTTTGAACCCCCAATTTTTGTATTGGCTGTGCCAAAAAAAAGCAGTTTTCTATGCATTTCAGGGGTACTGTGGGGTTTTTTGAACCCCCAATTATTTTATTGGCTGTGCCAAAAAAAAGCAGTTTTCTATGCATTTCAGGGGTACTGTGGGGTTTTTTGAACCCCCAATTTTTTTATTGGCTGTGAAAAAAGCGCATCGTGGCATTTTGACCTTTCTAGCGATTTGACCTTTGACCTTTTGACCTTTGACCTTTGATGTTTTGACCTTTCTAGCGATTTGACCTTTGACCTTTTGACCTTTTGACCTTTGACCTTTTGACCTTTGACCTTTCTAGCGTTTTGGCCAAAAAAAAAGCAGTTTTCTATGCATTTCAGGGGTACTGTGGGGTTTTTTGAACCCCCAATTTTTTTATTGGCTGTGCCAAAAAAAAGCAGTTTTCTATGCATTTCAGGGGTACTGTGGGGTTTTTTGAACCCCCAATTTTTTTATTGGCTGTGCCAAAAAAAATCAGTTTTCTATGCATTTCAGGGGTACTGTGGGGTTTTTAGATTTTTTTTTATTGGCTGTGCCAAAAAAAAAGCAGTTTTCTATGCATTTCAGGGGTACTGTGGGGTTTTTTGAACCCCCAATTTTTTTATTGGCTGTGCCAAAAAAAGCAGTTTTCTATGCATTTCAGGGGTTTTGACCTTTGACCTTTCTAGCGTTTTGACCTTTGACCTTTCTAGCGATGAAAAAGCGCATCGTGACGTTTTGAAAAAACCGCATCGTGGCATTTTGACCTTTCTATCGATTTGACCTTTTGACCTTTGACCTTTTGACCTTTGACCTTTCTAGCGTTTTGGCCAAAAAAAGCAGTTTTCTATGCATTTCAGGGGTACTGTGGGGTTTTTTGAACCCCCAATTTTTGTATTGGCTGTGCCAAAAAAAAGCAGTTTTCTATGCATTTCAGGGGTACTGTGGGGTTTTTTGAACCCCCAATTTTTTTATTGGCTGTGCCAAAAAAAAGCAGTTTTCTATGCATTTCAGGGGTACTGTGGGGTTTTTTGAACCCCCAAATTTTTTATTGGCTGTGCCAAAAAAAAGCAGTTTTCTATGCATTTCACGGGTTTTGACCTTTGACCTTTCTAGTGTTTTGACCTTTGACCTTTCTAGCGATGAAAAAAGCGCATCGTGGCATTTTGACCTTTCTAGCGATTTGACCTTTGACCTTTTGACCTTTGACCTTTGATGTTTTGATTTTTGACCTTTCTAGCGATTTGACCTTTGACCTTTTGACCTTTGACCTTTTGACCTTTGACCTTTCTAGCGTTTTGGCCAAAAAAAAGCAGTTTTCTATGCATTTCAGGGGTACTGTGGGGTTTTTTGAAGCCCCAATTTTTTTATTGCCAAAAAAAAGCAGTTTTCTATGCATTTCAGGGGTACTGTGGGGTTTTTTGATTTTTTTATTGGCTGTGCCAAAAAAAAGCAGTTTTCTATGCATTTCAGGGGTACTGTGGGGTTTTTTGAACCCCCTTTTTTTTTATTGGCTGTGCCAAAAAAGAAAGCAGTTTTCTATGCATTTCAGGGGTACTGTGGGGTTTTTTGAACCCCCAATTTTTTTATTGGCTGTGCCAAAAAAAGCAGTTTTCTATGCATTTCAGGGGTTTTGACCTTTGACCTTTCTAGTGTTTTGACCTTTGACCTTTCTAGCGATGAAAAAAGCGCATCGTGGCATTTTGACCTTTCTAGCGATTTGACCTTTGACCTTTGACCTTTCTAGCGTTTTGACCTTTGACGTTTTGATTTTTGACCTTTCTAGCGATTTGACCTTTGACCTTTTGACCTTTGACCTTTTGACCTTTGACCTTTCTAGCGTTTTGACCTTTGACCTTTCTAGCGATGAAAAAGCGCATCGTGACGTTTTGAAAAAACCGCATCGTGGCATTTTGACCTTTCTATCGATTTGACCCTTTGACCTTTTGACCTTTGACCTTTCTAGCGTTTTGGCCAAAAAAAAGCAGTTTTCTATGCATTTCAGGGGTACTGTGGGTTTTTTTGAACCCCCAATTTTTGTATTGGCTGTGCCAAAAAAAAGCAGTTTTCTATGCATTTCAGGGGTACTGTGGGGTTTTTTGAACCCCCAATTTTTTTATTGGCTGTGCCAAAAAAAAGCAGTTTTCTATGCATTTCAGGGGTACTGTGGGGTTTTTTGAACCCCCAATTTTTTTATTGGCTGTGCCAAAAAAAAGCAGTTTTCTATGCATTTCAGGGGTTTTGACCTTTGACCTTTCTAGTGTTTTGACCTTTGACCTTTCTAGCGATGAAAAAAGCGCATCGTGGCATTTTGACCTTTCTAGCGATTTGACCTTTTGACCTTTTGACCTTTGACCTTTGATGTTTTGATTTTTAAACTTTCTAGCGATTTGACCTTTGACCTTTTGACCTTTTGACCTTTGACCTTTTGACCTTTGACCTTTCTAGCGTTTTGGCCAAAAAAAAAAGCAGTTTTCTATGCATTTCAGGGGTACTGTGAGGTTTTTTGAACCCCCAATTTTGTTATTGGCTGTGCCAAAAAAAATCAGTTTTCTATGCATTTCAGGGGTACTGTGGGGTTTTTTGAACCCCCAATTTTTGTATTGGCTGTGCCAAAAAAAAGCAGTTTTCTATGCATTTCAGGGGTACTGTGGGGTTTTTTTATTTTTTTATTGGCTGTGCCAAAAAAAAGCAGTTTTCTATGCATTTCAGGGGTACTGTGGGGTTTTTTGAACCCCCAATTTTTGTATTGGCTGTGCCAAAAAAAAGCAGTTTTCTATGCATTTCAGGGGTACTGTGGGGTTTTTTTATTTTTTTATTGGCTGTGCCAAAAAAAAGCAGTTTTCTATGCATTTCAGGGGTACTGTGGGGTTTTTTGAACCCCCAATTTTTTTATTGGCTGTGCAAAAAAAAAGCAGTTTTCTATGCATTTCAGGGGTACTGTGGGGTTTTTTGAACCCCCAATTTTTTTATTGGCTGTGCCAAAAAAAGCAGTTTTCTATGCATTTCAGGGGTTTTGACCTTTGACCTTTCTAGCGTTTTGACCTTTGACCTTTCTAGCGATGAAAAAGCGCATCGTGACGTTTTGAAAAAACCGCATCGTGGCATTTTGACCTTTCTATCGATTTGACCTTTTGACCTTTGACCTTTTGACCTTTGACCTTTCTAGCGTTTTGGCCAAAAAAAGCAGTTTTCTATGCATTTCAGGGGTACTGTGGGGTTTTTTTTATTTTTTTATTGGCTGTGCCAAAAAAAAGCAGTTTTCTATGCATTTCAGGGGTACTGTGGGGTTTTTTGAACCCCCAATTTTTTTATTGGCTGTGCCAAAAAAAAGCAGTTTTCTATGCAATTCAGGGGTACTGTGGGGTTTTTTGAACCCCCAATTTTTTTATTGGCTGTGCCAAAAAAAAGCAGTTTTCTATGCATTTCAGGGGTACTGTGGGGTTTTTTTATTTTTTTATTGGCTGTGCCAAAAAAAAGCAGTTTTCTATGCATTTCAGGGGTACTTTGGGTTTTTTTTATTTTTTTATTGGCTGTGCCAAAAAAAAGCAGTTTTCTATGCATTTCAGGGGTACTGTGGGGTTTTTTGAACCCCCAATTTTTTTATTGGCTGTGCCAAAAAAAATCAGTTTTCTATGCATTTCAGGGGTACTGTGGGGTTTTTTGAACCCCCAATTTTTGTATTGGCTGTGCCAAAAAAAAGCAGTTTTCTATGCATTTCAGGGGTACTGTGGGGTTTTTTTATTTTTTTATTGGCTGTGCCAAAAAAAAGCAGTTTTCTATGCATTTCAGGGGTACTGTGGGGTTTTTTGAACCCCCAATTTTTTTATTGGCTGTGCCAAAAAAAAGCAGTTTTCTATGCATTTCAGGGGTACTGTGGGGTTTTTTGAACCCCCAATTTTTTTATTGGCTGTGCCAAAAAAAGCAGTTTTCTATGCATTTCAGGGGTACTGTGGGGTTTTTTTGAACCCCCAATTTTTGTATTGGCTGTGCCAAAAAAAAGCAGTTTTCTATGCATTTCAGGGGTACTGTGGGGTTTTTTGATTTTTTTTATTGGCTGTGCCAAAAAAAAGCAGTTTTCTATGCATTTCAGGGGTACTGTGGGGTTTTTTGAACCCCCAATTTTTTTATTGGCTGTGCCAAAAAAAAGCAGTTTTCTATGCATTTCAGGGGTACTGTGGGGTTTTTTGAACCCCCAATTTTTTTATTGGCTGTGCCAAAAAAAGCAGTTTTCTATGCATTTCAGGGGTTTTGACCTTTGACCTTTCTAGCGTTTTGACCTTTGACCTTTCTAGCGATGAAAAAGCGCATCGTGACGTTTTGAAAAAACCGCATCGTGGCATTTTGACCTTTCTATCGATTTGACCTTTTGACCTTTGACCTTTTGACCTTTGACCTTTCTAGCGTTTTGGCCAAAAAAAGCAGTTTTCTATGCATTTCAGGGGTACTGTGGGGTTTTTTGAACCCCCAATTTTTTTATTGGCTGTGCCAAAAAAAAGCAGTTTTCTATGCATTTCAGGGGTACTGTGGGGTTTTTTGAACCCCCAATTTTTTTATTGGCTGTGCCAAAAAAAAGCAGTTTTCTATGCATTTCAGGGGTACTGTGGGGTTTTTTGAACCCCCAATTTTTTTATTGGCTGTGCCAAAAAAAAGCAGTTTTCTATGCATTTCACGGGTTTTGACCTTTGACCTTTCTAGTGTTTTGACCTTTGACCTTTCTAGCGATGAAAAAAGCGCATCGTGGCATTTTGACCTTTCTAGCGATTTGACCTTTGACCTTTTGACCTTTGACCTTTGATGTTTTGATTTTTGACCTTTCTAGCGATTTGACCTTTGACCTTTTGACCTTTGACCTTTTGACCTTTGACCTTTCTAGCGTTTTGGCCAAAAAAAAGCAGTTTTCTATGCATTTCAGGGGTACTGTGGGTTTTTTTGAACCCCCAATTTTTGTATTGGCTGTGCCAAAAAAAAGCAGTTTTCTATGCATTTCAGGGGTACTGTGGGGTTTTTTGAACCCCCAATTTTTTTATTGGCTGTGCCAAAAAAAAGCAGTTTTCTATGCATTTCAGGGGTACTGTGGGGTTTTTTGAACCCCCAATTTTTTTATTGGCTGTGCCAAAAAAAAGCAGTTTTCTATGCATTTTAGGGGTACTGTGGGGTTTTTTGAACCCCCAATTTTTTTATTGGCTGTGCCAAAAAAAAGCAGTTTTCTATGCATTTCAGGGGTACTGTGGGGTTTTTTGAACCCCCAATTTTTTTATTGGCTGTGAAAAAAGCGCATCGTGGCATTTTGACCTTTCTAGCGATTTGACCTTTGACCTTTTGACCTTTGACCTTTGATGTTTTGACCTTTCTAGCGATTTGACCTTTGACCTTTTGACCTTTTGACCTTTGACCTTTTGACCTTTGACCTTTCTAGCGTTTTGGCCAAAAAAAAAGCAGTTTTCTATGCATTTCAGGGGTACTGTGGGGTTTTTTGAACCCCCAATTGTTTTATTGGCTGTGCCAAAAAAAAGCAGTTTTCTATGCATTTCAGGGGTACTGTGGGGTTTTTTGAACCCCCAATTTTTTTATTGGCTGTGCCAAAAAAAAGCAGTTTTCTATGCATTTCAGGGGTACTGTGGGGTTTTTAGATTTTTTTTATTGGCTGTGCCAAAAAAAAAGCAGTTTTCTATGCATTTCAGGGGTACTGTGGGGTTTTTTGAACCCCCAATTTTTTTATTGGCTGTGCCAAAAAAAAGCAGTTTTCTATGCATTTCAGGGGTACTGTGGGGTTTTTTGAACCCCCAATTTTTGTATTGGCTGTGCCAAAAAAAAGCAGTTTTCTATGCATTTCAGGGGTACTGTGGGGTTTTTTGATTTTTTTATTGGCTGTGCCAAAAAAAAGCAGTTTTCTATGCATTTCAGGGGTACTGTGGGGTTTTTTGAACCCCCAATTTTTTTATTGGCTGTGCCAAAAAAAGCAGTTTTCTATGCATTTCAGGGGTTTTGACCTTTGACCTTTCTAGCGTTTTGACCTTTGACCTTTCTAGCGATGAAAAAGCGCATCGTGACGTTTTGAAAAAACCGCATCGTGGCATTTTGACCTTTCTATCGATTTGACCTTTTGACCTTTGACCTTTTGACCTTTGACCTTTCTAGCGTTTTGGCCAAAAAAAGCAGTTTTCTATGCATTTCAGGGGTACTGTGGGGTTTTTTGAACCCCCAATTTTTGTATTGGCTGTGCCAAAAAAAAGCAGTTTTCTATGCATTTCAGGGGTACTGTGGGGTTTTTTGAACCCCCAATTTTTTTATTGGCTGTGCCAAAAAAAAGCAGTTTTCTATGCATTTCAGGGGTACTGTGGGGTTTTTTGAACCCCCAATTTTTTTATTGGCTGTGCCAAAAAAAAGCAGTTTTCTATGCATTTCACGGGTTTTGACCTTTGACCTTTCTAGTGTTTTGACCTTTGACCTTTCTAGCGATGAAAAAAGCGCATCGTGGCATTTTGACCTTTCTAGCGATTTTACCTTTGACCTTTTGACCTTTGACCTTTGATGTTTTGATTTTTGACCTTTCTAGCGATTTGACCTTTGACCTTTTGACCTTTGACCTTTTGACCTTTGACCTTTCTAGCGTTTTGGCCAAAAAAAAGCAGTTTTCTATGCATTTCAGGGGTACTGTGGGGTTTTTTGAAGCCCCAATTTTTTTATTGCCAAAAAAAAGCAGTTTTCTATGCATTTCAGGGGTACTGTGGGGTTTTTTGATTTTTTTATTGGCTGTGCCAAAAAAAAGCAGTTTTCTATGCATTTCAGGGGTACTGTGGGGTTTTTTGAGCCCCCTTTTTTTTTATTGGCTGTGCCAAAAAAAAAGCAGTTTTCTATGCATTTCAGGGGTACTGTGGGGTTTTTTGAACCCCCAATTTTTTTATTGGCTGTGCCAAAAAAAGCAGTTTTCTATGCATTTCAGGGGTTTTGACCTTTGACCTTTCTAGTGTTTTGACCTTTGACCTTTCTAGCGATGAAAAAAGCGCATCGTGGCATTTTGACCTTTCTAGCGATTTGACCTTTGACCTTTGACCTTTCTAGCGTTTTGACCTTTGACGTTTTGATTTTTGACCTTTCTAGCGATTTGACCTTTGACCTTTTGACCTTTGACCTTTCTAGCGTTTTGACCTTTGACCTTTCTAGCGATGAAAAAGCGCATCGTGACGTTTTGAAAAAACCGCATCGTGGCATTTTGACCTTTCTATCGATTTGACCCTTTGACCTTTTGACCTTTGACCTTTCTAGCGTTTTGGCCAAAAAAAAGCAGTTTTCTATGCATTTCAGGGGTACTGTGGGTTTTTTTGAACCCCCAATTTTTGTATTGGCTGTGCCAAAAAAAAGCAGTTTTCTATGCATTTCAGGGGTACTGTGGGGTTTTTTGAACCCCCAATTTTTTTATTGGCTGTGCCAAAAAAAAGCAGTTTTCTATGCATTTCAGGGGTACTGTGGGGTTTTTTGAACCCCCAATTTTTTTATTGGCTGTGCCAAAAAAAAGCAGTTTTCTATGCATTTCAGGGGTTTTGACCTTTGACCTTTCTAGTGTTTTGACCTTTGACCTTTCTAGCGATGAAAAAAGCGCATCGTGGCATTTTGACCTTTCTAGCGATTTGACCTTTTGACCTTTTGACCTTTGACCTTTGATGTTTTGATTTTTAAACTTTCTAGCGATTTGACCTTTGACCTTTTGACCTTTTGACCTTTGACCTTTTGACCTTTGACCTTTCTAGCGTTTTGGCCAAAAAAAGCAGTTTTCTATGCATTTCAGGGGTTTTGACCTTTGACCTTTCTAGCGTTTTGACCTTTGACCTTTCTAGCGATGAAAAAGCGCATCGTGACGTTTTGAAAAAACCGCATCGTGGCATTTTGACCTTTCTATCGATTTGACCTTTTGACCTTTGACCTTTTGACCTTTGACCTTTCTAGCGTTTTGGCCAAAAAAAGCAGTTTTCTATGCATTTCAGGGGTACTGTGGGGTTTTTTGAACCCCCAATTTTTGTATTGGCTGTGCCAAAAAAAAGCAGTTTTCTATGCATTTCAGGGGTACTGTGGGGTTTTTTGAACCCCCAATTTTTTTATTGGCTGTGCCAAAAAAAAGCAGTTTTCTATGCATTTCAGGGGTACTGTGGGGTTTTTTGAACCCCCAATTTTTTTATTGGCTGTGCCAAAAAAAAGCAGTTTTCTATGCATTTCACGGGTTTTGACCTTTGACCTTTCTAGTGTTTTGACCTTTGACCTTTCTAGCGATGAAAAAAGCGCATCGTGGCATTTTGACCTTTCTAGCGATTTGACCTTTGACCTTTTGACCTTTGACCTTTGATGTTTTGATTTTTGACCTTTCTAGCGATTTGACCTTTGACCTTTTGACCTTTGACCTTTTGACCTTTGACCTTTCTAGCGTTTTGGCCAAAAAAAAGCAGTTTTCTATGCATTTCAGGGGTACTGTGGGGTTTTTTGAAGCCCCAATTTTTTTATTGCCAAAAAAAAGCAGTTTTCTATGCATTTCAGGGGTACTGTGGGGTTTTTTGATTTTTTTATTGGCTGTGCCAAAAAAAAGCAGTTTTCTATGCATTTCAGGGGTACTGTGGGGTTTTTTGAGCCCCCTTTTTTTTTATTGGCTGTGCCAAAAAAAAAGCAGTTTTCTATGCATTTCAGGGGTACTGTGGGGTTTTTTGAACCCCCAATTTTTTTATTGGCTGTGCCAAAAAAAGCAGTTTTCTATGCATTTCAGGGGTTTTGACCTTTGACCTTTCTAGTGTTTTGACCTTTGACCTTTCTAGCGATGAAAAAAGCGCATCGTGGCATTTTGACCTTTCTAGCGATTTGACCTTTGACCTTTGACCTTTCTAGCGTTTTGACCTTTGACGTTTTGATTTTTGACCTTTCTAGCGATTTGACCTTTGACCTTTTGACATTTGACCTTTTGACCTTTGACCTTTCTAGCGTTTTGACCTTTGACCTTTCTAGCGATGAAAAAAGCGCATCGTGGCATTTTGACCTTTCTAGCGATTTGACCTTTGACCTTTGACCTTTCTAGCGTTTTGACCTTTGACGTTTTGATTTTTGACCTTTCTAGCGATTTGACCTTTGACCTTTTGACATTTGACCTTTTGACCTTTGACCTTTCTAGCGATTTGACCTTTGACCTTTTGACATTTGACCTTTTGACCTTTGACCTTTCTATCGATTTGACCTTTTGACCTTTGACCTTTTGACCTTTGACCTTTCTAGCGTTTTGGCCAAAAAAAAGCAGTTTTCTATGCATTTCAGGGGTACTGTGGGTTTTTTTGAACCCCCAATTTTTGTATTGGCTGTGCCAAAAAAAAGCAGTTTTCTATGCATTTCAGGGGTACTGTGGGGTTTTTTGAACCCCCAATTTTTTTATTGGCTGTGCCAAAAAAAAGCAGTTTTCTATGCATTTCAGGGGTACTGTGGGGTTTTTTGAACCCCCAATTTTTGTATTGGCTGTGCCAAAAAAAAGCAGTTTTCTATGCATTTCAGGGGTACTGTGGGGTTTTTTGAACCCCCAATTTTTTTATTGGCTGTGCCAAAAAAAAGCAGTTTTCTATGCATTTCAGGGGTACTGTGGGGTTTTTTGAACCCCCAATTTTTTTATTGGCTGTGAAAAAAGCGCATCGTGGCATTTTGACCTTTCTAGCGATTTGACCTTTGACCTTTTGACCTTTGACCTTTGATGTTTTGACCTTTCTAGCGATTTGACCTTTGACCTTTTGACCTTTTGACCTTTGACCTTTTGACCTTTGACCTTTCTAGCGTTTTGGCCCAAAAAAAAGCAGTTTTCTATGCATTTCAGGGGTACTGTGGGGTTTTTTGAACCCCCAATTTTTTTATTGGCTGTGCCAAAAAAAAGCAGTTTTCTATGCATTTCAGGGGTACTGTGGGGTTTTTTGAACCCCCAATTTTTTTATTGGCTGTGCCAAAAAAAAGCAGTTTTCTATGCATTTCAGGGGTACTGTGGGGTTTTTAGATTTTTTTTATTGGCTGTGCCAAAAAAAAAGCAGTTTTCTATGCATTTCAGGGGTACTGTGGGGTTTTTTGAACCCCCAATTTTTTTATTGGCTGTGCCAAAAAAAAGCAGTTTTCTATGCATTTCAGGGGTACTGTGGGGTTTTTTGAACCCCCAATTTTTGTATTGGCTGTGCCAAAAAAAAGCAGTTTTCTATGCATTTCAGGGGTACTGTGGGGTTTTTTGATTTTTTTATTGGCTGTGCCAAAAAAAAGCAGTTTTCTATGCATTTCAGGGGTACTGTGGGGTTTTTTGAACCCCCAATTTTTTTATTGGCTGTGCCAAAAAAAGCAGTTTTCTATGCATTTCAGGGGTTTTGACCTTTGACCTTTCTAGCGTTTTGACCTTTGACCTTTCTAGCGATGAAAAAGCGCATCGTGACGTTTTGAAAAAACCGCATCGTGGCATTTTGACCTTTCTATCGATTTGACCTTTTGACCTTTTGACCTTTGACCTTTCTAGCGTTTTGGCCAAAAAAAGCAGTTTTCTATGCATTTCAGGGGTACTGTGGGGTTTTTTGAACCCCCAATTTTTGTATTGGCTGTGCCAAAAAAAAGCAGTTTTCTATGCATTTCAGGGGTACTGTGGGGTTTTTTGAACCCCCAATTTTTTTATTGGCTGTGCCAAAAAAAAAGCAGTTTTCTATGCATTTCAGGGGTACTGTGGGGTTTTTTGAACCCCCAATTTTTTTATTGGCTGTGCCAAAAAAAAGCAGTTTTCTATGCATTTCAGGGGTACTGTGGGGTTTTTAGATTTTTTTTATTGGCTGTGCCAAAAAAAAAGCAGTTTTCTATGCATTTCAGGGGTACTGTGGGGTTTTTTGAACCCCCAATTTTTTTATTGGCTGTGCCAAAAAAAAGCAGTTTTCAATGCATTTCAGGGGTACTGTGGGGTTTTTTGAACCCCCAATTTTTGTATTGGCTGTGCCAAAAAAAAGCAGTTTTCTATGCATTTCAGGGGTACTGTGGGGTTTTTTGATTTTTTTATTGGCTGTGCCAAAAAAAAGCAGTTTTCTATGCATTTCAGGGGTACTGTGGGGTTTTTTGAACCCCCAATTTTTTTATTGGCTGTGCCAAAAAAAGCAGTTTTCTATGCATTTCAGGGGTTTTGACCTTTGACCTTTCTAGCGTTTTGACCTTTGACCTTTCTAGCGATGAAAAAGCGCATCGTGACGTTTTGAAAAAACCGCATCGTGGCATTTTGACCTTTCTATCGATTTGACCTTTTGACCTTTTGACCTTTGACCTTTCTAGCGTTTTGGCCAAAAAAAGCAGTTTTCTATGCATTTCAGGGGTACTGTGGGGTTTTTTGAACCCCCAATTTTTGTATTGGCTGTGCCAAAAAAAAGCAGTTTTCTATGCATTTCAGGGGTACTGTGGGGTTTTTTGAACCCCCAATTTTTTTATTGGCTGTGCCAAAAAAAAGCAGTTTTCTATGCATTTCAGGGGTACTGTGGGGTTTTTTGAACCCCCAATTTTTTTATTGGCTGTGCCAAAAAAAAGCAGTTTTCTATGCATTTCACGGGTTTTGACCTTTGACCTTTCTAGTGTTTTGACCTTTGACCTTTCTAGCGATGAAAAAAGCGCATCGTGGCATTTTGACCTTTCTAGCGATTTGACCTTTGACCTTTTGACCTTTGACCTTTGATGTTTTGATTTTTGACCTTTCTAGCGATTTGACCTTTGACCTTTTGACCTTTGACCTTTTGACCTTTGACCTTTCTAGCGTTTTGGCCAAAAAAAAGCAGTTTTCTATGCATTTCAGGGGTACTGTGGGGTTTTTTGAAGCCCCAATTTTTTTATTGCCAAAAAAAAGCAGTTTTCTATGCATTTCAGGGGTACTGTGGGGTTTTTTGATTTTTGTATTGGCTGTGCCAAAAAAAAGCAGTTTTCTATGCATTTCAGGGGTACTGTGGGGTTTTTTGAACCCCCTTTTTTTTTATTGGCTGTGCCAAAAAAAAAGCAGTTTTCTATGCATTTCAGGGGTACTGTGGGGTTTTTTGAACCCCCAATTTTTTTATTGGCTGTGCCAAAAAAAGCAGTTTTCTATGCATTTCAGGGGTTTTGACCTTTGACCTTTCTAGTGTTTTGACCTTTGACCTTTCTAGCGATGAAAAAAGCGCATCGTGGCATTTTGACCTTTCTAGCGATTTGACCTTTGACCTTTGACCTTTCTAGCGTTTTGACCTTTGACGTTTTGATTTTTGACCTTTCTAGCGATTTGACCTTTGACCTTTTGACCTTTGACCTTTTGACCTTTGACCTTTCTAGCGTTTTGACCTTTGACCTTTCTAGCGATGAAAAAGCGCATCGTGACGTTTTGAAAAAACCGCATCGTGGCATTTTGACCTTTCTATCGATTTGACCCTTTGACCTTTTGACCTTTGACCTTTCTAGCGTTTTGGCCAAAAAAAAGCAGTTTTCTATGCATTTCAGGGGTACTGTGGGTTTTTTTGAACCCCCAATTTTTGTATTGGCTGTGCCAAAAAAAAGCAGTTTTCTATGCATTTCAGGGGTACTGTGGGGTTTTTTGAACCCCCGATTTTTTTATTGGCTGTGCCAAAAAAAAGCAGTTTTCTATGCATTTCAGGGGTACTGTGGGGTTTTTTGAACCCCCAATTTTTGTATTGGCTGTGCCAAAAAAAAGCAGTTTTCTATGCATTTCAGGGGTACTGTGGGGTTTTTTGAACCCCCAATTTTTTTATTGGCTGTGCCAAAAAAAAGCAGTTTTCTATGCATTTCAGGGGTACTGTGGGGTTTTTTGAACCCCCAATTTTTTTATTGGCTGTGCCAAAAAAAAGCAGTTTTCTATGCATTTCACGGGTTTTGACCTTTGACCTTTCTAGTGTTTTGACCTTTGACCTTTCTAGCGATGAAAAAAGCGCATCGTGGCATTTTGACCTTTCTAGCGATTTGACCTTTGACCTTTTGACCTTTGACCTTTGATGTTTTGATTTTTGACCTTTCTAGCGATTTGACCTTTGACCTTTTGACCTTTGACCTTTTGACCTTTGACCTTTCTAGCGTTTTGGCCAAAAAAAAGCAGTTTTCTATGCATTTCAGGGGTACTGTGGGGTTTTTTGAAGCCCCAATTTTTTTATTGCCAAAAAAAAGCAGTTTTCTATGCATTTCAGGGGTACTGTGGGGTTTTTTGATTTTTGTATTGGCTGTGCCAAAAAAAAGCAGTTTTCTATGCATTTCAGGGGTACTGTGGGGTTTTTTGAACCCCCTTTTTTTTTATTGGCTGTGCCAAAAAAAAAGCAGTTTTCTATGCATTTCAGGGGTACTGTGGGGTTTTTTGAACCCCCAATTTTTTTATTGGCTGTGCCAAAAAAAGCAGTTTTCTATGCATTTCAGGGGTTTTGACCTTTGACCTTTCTAGTGTTTTGACCTTTGACCTTTCTAGCGATGAAAAAAGCGCATCGTGGCATTTTGACCTTTCTAGCGATTTGACCTTTGACCTTTGACCTTTCTAGCGTTTTGACCTTTGACGTTTTGATTTTTGACCTTTCTAGCGATTTGACCTTTGACCTTTTGACCTTTGACCTTTTGACCTTTGACCTTTCTAGCGTTTTGACCTTTGACCTTTCTAGCGATGAAAAAGCGCATCGTGACGTTTTGAAAAAACCGCATCGTGGCATTTTGACCTTTCTATCGATTTGACCCTTTGACCTTTTGACCTTTGACCTTTCTAGCGTTTTGGCCAAAAAAAAGCAGTTTTCTATGCATTTCAGGGGTACTGTGGGTTTTTTTGAACCCCCAATTTTTGTATTGGCTGTGCCAAAAAAAAGCAGTTTTCTATGCATTTCAGGGGTACTGTGGGGTTTTTTGAACCCCCAATTTTTTTATTGGCTGTGCCAAAAAAAAGCAGTTTTCTATGCATTTCAGGGGTACTGTGGGGTTTTTTGAACCCCCAATTTTTTTATTGGCTGTGCCAAAAAAAAGCAGTTTTCTATGCATTTCAGGGGTTTTGACCTTTGACCTTTCTAGTGTTTTGACCTTTGACCTTTCTAGCGATGAAAAAAGCGCATCGTGGCATTTTGACCTTTCTAGCGATTTGACCTTTTGACCTTTTGACCTTTGACCTTTGATGTTTTGATTTTTAAACTTTCTAGCGATTTGACCTTTGACCTTTTGACCTTTTGACCTTTGACCTTTTGACCTTTGACCTTTCTAGCGTTTTGGCCAAAAAAAAAGCAGTTTTCTATGCATTTCAGGGGTACTGTGAGGTTTTTTGAACCCCCAATTTTGTTATTGGCTGTGCCAAAAAAAAGCAGTTTTCTATGCATTTCAGGGGTACTGTGGGGTTTTTTGAACCCCCAATTTTTTTATTGGCTGTGCCAAAAAAAAGCAGTTTTCTATGCATTTCACGGGTTTTGACCTTTGACCTTTCTAGTGTTTTGACCTTTGACCTTTCTAGCGATGAAAAAAGCGCATCGTGGCATTTTGACCTTTCTAGCGATTTGACCTTTGACCTTTTGACCTTTGACCTTTGATGTTTTGATTTTTAAACTTTCTAGCGATTTGACCTTTGACCTTTTGACCTTTTGACCTTTGACCTTTTGACCTTTGACCTTTCTAGCGTTTTGGCCAAAAAAAAAGCAGTTTTCTATGCATTTCAGGGGTACTGTGGGGTTTTTTGAACCCCCAATTTTTTTATTGGCTGTGCCAAAAAAAAGCAGTTTTCTATGCATTTCAGGGGTACTGTGGGGTTTTTTGAACCCCCAATTTTTTTATTGGCTGTGCCAAAAAAAAGCAGTTTTCTATGCATTTCAGGGGTTTTGACCTTTGACCTTTCTAGTGTTTTGACCTTTGACCTTTCTAGCGATGAAAAAAGCGCATCGTGGCATTTTGACCTTTCTAGCGATTTGACCTTTTGACCTTTTGACCTTTGACCTTTGATGTTTTGATTTTTAAACTTTCTAGCGATTTGACCTTTGACCTTTTGACCTTTTGACCTTTGACCTTTTGACCTTTGACCTTTCTAGCGTTTTGGCCAAAAAAAAAGCAGTTTTCTATGCATTTCAGGGGTACTGTGAGGTTTTTTGAACCCCCAATTTTGTTATTGGCTGTGCCAAAAAAAAGCAGTTTTCTATGCATTTCAGGGGTACTGTGGGGTTTTTTGAACCCCCAATTTTTTTATTGGCTGTGCCAAAAAAAAGCAGTTTTCTATGCATTTCACGGGTTTTGACCTTTGACCTTTCTAGTGTTTTGACCTTTGACCTTTCTAGCGATGAAAAAAGCGCATCGTGGCATTTTGACCTTTCTAGCGATTTGACCTTTGACCTTTTGACCTTTGACCTTTGATGTTTTGATTTTTAAACTTTCTAGCGATTTGACCTTTGACCTTTTGACCTTTTGACCTTTGACCTTTTGACCTTTGACCTTTCTAGCGTTTTGGCCAAAAAAAAAGCAGTTTTCTATGCATTTCAGGGGTACTGTGAGGTTTTTTGAACCCCCAATTTTGTTATTGGCTGTGCCAAAAAAAATCAGTTTTCTATGCATTTCAGGGGTACTGTGGGGTTTTTTGAACCCCCAATTTTTGTATTGGCTGTGCCAAAAAAAAGCAGTTTTCTATGCATTTCAGGGGTACTGTGGGGTTTTTTTATTTTTTTATTGGCTGTGCCAAAAAAAAAGCAGTTTTATATGCATTTCAGGGGTACTGTGGGGTTTTTTGAACCCCCAATTTTTTTATTGGCTGTGCCAAAAAAAAGCAGTTTTCTATGCATTTCAGGGGTACTGTGGGGTTTTTTGAACCCCCAATTTTTTTATTGGCTGTGCCAAAAAAAGCAGTTTTCTATGCATTTCAGGGGTTTTGACCTTTGACCTTTCTAGCGTTTTGACCTTTGACCTTTCTAGCGATGAAAAAGCGCATCGTGACGTTTTGAAAAAACCGCATCGTGGCATTTTGACCTTTCTATCGATTTGACCTTTTGACCTTTGACCTTTCTAGCGTTTTGGCCAAAAAAAGCAGTTTTCTATGCATTTCAGGGGTACTGTGGGGTTTTTTGAACCCCCAATTTTTGTATTGGCTGTGCCAAAAAAAAGCAGTTTTCTATGCATTTCAGGGGTACTGTGGGGTTTTTTGAACCCCCAATTTTTTTATTGGCTGTGCCAAAAAAAAGCAGTTTTCTATGCATTTCAGGGGTACTGTGGGGTTTTTTGAACCCCCAATTTTTTTATTGGCTGTGCCAAAAAAAGCAGTTTTCTATGCATTTCAAGGGTTTTGACCTTTGACCTTTCTAGCGTTTTGACCTTTGACCTTTCTAGCGATGAAAAAGCGCATCGTGACGTTTTGAAAAAACCGCATCGTGGCATTTTGACCTTTCTATCGATTTGACCTTTTGACCTTTTGACCTTTGACCTTTCTAGCGTTTTGGCCAAAAAAAGCAGTTTTCTATGCATTTCAGGGGTACTGTGGGGTTTTTTGAACCCCCAATTTTTGTATTGGCTGTGCCAAAAAAAAGCAGTTTTCTATGCATTTCAGGGGTACTGTGGGGTTTTTTGAACCCCCAATTTTTTTATTGGCTGTGCCAAAAAAAAGCAGTTTTCTATGCATTTCAGGGGTACTGTGGGGTTTTTTGAACCCCCAATTTTTTTATTGGCTGTGCCAAAAAAAAGCAGTTTTCTATGCATTTCACGGGTTTTGACCTTTGACCTTTCTAGTGTTTTGACCTTTGACCTTTCTAGCGATGAAAAAAGCGCATCGTGGCATTTTGACCTTTCTAGCGATTTGACCTTTGACCTTTTGACCTTTGACCTTTGATGTTTTGATTTTTGACCTTTCTAGCGATTTGACCTTTGACCTTTTGACCTTTGACCTTTTGACCTTTGACCTTTCTAGCGTTTTGGCCAAAACAAAGCAGTTTTCTATGCATTTCAGGGGTACTGTGGGGTTTTTTGATTTTTGTATTGGCTGTGCCAAAAAAAAGCAGTTTTCTATGCATTTCAGGGGTACTGTGGGGTTTTTTGAACCCCCTTTTTTTTTATTGGCTGTGCCAAAAAAAAAGCAGTTTTCTATGCATTTCAGGGGTACTGTGGGGTTTTTTGAACCCCCAATTTTTTTATTGGCTGTGCCAAAAAAAGCAGTTTTCTATGCATTTCAGGGGTTTTGACCTTTGACCTTTCTAGTGTTTTGACCTTTGACCTTTCTAGCGATGAAAAAAGCGCATCGTGGCATTTTGACCTTTCTAGCGATTTGACCTTTGACCTTTGACCTTTCTAGCGTTTTGACCTTTGACGTTTTGATTTTTGACCTTTCTAGCGTTTTGACCTTTGACCTTTTGACCTTTTGACCTTTGACCTTTTGACCTTTGACCTTTCTAGCGTTTTGGCCAAAAAAAAAGCAGTTTTCTATGCATTTCAGGGGTACTGTGAGGTTTTTTGAACCCCCAATTTTGTTATTGGCTGTGCCAAAAAAAAGCAGTTTTCTATGCATTTCAGGGGTACTGTGGGGTTTTTTGAACCCCCAATTTTTTTATTGGCTGTGCCAAAAAAAAGCAGTTTTCTATGCATTTCACGGGTTTTGACCTTTGACCTTTCTAGTGTTTTGACCTTTGACCTTTCTAGCGATGAAAAAAGCGCATCGTGGCATTTTGACCTTTCTAGCGATTTGACCTTTGACCTTTTGACCTTTGACCTTTGATGTTTTGATTTTTGACCTTTCTAGCGATTTGACCTTTGACCTTTTGACCTTTGACCTTTTGACCTTTGACCTTTCTAGCGTTTTGGCCAAAAAAAAGCAGTTTTCTATGCATTTCAGGGGTACTGTGGGGTTTTTTGAAGCCCCAATTTTTTTATTGCCAAAAAAAAGCAGTTTTCTATGCATTTCAGGGGTACTGTGGGGTTTTTTGATTTTTTTATTGGCTGTGCCAAAAAAAAGCAGTTTTCTATGCATTTCAGGGGTACTGTGGGGTTTTTTGAACCCCCAATTTTTTTATTGGCTGTGCCAAAAAAAGCAGTTTTCTATGCATTTCAGGGGTACTGTGGGGTTTTTTGAACCCCCAATTTTTTTATTGGCTGTGCCAAAAAAAAGCAGTTTTCTATGCATTTCAGGGGTACTGTGGGGTTTTTTGAACCCCCAATTTTTTTATTGGCTGTGCCAAAAAAAAGCAGTTTTCTATGCATTTCAGGGGTACTGTGGGGTTTTTAGATTTTTTTTATTGGCTGTGCCAAAAAAAAAGCAGTTTTCTATGCATTTCAGGGGTACTGTGGGGTTTTTTGAACCCCCAATTGTTTTATTGGCTGTGCCAAAAAAAAGCAGTTTTCTATGCATTTCAGGGGTACTGTGGGGTTTTTTGAACCCCCAATTTTTGTATTGGCTGTGCCAAAAAAAAGCAGTTTTCTATGCATTTCAGGGGTACTGTGGGGTTTTTTGATTTTTTTATTGGCTGTGCCAAAAAAAAGCAGTTTTCTATGCATTTCAGGGGTACTGTGGGGTTTTTTGAACCCCCAATTTTTTTATTGGCTGTGCCAAAAAAAGCAGTTTTCTATGCATTTCAGGGGTTTTGACCTTTGACCTTTCTAGCGTTTTGACCTTTGACCTTTCTAGCGATGAAAAAGCGCATCGTGACGTTTTGAAAAAACCGCATCGTGGCATTTTGACCTTTCTATCGATTTGACCTTTTGACCTTTTGACCTTTGACCTTTCTAGCGTTTTGGCCAAAAAAAGCAGTTTTCTATGCATTTCAGGGGTACTGTGGGGTTTTTTGAACCCCCAATTTTTGTATTGGCTGTGCCAAAAAAAAGCAGTTTTCTATGCATTTCAGGGGTACTGTGGGGTTTTTTGAACCCCCAATTTTTTTATTGGCTGTGCCAAAAAAAAGCAGTTTTCTATGCATTTCAGGGGTACTGTGGGGTTTTTTGAACCCCCAATTTTTTTATTGGCTGTGCCAAAAAAAAGCAGTTTTCTATGCATTTCACGGGTTTTGACCTTTGACCTTTCTAGTGTTTTGACCTTTGACCTTTCTAGCGATGAAAAAAGCGCATCGTGGCATTTTGACCTTTCTAGCGATTTGACCTTTGACCTTTTGACCTTTGACCTTTGATGTTTTGATTTTTGACCTTTCTAGCGATTTGACCTTTGACCTTTTGACCTTTGACCTTTTGACCTTTGACCTTTCTAGCGTTTTGGCCAAAAAAAAGCAGTTTTCTATGCATTTCAGGGGTACTGTGGGGTTTTTTGAAGCCCCAATTTTTTTATTGCCAAAAAAAAGCAGTTTTCTATGCATTTCAGGGGTACTGTGGGGTTTTTTGATTTTTGTATTGGCTGTGCCAAAAAAAAGCAGTTTTCTATGCATTTCAGGGGTACTGTGGGGTTTTTTGAACCCCCTTTTTTTTTATTGGCTGTGCCAAAAAAAAAGCAGTTTTCTATGCATTTCAGGGGTACTGTGGGGTTTTTTGAACCCCCAATTTTTTTATTGGCTGTGCCAAAAAAAGCAGTTTTCTATGCATTTCAGGGGTTTTGACCTTTGACCTTTCTAGTGTTTTGACCTTTGACCTTTCTAGCGATGAAAAAAGCGCATCGTGGCATTTTGACCTTTCTAGCGATTTGACCTTTGACCTTTGACCTTTCTAGCGTTTTGACCTTTGACGTTTTGATTTTTGACCTTTCTAGCGATTTGACCTTTGACCTTTTGACCTTTGACCTTTTGACCTTTGACCTTTCTAGCGTTTTGACCTTTGACCTTTCTAGCGATGAAAAAGCGCATCGTGACGTTTTGAAAAAACCGCATCGTGGCATTTTGACCTTTCTATCGATTTGACCCTTTGACCTTTTGACCTTTGACCTTTCTAGCGTTTTGGCCAAAAAAAAGCAGTTTTCTATGCATTTCAGGGGTACTGTGGGTTTTTTTGAACCCCCAATTTTTGTATTGGCTGTGCCAAAAAAAAGCAGTTTTCTATGCATTTCAGGGGTACTGTGGGGTTTTTTGAACCCCCAATTTTTTTATTGGCTGTGCCAAAAAAAAGCAGTTTTCTATGCATTTCAGGGGTACTGTGGGGTTTTTTGAACCCCCAATTTTTTTATTGGCTGTGCCAAAAAAAAGCAGTTTTCTATGCATTTCAGGGGTTTTGACCTTTGACCTTTCTAGTGTTTTGACCTTTGACCTTTCTAGCGATGAAAAAAGCGCATCGTGGCATTTTGACCTTTCTAGCGATTTGACCTTTTGACCTTTTGACCTTTGACCTTTGATGTTTTGATTTTTAAACTTTCTAGCGATTTGACCTTTGACCTTTTGACCTTTTGACCTTTGACCTTTTGACCTTTGACCTTTCTAGCGTTTTGGCCAAAAAAAAGCAGTTTTCTATGCATTTCAGGGGTACTGTGAGGTTTTTTGAACCCCCAATTTTGTTATTGGCTGTGCCAAAAAAAAGCAGTTTTCTATGCATTTCAGGGGTACTGTGGGGTTTTTTGAACCCCCAATTTTTTTATTGGCTGTGCCAAAAAAAAGCAGTTTTCTATGCATTTCACGGGTTTTACCTTTGACCTTTCTAGTGTTTTGACCTTTGACCTTTCTAGCGATGAAAAAAGCGCATCGTGGCATTTTGACCTTTCTAGCGATTTGACCTTTGACCTTTTGACCTTTGACCTTTGATGTTTTGATTTTTGACCTTTCTAGCGATTTGACCTTTGACCTTTTGACCTTTGACCTTTTGACCTTTGACCTTTCTAGCGTTTTGGCCAAAAAAAAGCAGTTTTCTATGCATTTCAGGGGTACTGTGGGGTTTTTTGAAGCCCCAATTTTTTTATTGCCAAAAAAAAGCTGTTTTCTATGCATTTCAGGGGTACTGTGGGGTTTTTTTATTTTTTTATTGGCTGTGCCAAAAAAAAGCAGTTTTCTATGCATTTCAGGGGTACTGTGGGGTTTTTTGAACCCCCTTTTTTTTTATTGGCTGTGCCAAAAAAAAAGCAGTTTTCTATGCATTTCAGGGGTACTGTGGGGTTTTTTGAACCCCCAATTTTTTTATTGGCTGTGCCAAAAAAAGCAGTTTTCTATGCATTTCAGGGGTTTTGACCTTTGACCTTTCTAGTGTTTTGACCTTTGACCTTTCTAGCGATGAAAAAAGCGCATCGTGGCATTTTGACCTTTCTAGCGATTTGACCTTTGACCTTTGACCTTTCTAGCGTTTTGACCTTTGACGTTTTGATTTTTGACCTTTCTAGCGATTTGACCTTTGACCTTTTGACCTTTGACCTTTCTAGCGTTTTGACCTTTGACCTTTCTAGCGATGAAAAAGCGCATCGTGACGTTTTGAAAAAACCGCATCGTGGCATTTTGACCTTTCTATCGATTTGACCCTTTGACCTTTTGACCTTTGACCTTTCTAGCGTTTTGGCCAAAAAAAAGCAGTTTTCTATGCATTTCAGGGGTACTGTGGGTTTTTTTGAACCCCCAATTTTTGTATTGGCTGTGCCAAAAAAAAGCAGTTTTCTATGCATTTCAGGGGTACTGTGGGGTTTTTTGAACCCCCAATTTTTTTATTGGCTGTGCCAAAAAAAAGCAGTTTTCTATGCATTTCAGGGGTACTGTGGGGTTTTTTGAACCCCCAATTTTTTTATTGGCTGTGCCAAAAAAAAGCAGTTTTCTATGCATTTCAGGGGTTTTGACCTTTGACCTTTCTAGTGTTTTGACCTTTGACCTTTCTAGCGATGAAAAAAGCGCATCGTGGCATTTTGACCTTTCTAGCGATTTGACCTTTTGACCTTTTGACCTTTGACCTTTGATGTTTTGATTTTTAAACTTTCTAGCGATTTGACCTTTGACCTTTTGACCTTTTGACCTTTGACCTTTTGACCTTTGACCTTTCTAGCGTTTTGGCCAAAAAAAAAGCAGTTTTCTATGCATTTCAGGGGTACTGTGAGGTTTTTTGAACCCCCAATTTTGTTATTGGCTGTGCCAAAAAAAATCAGTTTTCTATGCATTTCAGGGGTACTGTGGGGTTTTTTGAACCCCCAATTTTTGTATTGGCTGTGCCAAAAAAAAGCAGTTTTCTATGCATTTCAGGGGTACTGTGGGGTTTTTTTATTTTTTTATTGGCTGTGCCAAAAAAAAGCAGTTTTATATGCATTTCAGGGGTACTGTGGGGTTTTTTGAACCCCCAATTTTTTTATTGGCTGTGCCAAAAAAAAGCAGTTTTCTATGCATTTCAGGGGTACTGTGGGGTTTTTTGAACCCCCAATTTTTTTATTGGCTGTGCCAAAAAAAGCAGTTTTCTATGCATTTCAGGGGTTTTGACCTTTGACCTTTCTAGCGTTTTGACCTTTGACCTTTCTAGCGATGAAAAAGCGCATCGTGACGTTTTGAAAAAACCGCATCGTGGCATTTTGACCTTTCTATCGATTTGACCTTTTGACCTTTGACCTTTCTAGCGTTTTGGCCAAAAAAAGCAGTTTTCTATGCATTTCAGGGGTACTGTGGGGTTTTTTGAACCCCCAATTTTTGTATTGGCTGTGCCAAAAAAAAGCAGTTTTCTATGCATTTCAGGGGTACTGTGGGGTTTTTTGAACCCCCAATTTTTTTATTGGCTGTGCCAAAAAAAAGCAGTTTTCTATGCATTTCAGGGGTACTGTGGGGTTTTTTGAACCCCCAATTTTTTTATTGGCTGTGCCAAAAAAAGCAGTTTTCTATGCATTTCAGGGGTTTTGACCTTTGACCTTTCTAGCGTTTTGACCTTTGACCTTTCTAGCGATGAAAAAGCGCATCGTGACGTTTTGAAAAAACCGCATCGTGGCATTTTGACCTTTCTATCGATTTGACCTTTTGACCTTTTGACCTTTGACCTTTCTAGCGTTTTGGCCAAAAAAAGCAGTTTTCTATGCATTTCAGGGGTACTGTGGGGTTTTTTGAACCCCCAATTTTTGTATTGGCTGTGCCAAAAAAAAGCAGTTTTCTATGCATTTCAGGGGTACTGTGGGGTTTTTTGAACCCCCAATTTTTTTATTGGCTGTGCCAAAAAAAAGCAGTTTTCTATGCATTTCAGGGGTACTGTGGGGTTTTTTGAACCCCCAATTTTTTTATTGGCTGTGCCAAAAAAAAGCAGTTTTCTATGCATTTCACGGGTTTTGACCTTTGACCTTTCTAGTGTTTTGACCTTTGACCTTTCTAGCGATGAAAAAAGCGCATCGTGGCATTTTGACCTTTCTAGCGATTTGACCTTTGACCTTTTGACCTTTGACCTTTGATGTTTTGATTTTTGACCTTTCTAGCGATTTGACCTTTGACCTTTTGACCTTTGACCTTTTGACCTTTGACCTTTCTAGCGTTTTGGCCAAAAAAAAGCAGTTTTCTATGCATTTCAGGGGTACTGTGGGGTTTTTTGAAGCCCCAATTTTTTTATTGCCAAAAAAAAGCAGTTTTCTATGCATTTCAGGGGTACTGTGGGGTTTTTTGATTTTTGTATTGGCTGCGCCAAAAAAAAGCAGTTTTCTATGCATTTCAGGGGTACTGTGGGGTTTTTTGAACCCCCTTTTTTTTTATTGGCTGTGCCAAAAAAAAAGCAGTTTTCTATGCATTTCAGGGGTACTGTGGGGTTTTTTGAACCCCCAATTTTTTTATTGGCTGTGCCAAAAAAAGCAGTTTTCTATGCATTTCAGGGGTTTTGACCTTTGACCTTTCTAGTGTTTTGACCTTTGACCTTTCTAGCGATGAAAAAAGCGCATCGTGGCATTTTGACCTTTCTAGCGATTTGACCTTTGACCTTTGACCTTTCTAGCGTTTTGACCTTTGACGTTTTGATTTTTGACCTTTCTAGCGATTTGACCTTTGACCTTTTGACCTTTGACCTTTTGACCTTTGACCTTTCTAGCGTTTTGACCTTTGACCTTTCTAGCGATGAAAAAGCGCATCGTGACGTTTTGAAAAAACCGCATCGTGGCATTTTGACCTTTCTATCGATTTGACCCTTTGACCTTTTGACCTTTGACCTTTCTAGCGTTTTGGCCAAAAAAAAGCAGTTTTCTATGCATTTCAGGGGTACTGTGGGTTTTTTTGAACCCCCAATTTTTGTATTGGCTGTGCCAAAAAAAAGCAGTTTTCTATGCATTTCAGGGGTACTGTGGGGTTTTTTGAACCCCCAATTTTTTTATTGGCTGTGCCAAAAAAAAGCAGTTTTCTATGCATTTCAGGGGTACTGTGGGGTTTTTTGAACCCCCAATTTTTTTATTGGCTGTGCCAAAAAAAAGCAGTTTTCTATGCATTTCAGGGGTTTTGACCTTTGACCTTTCTAGTGTTTTGACCTTTGACCTTTCTAGCGATGAAAAAAGCGCATCGTGGCATTTTGACCTTTCTAGCGATTTGACCTTTTGACCTTTTGACCTTTGACCTTTGATGTTTTGATTTTTAAACTTTCTAGCGATTTGACCTTTGACCTTTTGACCTTTTGACCTTTGACCTTTTGACCTTTGACCTTTCTAGCGTTTTGGCCAAAAAAAAAGCAGTTTTCTATGCATTTCAGGGGTACTGTGAGGTTTTTTGAACCCCCAATTTTGTTATTGGCTGTGCCAAAAAAAAGCAGTTTTCTATGCATTTCAGGGGTACTGTGGGGTTTTTTGAACCCCCAATTTTTTTATTGGCTGTGCCAAAAAAAAGCAGTTTTCTATGCATTTCACGGGTTTTGACCTTTGACCTTTCTAGTGTTTTGACCTTTGACCTTTCTAGCGATGAAAAAAGCGCATCGTGGCATTTTGACCTTTCTAGCGATTTGACCTTTGACCTTTTGACCTTTGACCTTTGATGTTTTTATTTTTGACCTTTCTAGCGATTTGACCTTTGACCTTTTGACCTTTGACCTTTTGACCTTTGACCTTTCTAGCGTTTTGGCCAAAAAAAAGCAGTTTTCTATGCATTTCAGGGGTACTGTGGGGTTTTTTGAAGCCCCAATTTTTTTATTGCCAAAAAAAAGCAGTTTTCTATGCATTTCAGGGGTACTGTGGGGTTTTTTTATTTTTTTATTGGCTGTGCCAAAAAAAAGCAGTTTTCTATGCATTTCAGGGGTACTGTGGGGTTTTTTGAACCCCCAATTTTTTTATTGGCTGTGCCAAAAAAAGCAGTTTTCTATGCATTTCAGGGGTTTTGACCTTTGACCTTTCTAGCGTTTTGACCTTTGACCTTTCTAGCGATGAAAAAGCGCATCGTGACGTTTTGAAAAAACCGCATCGTGGCATTTTGACCTTTCTATCGATTTGACCTTTTGACCTTTTGACCTTTGACCTTTCTAGCGTTTTGGCCAAAAAAAGCAGTTTTCTATGCATTTCAGGGGTACTGTGGGGTTTTTTGAACCCCCAATTTTTGTATTGGCTGTGCCAAAAAAAAGCAGTTTTCTATGCATTTCAGGGGTACTGTGGGGTTTTTTGAACCCCCAATTTTTTTATTGGCTGTGCCAAAAAAAAGCAGTTTTCTATGCATTTCAGGGGTACTGTGGGGTTTTTTGAACCCCCAATTTTTTTATTGGCTGTGCCAAAAAAAAGCAGTTTTCTATGCATTTCACGGGTTTTGACCTTTGACCTTTCTAGTGTTTTGACCTTTGACCTTTCTAGCGATGAAAAAAGCGCATCGTGGCATTTTGACCTTTCTAGCGATTTGACCTTTGACCTTTTGACCTTTGACCTTTGATGTTTTGATTTTTGACCTTTCTAGCGATTTGACCTTTGACCTTTTGACCTTTGACCTTTTGACCTTTGACCTTTCTAGCGTTTTGGCCAAAAAAAAGCAGTTTTCTATGCATTTCAGGGGTACTGTGGGGTTTTTTGAAGCCCCAATTTTTGTATTGCCAAAAAAAAGCAGTTTTCTATGCATTTCAGGGGTACTGTGGGGTTTTTTGATTTTTGTATTGGCTGTGCCAAAAAAAAGCAGTTTTCTATGCATTTCAGGGGTACTGTGGGGTTTTTTGAACCCCCTTTTTTTTTATTGGCTGTGCCAAAAAAAAAGCAGTTTTCTATGCATTTCAGGGGTACTGTGGGGTTTTTTGAACCCCCAATTTTTTTATTGGCTGTGCCAAAAAAAGCAGTTTTCTATGCATTTCAGGGGTTTTGACCTTTGACCTTTCTAGTGTTTTGACCTTTGACCTTTCTAGCGATGAAAAAAGCGCATCGTGGCATTTTGACCTTTCTAGCGATTTGACCTTTGACCTTTGACCTTTCTAGCGTTTTGACCTTTGACGTTTTGATTTTTGACCTTTCTAGCGATTTGACCTTTGACCTTTTGACCTTTGACCTTTTGACCTTTGACCTTTCTAGCGTTTTGACCTTTGACCTTTCTAGCGATGAAAAAGCGCATCGTGACGTTTTGAAAAAACCGCATCGTGGCATTTTGACCTTTCTATCGATTTGACCCTTTGACCTTTTGACCTTTGACCTTTCTAGCGTTTTGGCCAAAAAAAAGCAGTTTTCTATGCATTTCAGGGGTACTGTGGGTTTTTTTGAACCCCCAATTTTTGTATTGGCTGTGCCAAAAAAAAGCAGTTTTCTATGCATTTCAGGGGTACTGTGGGGTTTTTTGAACCCCCAATTTTTTTATTGGCTGTGCCAAAAAAAAGCAGTTTTCTATGCATTTCAGGGGTACTGTGGGGTTTTTTGAACCCCCAATTTTTTTATTGGCTGTGCCAAAAAAAAGCAGTTTTCTATGCATTTCAGGGGTTTTGACCTTTGACCTTTCTAGTGTTTTGACCTTTGACCTTTCTAGCGATGAAAAAAGCGCATCGTGGCATTTTGACCTTTCTAGCGATTTGACCTTTTGACCTTTTGACCTTTGACCTTTGATGTTTTGATTTTTAAACTTTCTAGCGATTTGACCTTTGACCTTTTGACCTTTTGACCTTTGACCTTTTGACCTTTGACCTTTCTAGCGTTTTGGCCAAAAAAAAAGCAGTTTTCTATGCATTTCAGGGGTACTGTGAGGTTTTTTGAACCCCCAATTTTGTTATTGGCTGTGCCAAAAAAAAGCAGTTTTCTATGCATTTCAGGGGTACTGTGGGGTTTTTTGAACCCCCAATTTTTTTATTGGCTGTGCCAAAAAAAAGCAGTTTTCTATGCATTTCACGGGTTTTGACCTTTGACCTTTCTAGTGTTTTGACCTTTGACCTTTCTAGCGATGAAAAAAGCGCATCGTGGCATTTTGACCTTTCTAGCGATTTGACCTTTTGACCTTTTGACCTTTGACCTTTGATGTTTTGATTTTTAAACTTTCTAGCGATTTGACCTTTGACCTTTTGACCTTTTGACCTTTGACCTTTTGACCTTTGACCTTTCTAGCGTTTTGGCCAAAAAAAAATCGATCGATTTGACCCTTTGACCTTTTGACCTTTGACCTTTCTAGCGTTTTGGCCAAAAAAAAGCAGTTTTCTATGCATTTCAGGGGTACTGTGGGTTTTTTTGAACCCCCAATTTTGTTATTGGCTGTGCCAAAAAAAAGCAGTTTTCTATGCATTTCAGGGGTACTGTGGGGTTTTTTGAACCCCCAATTTTTTTATTGGCTGTGCCAAAAAAAAGCAGTTTTCTATGCATTTCACGGGTTTTGACCTTTGACCTTTCTAGTGTTTTGACCTTTGACCTTTCTAGCGATGAAAAAAGCGCATCGTGGCATTTTGACCTTTCTAGCGATTTGACCTTTGACCTTTTGACCTTTGACCTTTGATGTTTTGATTTTTGACCTTTCTAGCGATTTGACCTTTGACCTTTTGACCTTTGACCTTTTGACCTTTGACCTTTCTAGCGTTTTGGCCAAAAAAAAGCAGTTTTCTATGCATTTCAGGGGTACTGTGGGGTTTTTTGAAGCCCCAATTTTTTTATTGCCAAAAAAAAGCAGTTTTCTATGCATTTCAGGGGTACTGTGGGGTTTTTTGATTTTTTTATTGGCTGTGCCAAAAAAAAGCAGTTTTCTATGCATTTCAGGGGTACTGTGGGGTTTTTTGAACCCCCTTTTTTTTTATTGGCTGTGCCAAAAAAAAAGCAGTTTTCTATGCATTTCAGGGGTACTGTGGGGTTTTTTGAACCCCCAATTTTTTTATTGGCTGTGCCAAAAAAAGCAGTTTTCTATGCATTTCAGGGGTTTTGACCTTTGACCTTTCTAGTGTTTTGACCTTTGACCTTTCTAGCGATGAAAAAAGCGCATCGTGGCATTTTGACCTTTCTAGCGATTTGACCTTTGACCTTTGACCTTTCTAGCGTTTTGACCTTTGACGTTTTGATTTTTGACCTTTCTAGCGATTTGACCTTTGACCTTTTGACCTTTGACCTTTTGACCTTTGACCTTTCTAGCGTTTTGACCTTTGACCTTTCTAGCGATGAAAAAGCGCATCGTGACGTTTTGAAAAAACCGCATCGTGGCATTTTGACCTTTCTATCGATTTGACCCTTTGACCTTTTGACCTTTGACCTTTCTAGCGTTTTGGCCAAAAAAAAGCAGTTTTCTATGCATTTCAGGGGTACTGTGGGTTTTTTTGAACCCCCAATTTTTTTATTGGCTGTGCCAAAAAAAAGCAGTTTTCTATGCATTTCAGGGGTACTGTGGGGTTTTTTGAACCCCCAATTTTTTTATTGGCTGTGCCAAAAAAAAGCAGTTTTCTATGCATTTCAGGGGTACTGTGGGGTTTTTTGAACCCCCAATTTTTTTATTGGCTGTGCCAAAAAAAAGCAGTTTTCTATGCATTTCAGGGGTTTTGACCTTTGACCTTTCTAGTGTTTTGACCTTTGACCTTTCTAGCGATGAAAAAAGCGCATCGTGGCATTTTGACCTTTCTAGCGATTTGACCTTTTGACCTTTTGACCTTTGACCTTTGATGTTTTGATTTTTAAACTTTCTAGCGATTTGACCTTTGACCTTTTGACCTTTTGACCTTTGACCTTTTGACCTTTGACCTTTCTAGCGTTTTGGCCAAAAAAAAAGCAGTTTTCTATGCATTTCAGGGGTACTGTGAGGTTTTTTGAACCCCCAATTTTGTTATTGGCTGTGCCAAAAAAAATCAGTTTTCTATGCATTTCAGGGGTACTGTGGGGTTTTTTGAACCCCCAATTTTTGTATTGGCTGTGCCAAAAAAAAGCAGTTTTCTATGCATTTCAGGGGTACTGTGGGGTTTTTTTATTTTTTTATTGGCTGTGCCAAAAAAAAGCAGTTTTATATGCATTTCAGGGGTACTGTGGGGTTTTTTGAACCCCCAATTTTTTTATTGGCTGTGCCAAAAAAAAGCAGTTTTCTATGCATTTCAGGGGTACTGTGGGGTTTTTTGAACCCCCAATTTTTTTATTGGCTGTGCCAAAAAAAGCAGTTTTCTATGCATTTCAGGGGTTTTGACCTTTGACCTTTCTAGCGTTTTGACCTTTGACCTTTCTAGCGATGAAAAAGCGCATCGTGACGTTTTGAAAAAACCGCATCGTGGCATTTTGACCTTTCTATCGATTTGACCTTTTGACCTTTTGACCTTTGACCTTTCTAGCGTTTTGGCCAAAAAAAGCAGTTTTCTATGCATTTCAGGGGTACTGTGGGGTTTTTTGAACCCCCAATTTTTGTATTGGCTGTGCCAAAAAAAAGCAGTTTTCTATGCATTTCAGGGGTACTGTGGGGTTTTTTGAACCCCCAATTTTTTTATTGGCTGTGCCAAAAAAAAGCAGTTTTCTATGCATTTCAGGGGTACTGTGGGGTTTTTTGAACCCCCAATTTTTTTATTGGCTGTGCAAAAAAAAAGCAGTTTTCTATGCATTTCACGGGTTTTGACCTTTGACCTTTCTAGTGTTTTGACCTTTGACCTTTCTAGCGATGAAAAAAGCGCATCGTGGCATTTTGACCTTTCTAGCGATTTGACCTTTGACCTTTTGACCTTTGACCTTTGATGTTTTGATGTTTGACCTTTCTAGCGATTTGACCTTTGACCTTTTGACCTTTGACCTTTTGACCTTTGACCTTTCTAGCGTTTTGGCCAAAAAAAAGCAGTTTTCTATGCATTTCAGGGGTACTGTGGGGTTTTTTGAAGCCCCAATTTTTTTATTGCCAAAAAAAAGCAGTTTTCTATGCATTTCAGGGGTACTGTGGGGTTTTTTGATTTTTGTATTGGCTGTGCCAAAAAAAAGCAGTTTTCTATGCATTTCAGGGGTACTGTGGGGTTTTTTGAACCCCCTTTTTTTTTATTGGCTGTGCCAAAAAAAAAGCAGTTTTCTATGCATTTCAGGGGTACTGTGGGGTTTTTTGAACCCCCAATTTTTTTATTGGCTGTGCCAAAAAAAGCAGTTTTCTATGCATTTCAGGGGTTTTGACCTTTGACCTTTCTAGTGTTTTGACCTTTGACCTTTCTAGCGATGAAAAAAGCGCATCGTGGCATTTTGACCTTTCTAGCGATTTGACCTTTGACCTTTGACCTTTCTAGCGTTTTGACCTTTGACGTTTTGATTTTTGACCTTTCTAGCGATTTGACCTTTGACCTTTTGACCTTTGACCTTTTGACCTTTGACCTTTCTAGCGTTTTGACCTTTGACCTTTCTAGCGATGAAAAAGCGCATCGTGACGTTTTGAAAAAACCGCATCGTGGCATTTTGACCTTTCTATCGATTTGACCCTTTGACCTTTTGACCTTTGACCTTTCTAGCGTTTTGGCCAAAAAAAAGCAGTTTTCTATGCATTTCAGGGGTACTGTGGGTTTTTTTGAACCCCCAATTTTTGTATTGGCTGTGCCAAAAAAAAGCAGTTTTCTATGCATTTCAGGGGTACTGTGGGGTTTTTTGAACCCCCAATTTTTTTATTGGCTGTGCCAAAAAAAAGCAGTTTTCTATGCATTTCAGGGGTACTGTGGGGTTTTTTGAACCCCCAATTTTTTTATTGGCTGTGCCAAAAAAAAGCAGTTTTCTATGCATTTCAGGGGTTTTGACCTTTGACCTTTCTAGTGTTTTGACCTTTGACCTTTCTAGCGATGAAAAAAGCGCATCGTGGCATTTTGACCTTTCTAGCGATTTGACCTTTTGACCTTTGACCTTTGATGTTTTGATTTTTAAACTTTCTAGCGATTTGACCTTTGACCTTTTGACCTTTTGACCTTTGACCTTTTGACCTTTGACCTTTTTTGCGTTTTGGCCAAAAAAAAAGCAGTTTTCTATGCATTTCAGGGGTACTGTGAGGTTTTTTGAACCCCCAATTTTGTTATTGGCTGTGCCAAAAAAAAGCAGTTTTCTATGCATTTCAGGGGTACTGTGGGGTTTTTTGAACCCCCAATTTTTTTATTGGCTGTGCCAAAAAAAAGCAGTTTTCTATGCATTTCAGGGGTACTGTGGGGTTTTTTTATTTTTTTATTGGCTGTGCCAAAAAAAAGCAGTTTTATATGCATTTCAGGGGTACTGTGGGGTTTTTTGAACCCCCAATTTTTTTATTGGCTGTGCCAAAAAAAAGCAGTTTTCTATGCATTTCAGGGGTACTGTGGGGTTTTTTGAACCCCCAATTTTTTTATTGGCTGTGCCAAAAAAAGCAGTTTTCTATGCATTTCAGGGGTTTTGACCTTTGACCTTTCTAGCGTTTTGACCTTTGACCTTTCTAGCGATGAAAAAGCGCATCGTGACGTTTTGAAAAAACCGCATCGTGGCATTTTGACCTTTCTATCGATTTGACCTTTTGACCTTTTGACCTTTGACCTTTCTAGCGTTTTGGCCAAAAAAAGCAGTTTTCTATGCATTTCAGGGGTACTGTGGGGTTTTTTGAACCCCCAATTTTTGTATTGGCTGTGCCAAAAAAAAGCAGTTTTCTATGCATTTCAGGGGTACTGTGGGGTTTTTTGAACCCCCAATTTTTTTATTGGCTGTGCCAAAAAAAGCAGTTTTCTATGCATTTCAGGGGTACTGTGGGGTTTTTTGAACCCCCAATTTTTTTATTGGCTGTGCAAAAAAAAAGCAGTTTTCTATGCATTTCACGGGTTTTGACCTTTGACCTTTCTAGTGTTTTGACCTTTGACCTTTCTAGCGATGAAAAAAGCGCATCGTGGCATTTTGACCTTTCTAGCGATTTGACCTTTGACCTTTTGACCTTTGACCTTTGATGTTTTGATGTTTGACCTTTCTAGCGATTTGACCTTTGACCTTTTGACCTTTGACCTTTTGACCTTTGACCTTTCTAGCGTTTTGGCCAAAAAAAAGCAGTTTTCTATGCATTTCAGGGGTACTGTGGGGTTTTTTGAACCCCCAATTTTTTTATTGGCTGTGCAAAAAAAAAGCAGTTTTCTATGCATTTCACGGGTTTTGACCTTTGACCTTTCTAGTGTTTTGACCTTTGACCTTTCTAGCGATGAAAAAAGCGCATCGTGGCATTTTGACCTTTCTAGCGATTTGACCTTTGACCTTTGACCTTTCTAGCGTTTTGACCTTTGACGTTTTGATTTTTGACCTTTCTAGCGATTTGACCTTTGACCTTTTGACCTTTGACCTTTTGACCTTTGACCTTTCTAGCGTTTTGACCTTTGACCTTTCTAGCGATGAAAAAGCGCATCGTGACGTTTTGAAAAAACCGCATCGTGGCATTTTGACCTTTCTATCGATTTGACCCTTTGACCTTTTGACCTTTGACCTTTCTAGCGTTTTGGCCAAAAAAAAGCAGTTTTCTATGCATTTCAGGGGTACTGTGGGTTTTTTTGAACCCCCAATTTTTGTATTGGCTGTGCCAAAAAAAAGCAGTTTTCTATGCATTTCAGGGGTACTGTGGGGTTTTTTGAACCCCCAATTTTTTTATTGGCTGTGCCAAAAAAAAGCAGTTTTCTATGCATTTCAGGGGTACTGTGGGGTTTTTTGAACCCCCAATTTTTTTATTGGCTGTGCCAAAAAAAAGCAGTTTTCTATGCATTTCAGGGGTTTTGACCTTTGACCTTTCTAGTGTTTTGACCTTTGACCTTTCTAGCGATGAAAAAAGCGCATCGTGGCATTTTGACCTTTCTAGCGATTTGACCTTTTGACCTTTTGACCTTTGACCTTTGATGTTTTGATTTTTAAACTTTCTAGCGATTTGACCTTTGACCTTTTGACCTTTTGACCTTTGACCTTTTGACCTTTGACCTTTCTAGCGTTTTGGCCAAAAAAAAAGCAGTTTTCTATGCATTTCAGGGGTACTGTGAGGTTTTTTGAACCCCCAATTTTGTTATTGGCTGTGCCAAAAAAAAGCAGTTTTCTATGCATTTCAGGGGTACTGTGGGGTTTTTTGAACCCCCAATTTTTTTATTGGCTGTGCCAAAAAAAAGCAGTTTTCTATGCATTTCACGGGTTTTGACCTTTGACCTTTCTAGTGTTTTGACCTTTGACCTTTCTAGCGATGAAAAAAGCGCATCGTGGCATTTTGACCTTTCTAGCGATTTGACCTTTTGACCTTTTGACCTTTGACCTTTGATGTTTTGATTTTTAAACTTTCTAGCGATTTGACCTTTGACCTTTTGACCTTTTGACCTTTGACCTTTTGACCTTTGACCTTTCTAGCGTTTTGGCCAAAAAAAAATCGATCGATTTGACCCTTTGACCTTTTGACCTTTGACCTTTCTAGCGTTTTGGCCAAAAAAAAGCAGTTTTCTATGCATTTCAGGGGTACTGTGGGTTTTTTTGAACCCCCAATTTTGTTATTGGCTGTGCCAAAAAAAAGCAGTTTTCTATGCATTTCAGGGGTACTGTGGGGTTTTTTGAACCCCCAATTTTTTTATTGGCTGTGCCAAAAAAAAGCAGTTTTCTATGCATTTCACGGGTTTTGACCTTTGACCTTTCTAGTGTTTTGACCTTTGACCTTTCTAGCGATGAAAAAAGCGCATCGTGGCATTTTGACCTTTCTAGCGATTTGACCTTTGACCTTTTGACCTTTGACCTTTGATGTTTTGATTTTTGACCTTTCTAGCGATTTGACCTTTGACCTTTTGACCTTTGACCTTTTGACCTTTGACCTTTCTAGCGTTTTGGCCAAAAAAAAGCAGTTTTCTATGCATTTCAGGGGTACTGTGGGGTTTTTTGAAGCCCCAATTTTTTTATTGCCAAAAAAAAGCAGTTTTCTATGCATTTCAGGGGTACTGTGGGGTTTTTTGATTTTTTTATTGGCTGTGCCAAAAAAAAGCAGTTTTCTATGCATTTCAGGGGTACTGTGGGGTTTTTTGAACCCCCTTTTTTTTTATTGGCTGTGCCAAAAAAAAAGCAGTTTTCTATGCATTTCAGGGGTACTGTGGGGTTTTTTGAACCCCCAATTTTTTTATTGGCTGTGCCAAAAAAAGCAGTTTTCTATGCATTTCAGGGGTTTTGACCTTTGACCTTTCTAGTGTTTTGACCTTTGACCTTTCTAGCGATGAAAAAAGCGCATCGTGGCATTTTGACCTTTCTAGCGATTTGACCTTTGACCTTTGACCTTTCTAGCGTTTTGACCTTTGACGTTTTGATTTTTGACCTTTCTAGCGATTTGACCTTTGACCTTTTGACCTTTGACCTTTTGACCTTTGACCTTTCTAGCGTTTTGACCTTTGACCTTTCTAGCGATGAAAAAGCGCATCGTGACGTTTTGAAAAAACCGCATCGTGGCATTTTGACCTTTCTATCGATTTGACCCTTTGACCTTTTGACCTTTGACCTTTCTAGCGTTTTGGCCAAAAAAAAGCAGTTTTCTATGCATTTCAGGGGTACTGTGGGTTTTTTTGAACCCCCAATTTTTTTATTGGCTGTGCCAAAAAAAAGCAGTTTTCTATGCATTTCAGGGGTACTGTGGGGTTTTTTGAACCCCCAATTTTTTTATTGGCTGTGCCAAAAAAAAGCAGTTTTCTATGCATTTCAGGGGTACTGTGGGGTTTTTTGAACCCCCAATTTTTTTATTGGCTGTGCCAAAAAAAAGCAGTTTTCTATGCATTTCAGGGGTTTTGACCTTTGACCTTTCTAGTGTTTTGACCTTTGACCTTTCTAGCGATGAAAAAAGCGCATCGTGGCATTTTGACCTTTCTAGCGATTTGACCTTTTGACCTTTTGACCTTTGACCTTTGATGTTTTGATTTTTAAACTTTCTAGCGATTTGACCTTTGACCTTTTGACCTTTTGACCTTTGACCTTTTGACCTTTGACCTTTCTAGCGTTTTGGCCAAAAAAAAAGCAGTTTTCTATGCATTTCAGGGGTACTGTGAGGTTTTTTGAACCCCCAATTTTGTTATTGGCTGTGCCAAAAAAAATCAGTTTTCTATGCATTTCAGGGGTACTGTGGGGTTTTTTGAACCCCCAATTTTTGTATTGGCTGTGCCAAAAAAAAGCAGTTTTCTATGCATTTCAGGGGTACTGTGGGGTTTTTTTATTTTTTTATTGGCTGTGCCAAAAAAAAGCAGTTTTATATGCATTTCAGGGGTACTGTGGGGTTTTTTGAACCCCCAATTTTTTTATTGGCTGTGCCAAAAAAAAGCAGTTTTCTATGCATTTCAGGGGTACTGTGGGGTTTTTTGAACCCCCAATTTTTTTATTGGCTGTGCCAAAAAAAGCAGTTTTCTATGCATTTCAGGGGTTTTGACCTTTGACCTTTCTAGCGTTTTGACCTTTGACCTTTCTAGCGATGAAAAAGCGCATCGTGACGTTTTGAAAAAACCGCATCGTGGCATTTTGACCTTTCTATCGATTTGACCTTTTGACCTTTTGACCTTTGACCTTTCTAGCGTTTTGGCCAAAAAAAGCAGTTTTCTATGCATTTCAGGGGTACTGTGGGGTTTTTTGAACCCCCAATTTTTGTATTGGCTGTGCCAAAAAAAAGCAGTTTTCTATGCATTTCAGGGGTACTGTGGGGTTTTTTGAACCCCCAATTTTTTTATTGGCTGTGCCAAAAAAAAGCAGTTTTCTATGCATTTCAGGGGTACTGTGGGGTTTTTTGAACCCCCAATTTTTTTATTGGCTGTGCAAAAAAAAAGCAGTTTTCTATGCATTTCACGGGTTTTGACCTTTGACCTTTCTAGTGTTTTGACCTTTGACCTTTCTAGCGATGAAAAAAGCGCATCGTGGCATTTTGACCTTTCTAGCGATTTGACCTTTGACCTTTTGACCTTTGACCTTTGATGTTTTGATGTTTGACCTTTCTAGCGATTTGACCTTTGACCTTTTGACCTTTGACCTTTTGACCTTTGACCTTTCTAGCGTTTTGGCCAAAAAAAAGCAGTTTTCTATGCATTTCAGGGGTACTGTGGGGTTTTTTGAAGCCCCAATTTTTTTATTGCCAAAAAAAAGCAGTTTTCTATGCATTTCAGGGGTACTGTGGGGTTTTTTGATTTTTGTATTGGCTGTGCCAAAAAAAAGCAGTTTTCTATGCATTTCAGGGGTACTGTGGGGTTTTTTGAACCCCCTTTTTTTTTATTGGCTGTGCCAAAAAAAAAGCAGTTTTCTATGCATTTCAGGGGTACTGTGGGGTTTTTTGAACCCCCAATTTTTTTATTGGCTGTGCCAAAAAAAGCAGTTTTCTATGCATTTCAGGGGTTTTGACCTTTGACCTTTCTAGTGTTTTGACCTTTGACCTTTCTAGCGATGAAAAAAGCGCATCGTGGCATTTTGACCTTTCTAGCGATTTGACCTTTGACCTTTGACCTTTCTAGCGTTTTGACCTTTGACGTTTTGATTTTTGACCTTTCTAGCGATTTGACCTTTGACCTTTTGACCTTTGACCTTTTGACCTTTGACCTTTCTAGCGTTTTGACCTTTGACCTTTCTAGCGATGAAAAAGCGCATCGTGACGTTTTGAAAAAACCGCATCGTGGCATTTTGACCTTTCTATCGATTTGACCCTTTGACCTTTTGACCTTTGACCTTTCTAGCGTTTTGGCCAAAAAAAAGCAGTTTTCTATGCATTTCAGGGGTACTGTGGGTTTTTTTGAACCCCCAATTTTTGTATTGGCTGTGCCAAAAAAAAGCAGTTTTCTATGCATTTCAGGGGTACTGTGGGGTTTTTTGAACCCCCAATTTTTTTATTGGCTGTGCCAAAAAAAAGCAGTTTTCTATGCATTTCAGGGGTACTGTGGGGTTTTTTGAACCCCCAATTTTTTTATTGGCTGTGCCAAAAAAAAGCAGTTTTCTATGCATTTCAGGGGTTTTGACCTTTGACCTTTCTAGTGTTTTGACCTTTGACCTTTCTAGCGATGAAAAAAGCGCATCGTGGCATTTTGACCTTTCTAGCGATTTGACCTTTTGACCTTTTGACCTTTGACCTTTGATGTTTTGATTTTTAAACTTTCTAGCGATTTGACCTTTGACCTTTTGACCTTTTGACCTTTGACCTTTTGACCTTTGACCTTTTTTGCGTTTTGGCCAAAAAAAAAGCAGTTTTCTATGCATTTCAGGGGTACTGTGAGGTTTTTTGAACCCCCAATTTTGTTATTGGCTGTGCCAAAAAAAAGCAGTTTTCTATGCATTTCAGGGGTACTGTGGGGTTTTTTGAACCCCCAATTTTTTTATTGGCTGTGCCAAAAAAAAGCAGTTTTCTATGCATTTCAGGGGTACTGTGGGGTTTTTTTATTTTTTTATTGGCTGTGCCAAAAAAAAGCAGTTTTATATGCATTTCAGGGGTACTGTGGGGTTTTTTGAACCCCCAATTTTTTTATTGGCTGTGCCAAAAAAAAGCAGTTTTCTATGCATTTCAGGGGTACTGTGGGGTTTTTTGAACCCCCAATTTTTTTATTGGCTGTGCCAAAAAAAGCAGTTTTCTATGCATTTCAGGGGTTTTGACCTTTGACCTTTCTAGCGTTTTGACCTTTGACCTTTCTAGCGATGAAAAAGCGCATCGTGACGTTTTGAAAAAACCGCATCGTGGCATTTTGACCTTTCTATCGATTTGACCTTTTGACCTTTTGACCTTTGACCTTTCTAGCGTTTTGGCCAAAAAAAGCAGTTTTCTATGCATTTCAGGGGTACTGTGGGGTTTTTTGAACCCCCAATTTTTGTATTGGCTGTGCCAAAAAAAAGCAGTTTTCTATGCATTTCAGGGGTACTGTGGGGTTTTTTGAACCCCCAATTTTTTTATTGGCTGTGCCAAAAAAAGCAGTTTTCTATGCATTTCAGGGGTACTGTGGGGTTTTTTGAACCCCCAATTTTTTTATTGGCTGTGCAAAAAAAAAGCAGTTTTCTATGCATTTCACGGGTTTTGACCTTTGACCTTTCTAGTGTTTTGACCTTTGACCTTTCTAGCGATGAAAAAAGCGCATCGTGGCATTTTGACCTTTCTAGCGATTTGACCTTTGACCTTTTGACCTTTGACCTTTGATGTTTTGATGTTTGACCTTTCTAGCGATTTGACCTTTGACCTTTTGACCTTTGACCTTTTGACCTTTGACCTTTCTAGCGTTTTGGCCAAAAAAAAGCAGTTTTCTATGCATTTCAGGGGTACTGTGGGGTTTTTTGAAGCCCCAATTTTTTTATTGCCAAAAAAAAGCAGTTTTCTATGCATTTCAGGGGTACTGTGGGGTTTTTTGATTTTTGTATTGGCTGTGCCAAAAAAAAGCAGTTTTCTATGCATTTCAGGGGTACTGTGGGGTTTTTTGAACCCCCTTTTTTTTTATTGGCTGTGCCAAAAAAAAAGCAGTTTTCTATGCATTTCAGGGGTACTGTGGGGTTTTTTGAACCCCCAATTTTTTTATTGGCTGTGCCAAAAAAAGCAGTTTTCTATGCATTTCAGGGGTTTTGACCTTTGACCTTTCTAGTGTTTTGACCTTTGACCTTTCTAGCGATGAAAAAAGCGCATCGTGGCATTTTGACCTTTCTAGCGATTTGACCTTTGACCTTTGACCTTTCTAGCGTTTTGACCTTTGACGTTTTGATTTTTGACCTTTCTAGCGATTTGACCTTTGACCTTTTGACCTTTGACCTTTTGACCTTTGACCTTTCTAGCGTTTTGACCTTTGACCTTTCTAGCGATGAAAAAGCGCATCGTGACGTTTTGAAAAAACCGCATCGTGGCATTTTGACCTTTCTATCGATTTGACCCTTTGACCTTTTGACCTTTGACCTTTCTAGCGTTTTGGCCAAAAAAAAGCAGTTTTCTATGCATTTCAGGGGTACTGTGGGTTTTTTTGAACCCCCAATTTTTGTATTGGCTGTGCCAAAAAAAAGCAGTTTTCTATGCATTTCAGGGGTACTGTGGGGTTTTTTGAACCCCCATTTTTTTTATTGGCTGTGCCAAAAAAAAGCAGTTTTCTATGCATTTCAGGGGTACTGTGGGGTTTTTTGAACCCCCAATTTTTTTATTGGCTGTGCCAAAAAAAAGCAGTTTTCTATGCATTTCAGGGGTTTTGACCTTTGACCTTTCTAGTGTTTTGACCTTTGACCTTTCTAGCGATGAAAAAAGCGCATCGTGGCATTTTGACCTTTCTAGCGATTTGACCTTTTGACCTTTTGACCTTTGACCTTTGATGTTTAGATTTTTAAACTTTCTAGCGATTTGACCTTTGACCTTTTGACCTTTTGACCTTTGACCTTTTGACCTTTGACCTTTCTAGCGTTTTGGCCAAAAAAAAAGCAGTTTTCTATGCATTTCAGGGGTACTGTGAGGTTTTTTGAACCCCCAATTTTTTTATTGGCTGTGCCAAAAAAAAATCAGTTTTCTATGCATTTCAGGGGTACTGTGGGGTTTTTTGAACCCCCAATTTTTGTATTGGCTGTGCCAAAAAAAAGCAGTTTTCTATGCATTTCAGGGGTACTGTGGGGTTTTTTTATTTTTTTATTGGCTGTGCCAAAAAAAAGCAGTTTTCTATGCATTTCAGGGGTACTGTGGGGTTTTTTGAACCCCCAATTTTTTTATTGGCTGTGCCAAAAAAAAGCAGTTTTCTATGCATTTCAGGGGTTTTGACCTTTGACCTTTCTAGCGATTTGACCTTTGACCTTTTGACCTTTTGACCTTTTGACCTTTGACCTTTCTGGCGTTTTGACCTTTGACCTTTCTAGCGATGAAAAAGCGCATCGTGACGTTTTGAAAAAACGCATCGTGGCATTTTGACCTTTCTATCGATTTGACCTTTTGACCTTTGACCTTTTGACCTTTGACCTTTCTAGCGTTTTGGCCAAAAAAAAGCAGTTTTCTATGCATTTCAGGGGTACTGTGGGGTTTTTTGAACCCCCAATTTTTTTATTGCCAAAAAAAAGCAGTTTTCTATGCATTTCAGGGGTACTGTGGGGTTTTTTGATTTTTTTATTGGCTGTGCCAAAAAAAAGCAGTTTTCTATGCATTTCAGGGGTACTGTGGGGTTTTTTGAACCCCCTTTTTTTTTATTGGCTGTGCCAAAAAAAAGCAGTTTTCTATGCATTTCAGGGGTACTGTGGGGTTTTTTGAACCCCCAATTTTTTTATTGGCTGTGCCAAAAAAAGCAGTTTTCTATGCATTTCAGGGGTTTTGACCTTTGACCTTTCTAGTGTTTTGACCTTTGACCTTTCTAGCGATGAAAAAAGCGCATCGTGGCATTTTGACCTTTCTAGCGATTTGACCTTTGACCTTTGACCTTTGACCTTTCTAGCGTTTTGACCTTTGACGTTTTGATTTTTGACCTTTCTAGCGATTTGACCTTTGACCTTTTGACATTTGACCTTTTGACCTTTGACCTTTCTAGCGTTTTGACCTTTGACCTTTCTAGCGATGAAAAAGCGCATCGTGACGTTTTGAAAAAACCGCATCGTGGCATTTTGACCTTTCTATCGATTTGACCTTTTGACCTTTGACCTTTTGACCTTTGACCTTTCTAGCGTTTTGGCCAAAAAAAAGCAGTTTTCTATGCATTTCAGGGGTACTGTGGGTTTTTTTGAACCCCCAATTTTTGTATTGGCTGTGCCAAAAAAAAGCAGTTTTCTATGCATTTCAGGGGTACTGTGGGGTTTTTTGAACCCCCAATTTTTTTATTGGCTGTGCCAAAAAAAAGCAGTTTTCTATGCATTTCAGGGGTACTGTGGGTTTTTTTGAACCCCCAATTTTTGTATTGGCTGTGCCAAAAAAAAGCAGTTTTCTATGCATTTCAGGGGTACTGTGGGGTTTTTTGAACCCCCAATTTTTTTATTGGCTGTGCCAAAAAAAAGCAGTTTTCTATGCATTTCAGGGGTACTGTGGGGTTTTTTGAACCCCCAATTTTTTTATTGGCTGTGAAAAAAGCGCATCGTGGCATTTTGACCTTTCTAGCGATTTGACCTTTGACCTTTTGACCTTTGACCTTTGATGTTTTGACCTTTCTAGCGATTTGACCTTTGACCTTTTGACCTTTTGACCTTTGACCTTTCTAGCGTTTTGGCCAAAAAAAAAAGCAGTTTTCTATGCATTTCAGGGGTACTGTGGGGTTTTTTGAACCCCCAATTTTTTTATTGGCTGTGCCAAAAAAAAGCAGTTTTCTATGCATTTCAGGGGTACTGTGGGGTTTTTTGAACCCCCAATTTTTTTATTGGCTGTGCCAAAAAAAAGCAGTTTTCTATGCATTTCAGGGGTACTGTGGGGTTTTTAGATTTTTTTTATTGGCTGTGCCAAAAAAAAAGCAGTTTTCTATGCATTTCAGGGGTACTGTGGGGTTTTTTGAACCCCCAATTTTTTTATTGGCTGTGCCAAAAAAAAGCAGTTTTCTATGCATTTCAGGGGTACTGTGGGGTTTTTTGAACCCCCAATTTTTGTATTGGCTGTGCCAAAAAAAAGCAGTTTTCTATGCATTTCAGGGGTACTGTGGGGTTTTTTGATTTTTTTATTGGCTGTGCCAAAAAAAAGCAGTTTTCTATGCATTTCAGGGGTACTGTGGGGTTTTTTGAACCCCCAATTTTTTTATTGGCTGTGCCAAAAAAAGCAGTTTTCTATGCATTTCAGGGGTTTTGACCTTTGACCTTTCTAGCGTTTTGACCTTTGACCTTTCTAGCGATGAAAAAGCGCATCGTGACGTTTTGAAAAAACCGCATCGTGGCATTTTGACCTTTCTATCGATTTGACCTTTTGACCTTTGACCTTTTGACCTTTGACCTTTCTAGCGTTTTGGCCAAAAAAAGCAGTTTTCTATGCATTTCAGGGGTACTGTGGGGTTTTTTGAACCCCCAATTTTTGTATTGGCTGTGCCAAAAAAAAGCAGTTTTCTATGCATTTCAGGGGTACTGTGGGGTTTTTTGAACCCCCAATTTTTTTATTGGCTGTGCCAAAAAAAAGCAGTTTTCTATGCATTTCAGGGGTACTGTGGGGTTTTTTGAACCCCCAATTTTTTTATTGGCTGTGCCAAAAAAAAATGAGTTTTCTATGCATTTCACGGGTTTTGACCTTTGACCTTTCTAGTGTTTTGACCTTTGACCTTTCTAGCGATGAAAAAAGCGCATCGTGGCATTTTGACCTTTCTAGCGATTTGACCTTTGACCTTTTGACCTTTGACCTTTGATGTTTTGATTTTTGACCTTTCTAGCGATTTGACCTTTGACCTTTTGACCTTTGACCTTTTGACCTTTGACCTTTCTAGCGTTTTGGCCAAAAAAAAGCAGTTTTCTATGCATTTCAGGGGTACTGTGGGGTTTTTTGAAGCCCCAATTTTTTTATTGCCAAAAAAAAGCAGTTTTCTATGCATTTCAGGGGTACTGTGGGGTTTTTTGATTTTTTTATTGGCTGTGCCAAAAAAAAGCAGTTTTCTATGCATTTCAGGGGTACTGTGGGGTTTTTTGAACCCCCTTTTTTTTTATTGGCTGTGCCAAAAAAAAAGCAGTTTTCTATGCATTTCAGAGGTACTGTGGGGTTTTTTGAACCCCCAATTTTTTTATTGGCTGTGCCAAAAAAAGCAGTTTTCTATGCATTTCAGGGGTTTTGACCTTTGACCTTTCTAGCGTTTTGACCTTTGACCTTTCTAGCGATGAAAAAGCGCATCGTGACGTTTTGAAAAAACCGCATCGTGGCATTTTGACCTTTCTATCGATTTGACCCTTTGACCTTTTGACCTTTGACCTTTCTAGCGTTTTGGCCAAAAAAAAGCAGTTTTCTATGCATTTCAGGGGTACTGTGGGTTTTTTTGAACCCCCAATTTTTGTATTGGCTGTGCCAAAAAAAAGCAGTTTTCTATGCATTTCAGGGGTACTGTGGGGTTTTTTGAACCCCCATTTTTTTTATTGGCTGTGCCAAAAAAAAGCAGTTTTCTATGCATTTCAGGGGTACTGTGGGGTTTTTTGAACCCCCAATTTTTTTATTGGCTGTGCCAAAAAAAAGCAGTTTTCTATGCATTTCAGGGGTTTTGACCTTTGACCTTTCTAGTGTTTTGACCTTTGACCTTTCTAGCGATGAAAAAAGCGCATCGTGGCATTTTGACCTTTCTAGCGATTTGACCTTTTGACCTTTTGACCTTTGACCTTTGATGTTTAGATTTTTAAACTTTCTAGCTATTTGACCTTTGACCTTTTGACCTTTGACCTTTTGACCTTTGACCTTTCTAGCGTTTTGGCCAAAAAAAAAGCAGTTTTCTATGCATTTCAGGGGTAATGTGAGGTTTTTTGAACCCCCAATTTTTTTATTGGCTGTGCCAAAAAAAAATCAGTTTTCTATGCATTTCAGGGGTACTGTGGGGTTTTTTGAACCCCCAATTTTTGTATTGGCTGTGCCAAAAAAAAGCAGTTTTCTATGCATTTCAGGGGTACTGTGGGGTTTTTTTATTTTTTTATTGGCTGTGCCAAAAAAAAGCAGTTTTCTATGCATTTCAGGGGTACTGTGGGGTTTTTTGAACCCCCAATTTTTTTATTGGCTGTGCCAAAAAAAAGCAGTTTTCTATGCATTTCAGGGGTTTTGACCTTTGACCTTTCTAGCGATTTGACCTTTGACCTTTTGACCTTTTGACCTTTTGACCTTTGACCTTTCTGGCGTTTTGACCTTTGACCTTTCTAGCGATGAAAAAGCGCATCGTGACGTTTTGAAAAAACGCATCGTGGCATTTTGACCTTTCTATCGATTTGACCTTTTGACCTTTGACCTTTTGACCTTTGGCCTTTCTAGCGTTTTGGCCAAAAAAAAGCAGTTTTCTATGCATTTCAGGGGTACTGTGGGGTTTTTTGAACCCCCAATTTTTTTATTGCCAAAAAAAAGCAGTTTTCTATGCATTTCAGGGGTACTGTGGGGTTTTTTGATTTTTTTATTGGCTGTGCCAAAAAAAAGCAGTTTTCTATGCATTTCAGGGGTACTGTGGGGTTTTTTGAACCCCCTTTTTTTTTATTGGCTGTGCCAAAAAAAAGCAGTTTTCTATGCATTTCAGGGGTACTGTGGGGTTTTTTGAACCCCCAATTTTTTTATTGGCTGTGCCAAAAAAAGCAGTTTTCTATGCATTTCAGGGGTTTTGACCTTTGACCTTTCTAGTGTTTTGACCTTTGACCTTTCTAGCGATGAAAAAAGCGCATCGTGGCATTTTGACCTTTCTAGCGATTTGACCTTTGACCTTTGACCTTTGACCTTTCTAGCGTTTTGACCTTTGACGTTTTGATTTTTGACCTTTCTAGCGATTTGACCTTTGACCTTTTGACATTTGACCTTTTGACCTTTGACCTTTCTAGCGTTTTGACCTTTGACCTTTCTAGCGATGAAAAAGCGCATCGTGACGTTTTGAAAAAACCGCATCGTGGCATTTTGACCTTTCTATCGATTTGACCTTTTGACCTTTGACCTTTTGACCTTTGACCTTTCTAGCGTTTTGGCCAAAAAAAAGCAGTTTTCTATGCATTTCAGGGGTACTGTGGGTTTTTTTGAACCCCCAATTTTTGTATTGGCTGTGCCAAAAAAAAGCAGTTTTCTATGCATTTCAGGGGTACTGTGGGGTTTTTTGAACCCCCAATTTTTTTATTGGCTGTGCCAAAAAAAAGCAGTTTTCTATGCATTTCAGGGGTACTGTGGGGTTTTTTGAACCCCCAATTTTTGTATTGGCTGTGCCAAAAAAAAGCAGTTTTCTATGCATTTCAGGGGTACTGTGGGGTTTTTTGAACCCCCAATTTTTGTATTGGCTGTGCCAAAAAAAAGCAGTTTTCTATGCATTTCAGGGGTACTGTGGGGTTTTTTGAACCCCCAATTTTTTTATTGGCTGTGCCAAAAAAAAGCAGTTTTCTATGCATTTCAGGGGTACTGTGGGGTTTTTTGAACCCCCAATTTTTGTATTGGCTGTGCCAAAAAAAAGCAGTTTTCTATGCATTTCAGGGGTACTGTGGGGTTTTTTGAACCCCCAATTTTTTTATTGGCTGTGCCAAAAAAAAGCAGTTTTCTATGCATTTCAGGGGTACTGTGGGGTTTTTTGAACCCCCAATTTTTTTATTGGCTGTGAAAAAAGCGCATCGTGGCATTTTGACCTTTCTAGCGATTTGACCTTTGACCTTTTGACCTTTGACCTTTGATGTTTTGACCTTTCTAGCGATTTGACCTTTGACCTTTTGACCTTTTGACCTTTGACCTTTCTAGCGTTTTGGCCAAAAAAAAAAGCAGTTTTCTATGCATTTCAGGGGTACTGTGGGGTTTTTTGAACCCCCAATTTTTTTATTGGCTGTGCCAAAAAAAAGCAGTTTTCTATGCATTTCAGGGGTACTGTGGGGTTTTTTGAACCCCCAATTTTTTTATTGGCTGTGCCAAAAAAAAGCAGTTTTCTATGCATTTCAGGGGTACTGTGGGGTTTTTAGATTTTTTTTATTGGCTGTGCCAAAAAAAAAGCAGTTTTCTATGCATTTCAGGGGTACTGTGGGGTTTTTTGAACCCCCAATTTTTTTATTGGCTGTGCCAAAAAAAAGCAGTTTTCTATGCATTTCAGGGGTACTGTGGGGTTTTTTGAACCCCCAATTTTTGTATTGGCTGTGCCAAAAAAAAGCAGTTTTCTATGCATTTCAGGGGTACTGTGGGGTTTTTTGATTTTTTTATTGGCTGTGCCAAAAAAAAGCAGTTTTCTATGCATTTCAGGGGTACTGTGGGGTTTTTTGAACCCCCAATTTTTTTATTGGCTGTGCCAAAAAAAGCAGTTTTCTATGCATTTCAGGGGTTTTGACCTTTGACCTTTCTAGCGTTTTGACCTTTGACCTTTCTAGCGATGAAAAAGCGCATCGTGACGTTTTGAAAAAAACGCATCGTGGCATTTTGACCTTTCTATCGATTTGACCTTTTGACCTTTGACCTTTTGACCTTTGACCTTTCTAGCGTTTTGGCCAAAAAAAGCAGTTTTCTATGCATTTCAGGGGTACTGTGGGGTTTTTTGAACCCCCAATTTTTGTATTGGCTGTGCCAAAAAAAAGCAGTTTTCTATGCATTTCAGGGGTACTGTGGGGTTTTTTGAACCCCCAATTTTTTTATTGGCTGTGCCAAAAAAAAGCAGTTTTCTATGCATTTCAGGGGTACTGTGGGGTTTTTTGAACCCCCAATTTTTTTATTGGCTGTGCCAAAAAAAAAGGAGTTTTCTATGCATTTCACGGGTTTTGACCTTTGACCTTTCTAGTGTTTTGACCTTTGACCTTTCTAGCGATGAAAAAAGCGCATCGTGGCATTTTGACCTTTCTAGCGATTTGACCTTTGACCTTTTGACCTTTGACCTTTGATGTTTTGATTTTTGACCTTTCTAGCGATTTGACCTTTGACCTTTTGACCTTTGACCTTTTGACCTTTGACCTTTCTAGCGTTTTGGCCAAAAAAAAGCAGTTTTCTATGCATTTCAGGGGTACTGTGGGGTTTTTTGAAGCCCCAATTTTTTTATTGCCAAAAAAAAGCAGTTTTCTATGCATTTCAGGGGTACTGTGGGGTTTTTTGATTTTTTTATTGGCTGTGCCAAAAAAAAGCAGTTTTCTATGCATTTCAGGGGTACTGTGGGGTTTTTTGAACCCCCTTTTTTTTTATTGGCTGTGCCAAAAAAAAAGCAGTTTTCTATGCATTTCAGGGGTACTGTGGGGTTTTTTGAACCCCCAAATTTTTTATTGGCTGTGCCAAAAAAAGCAGTTTTCTATGCATTTCAGGGGTTTTGACCTTTCTAGTGTTTTGACCTTTGACCTTTCTAGCGATGAAAAAAGCGCATCGTGGCATTTTGACCTTTCTAGCGATTTGACCTTTGACCTTTTGACCTTTGACCTTTGATGTTTTGATTTTTGACCTTTCTAGCGATTTGACCTTTGACCTTTTGACCTTTGACCTTTCTAGCGTTTTGGCCAAAAAAAAGCAGTTTTCTATGCATTTCAGGGGTACTGTGGGGTTTTTTGAAGCCCCAATTTTTTTATTGCCAAAAAAAAGCAGTTTTCTATGCATTTCAGGGGTACTGTGGGGTTTTTTGATTTTTTTATTGGCTGTGCCAAAAAAAAGCAGTTTTCTATGCATTTCAGGGGTACTGTGGGGTTTTTTGAACCCCCTTTTTTTTTATTGGCTGTGCCAAAAAAAAAGCAGTTTTCTATGCATTTCAGGGGTACTGTGGGGTTTTTTGAACCCCCAATTTTTTTATTGGCTGTGCCAAAAAAAGCAGTTTTCTATGCATTTCAGGGGTTTTGACCTTTGACCTTTCTAGTGTTTTGACCTTTGACCTTTCTAGCGATGAAAAAAGCGCATCGTGGCATTTTGACCTTTCTAGCGATTTGACCTTTGACCTTTGACCTTTCTAGCGTTTTGACCTTTGACGTTTTGATTTTTGACCTTTCTAGCGATTTGACCTTTGACCTTTTGACCTTTGACCTTTTGACCTTTGACCTTTCTAGCGTTTTGACCTTTGACCTTTCTAGCGATGAAAAAGCGCATCGTGACGTTTTGAAAAAACCGCATCGTGGCATTTTGACCTTTCTATCGATTTGACCCTTTGACCTTTTGACCTTTGACCTTTCTAGCGTTTTGGCCAAAAAAAAGCAGTTTTCTATGTATTTCAGGGGTACTGTGGGTTTTTTTGAACCCCCAATTTTTGTATTGGCTGTGCCAAAAAAAAGCAGTTTTCTATGCATTTCAGGGGTACTGTGGGGTTTTTTGAACCCCCAATTTTTTTATTGGCTGTGCCAAAAAAAAGCAGTTTTCTATGCATTTCAGGGGTACTGTGGGGTTTTTTGAACCCCCAATTTTTTTATTGGCTGTGCCAAAAAAAAGCAGTTTTCTATGCATTTCAGGGGTTTTGACCTTTGACCTTTCTAGTGTTTTGACCTTTGACCTTTCTAGCGATGAAAAAAGCGCATCGTGGCATTTTGACCTTTCTAGCGATTTGACCTTTTGACCTTTGACCTTTGATGTTTTGATTTTTAAACTTTCTAGCGATTTGACCTTTGACCTTTTGACCTTTTGACCTTTGACCTTTTGACCTTTGACCTTTCTAGCGTTTTGGCCAAAAAAAAGCAGTTTTCTATGCATTTCAGGGGTACTGTGGGGTTTTTTGAAGCCCCAATTTTTTTATTGCCAAAAAAAAGCAGTTTTCTATGCATTTCAGGGGTACTGTGGGGTTTTTTGATTTTTTTATTGGCTGTGCCAAAAAAAAGCAGTTTTCTATGCATTTCAGGGGTACTGTGGGGTTTTTTGAACCCCCTTTTTTTTTATTGGCTGTGCCAAAAAAAAAGCAGTTTTCTATGCATTTCAGGGGTACTGTGGGGTTTTTTGAACCCCCAAATTTTTTATTGGCTGTGCCAAAAAAAGCAGTTTTCTATGCATTTCAGGGGTTTTGACCTTTGACCTTTCTAGTGTTTTGACCTTTGACCTTTCTAGCGATGAAAAAAGCGCATCGTGGCATTTTGACCTTTCTAGCGATTTGACCTTTGACCTTTTGACCTTTGACCTTTGATGTTTTGATTTTTGACCTTTCTAGCGATTTGACCTTTGACCTTTTGACCTTTGACCTTTCTAGCGTTTTGGCCAAAAAAAAGCAGTTTTCTATGCATTTCAGGGGTACTGTGGGGTTTTTTGAAGCCCCAATTTTTTTATTGCCAAAAAAAAGCAGTTTTCTATGCATTTCAGGGGTACTGTGGGGTTTTTTGATTTTTTTATTGGCTGTGCCAAAAAAAAGCAGTTTTCTATGCATTTCAGGGGTACTGTGGGGTTTTTTGAACCCCCTTTTTTTTTATTGGCTGTGCCAAAAAAAAAGCAGTTTTCTATGCATTTCAGGGGTACTGTGGGGTTTTTTGAACCCCCAATTTTTTTATTGGCTGTGCCAAAAAAAGCAGTTTTCTATGCATTTCAGGGGTTTTGACCTTTGACCTTTCTAGTGTTTTGACCTTTGACCTTTCTAGCGATGAAAAAAGCGCATCGTGGCATTTTGACCTTTCTAGCGATTTGACCTTTGACCTTTGACCTTTCTAGCGTTTTGACCTTTGACGTTTTGATTTTTGACCTTTCTAGCGATTTGACCTTTGACCTTTTGACCTTTGACCTTTTGACCTTTGACCTTTCTAGCGTTTTGACCTTTGACCTTTCTAGCGATGAAAAAGCGCATCGTGACGTTTTGAAAAAACCGCATCGTGGCATTTTGACCTTTCTATCGATTTGACCCTTTGACCTTTTGACCTTTGACCTTTCTAGCGTTTTGGCCAAAAAAAAGCAGTTTTCTATGTATTTCAGGGGTACTGTGGGTTTTTTTGAACCCCCAATTTTTGTATTGGCTGTGCCAAAAAAAAGCAGTTTTCTATGCATTTCAGGGGTACTGTGGGGTTTTTTGAACCCCCAATTTTTTTATTGGCTGTGCCAAAAAAAAGCAGTTTTCTATGCATTTCAGGGGTACTGTGGGGTTTTTTGAACCCCCAATTTTTTTATTGGCTGTGCCAAAAAAAAGCAGTTTTCTATGCATTTCAGGGGTTTTGACCTTTGACCTTTCTAGTGTTTTGACCTTTGACCTTTCTAGCGATGAAAAAAGCGCATCGTGGCATTTTGACCTTTCTAGCGATTTGACCTTTTGACCTTTGACCTTTGATGTTTTGATTTTTAAACTTTCTAGCGATTTGACCTTTGACCTTTTGACCTTTTGACCTTTGACCTTTTGACCTTTGACCTTTCTAGCGTTTTGGCCAAAAAAAAAGCAGTTTTCTATGCATTTCAGGGGTACTGTGAGGTTTTTTGAACCCCCAATTTTGTTATTGGCTGTGCCAAAAAAAATCAGTTTTCTATGCATTTCAGGGGTACTGTGGGGTTTTTTGAACCCCCAATTTTTGTATTGGCTGTGCCAAAAAAAAGCAGTTTTCTATGCATTTCAGGGGTACTGTGGGGTTTTTTTATTTTTTTATTGGCTGTGCCAAAAAAAGGCAGTTTTCTATGCATTTCAGGGGTACTGTGGGGTTTTTTGAACCCCCAATTTTTTTATTGGCTGTGCCAAAAAAAAGCAGTTTTCTATGCATTTCAGGGGTACTGTGGGGTTTTTTGAACCCCCAATTTTTTTATTGGCTGTGCCAAAAAAAGCAGTTTTCTATGCATTTCAGGGGTTTTGACCTTTGACCTTTCTAGCGTTTTGACCTTTGACCTTTCTAGCGATGAAAAAGCGCATCGTGACGTTTTGAAAAAACCGCATCGTGGCATTTTGACCTTTCTATCGATTTGACCCTTTGACCTTTTGACCTTTGACCTTTCTAGCGTTTTGGCCAAAAAAAAGCAGTTTTCTATGCATTTCAGGGGTACTGTGGGTTTTTTTGAACCCCCAATTTTTGTATTGGCTGTGCCAAAAAAAAGCAGTTTTCTATGCATTTCAGGGGTACTGTGGGGTTTTTTGAACCCCCATTTTTTTTATTGGCTGTGCCAAAAAAAAGCAGTTTTCTATGCATTTCAGGGGTACTGTGGGGTTTTTTGAACCCCCAATTTTTTTATTGGCTGTGCCAAAAAAAAGCAGTTTTCTATGCATTTCAGGGGTTTTGACCTTTGACCTTTCTAGTGTTTTGACCTTTGACCTTTCTAGCGATGAAAAAAGCGCATCGTGGCATTTTGACCTTTCTAGCGATTTGACCTTTTGACCTTTTGACCTTTGACCTTTGATGTTTAGATTTTTAAACTTTCTAGCTATTTGACCTTTGACCTTTTGACCTTTGACCTTTTGACCTTTGACCTTTCTAGCGTTTTGGCCAAAAAAAAAGCAGTTTTCTATGCATTTCAGGGGTAATGTGAGGTTTTTTGAACCCCCAATTTTTTTATTGGCTGTGCCAAAAAAAATCAGTTTTCTATGCATTTCAGGGGTACTGTGGGGTTTTTTGAACCCCCAATTTTTGTATTGGCTGTGCCAAAAAAAAGCAGTTTTCTATGCATTTCAGGGGTACTGTGGGGTTTTTTTATTTTTTTATTGGCTGTGCCAAAAAAAAGCAGTTTTCTATGCATTTCAGGGGTACTGTGGGGTTTTTTGAACCCCCAATTTTTTTATTGGCTGTGCCAAAAAAAAGCAGTTTTCTATGCATTTCAGGGGTTTTGACCTTTGACCTTTCTAGCGATTTGACCTTTGACCTTTTGACCTTTTGACCTTTTGACCTTTGACCTTTCTGGCGTTTTGACCTTTGACCTTTCTAGCGATGAAAAAGCGCATCGTGACGTTTTGAAAAAACGCATCGTGGCATTTTGACCTTTCTATCGATTTGACCTTTTGACCTTTGACCTTTTGACCTTTGACCTTTCTAGCGTTTTGGCCAAAAAAAAGCAGTTTTCTATGCATTTCAGGGGTACTGTGGGGTTTTTTGAACCCCCAATTTTTTTATTGCCAAAAAAAAGCAGTTTTCTATGCATTTCAGGGGTACTGTGGGGTTTTTTGATTTTTTTATTGGCTGTGCCAAAAAAAAGCAGTTTTCTATGCATTTCAGGGGTACTGTGGGGTTTTTTGAACCCCCTTTTTTTTTATTGGCTGTGCCAAAAAAAAGCAGTTTTCTATGCATTTCAGGGGTACTGTGGGGTTTTTTGAACCCCCAATTTTTTTATTGGCTGTGCCAAAAAAAGCAGTTTTCTATGCATTTCAGGGGTTTTGACCTTTGACCTTTCTAGTGTTTTGACCTTTGACCTTTCTAGCGATGAAAAAAGCGCATCGTGGCATTTTGACCTTTCTAGCGATTTGACCTTTGACCTTTGACCTTTGACCTTTCTAGCGTTTTGACCTTTGACGTTTTGATTTTTGACCTTTCTAGCGATTTGACCTTTGACCTTTTGACATTTGACCTTTTGACCTTTGACCTTTCTAGCGTTTTGACCTTTGACCTTTCTAGCGATGAAAAAGCGCATCGTGACGTTTTGAAAAAACCGCATCGTGGCATTTTGACCTTTCTATCGATTTGACCTTTTGACCTTTGACCTTTTGACCTTTGACCTTTCTAGCGTTTTGGCCAAAAAAAAAGCAGTTTTCTATGCATTTCAGGGGTACTGTGGGTTTTTTTGAACCCCCAATTTTTGTATTGGCTGTGCCAAAAAAAAGCAGTTTTCTATGCATTTCAGGGGTACTGTGGGGTTTTTTGAACCCCCAATTTTTTTATTGGCTGTGCCAAAAAAAAGCAGTTTTCTATGCATTTCAGGGGTACTGTGGGGTTTTTTGAACCCCCAATTTTTGTATTGGCTGTGCCAAAAAAAAGCAGTTTTCTATGCATTTCAGGGGTACTGTGGGGTTTTTTGAACCCCCAATTTTTTTATTGGCTGTGCCAAAAAAAAGCAGTTTTCTATGCATTTCAGGGGTACTGTGGGGTTTTTTGAACCCCCAATTTTTTTATTGGCTGTGAAAAAAGCGCATCGTGGCATTTTGACCTTTCTAGCGATTTGACCTTTGACCTTTTGACCTTTGACCTTTGATGTTTTGACCTTTCTAGCGATTTGACCTTTGACCTTTTGACCTTTTGACCTTTGACCTTTCTAGCGTTTTGGCCAAAAAAAAAAGCAGTTTTCTATGCATTTCAGGGGTACTGTGGGGTTTTTTGAACCCCCAATTTTTTTATTGGCTGTGCCAAAAAAAAGCAGTTTTCTATGCATTTCAGGGGTACTGTGGGGTTTTTTGAACCCCCAATTTTTTTATTGGCTGTGCCAAAAAAAAGCAGTTTTCTATGCATTTCAGGGGTACTGTGGGGTTTTTAGATTTTTTTTATTGGCTGTGCCAAAAAAAAAGCAGTTTTCTATGCATTTCAGGGGTACTGTGGGGTTTTTTGAACCCCCAATTTTTTTATTGGCTGTGCCAAAAAAAAGCAGTTTTCTATGCATTTCAGGGGTACTGTGGGGTTTTTTGAACCCCCAATTTTTGTATTGGCTGTGCCAAAAAAAAGCAGTTTTCTATGCATTTCAGGGGTACTGTGGGGTTTTTTGATTTTTTTATTGGCTGTGCCAAAAAAAAGCAGTTTTCTATGCATTTCAGGGGTACTGTGGGGTTTTTTGAACCCCCAATTTTTTTATTGGCTGTGCCAAAAAAAGCAGTTTTCTATGCATTTCAGGGGTTTTGACCTTTGACCTTTCTAGCGTTTTGACCTTTGACCTTTCTAGCGATGAAAAAGCGCATCGTGACGTTTTGAAAAAACCGCATCGTGGCATTTTGACCTTTCTATCGATTTGACCTTTTGACCTTTGACCTTTTGACCTTTGACCTTTCTAGCGTTTTGGCCAAAAAAAGCAGTTTTCTATGCATTTCAGGGGTACTGTGGGGTTTTTTGAACCCCCAATTTTTGTATTGGCTGTGCCAAAAAAAAGCAGTTTTCTATGCATTTCAGGGGTACTGTGGGGTTTTTTGAACCCCCAATTTTTTTATTGGCTGTGCCAAAAAAAAGCAGTTTTCTATGCATTTCAGGGGTACTGTGGGGTTTTTTGAACCCCCAATTTTTTTATTGGCTGTGCCAAAAAAAAGGAGTTTTCTATGCATTTCACGGGTTTTGACCTTTGACCTTTCTAGTGTTTTGACCTTTGACATTTCTAGCGATGAAAAAAGCGCATCGTGGCATTTTGACCTTTCTAGCGATTTGACCTTTGACCTTTTGACCTTTGACCTTTGATGTTTTGATTTTTGACCTTTCTAGCGATTTGACCTTTGACCTTTTGACCTTTGACCTTTTGACCTTTGACCTTTCTAGCGTTTTGGCCAAAAAAAAGCAGTTTTCTATGCATTTCAGGGGTACCGTGGGGTTTTTTGAAGCCCCAATTTTTTTATTGCCAAAAAAAAGCAGTTTTCTATGCATTTCAGGGGTACTGTGGGGTTTTTTGATTTTTTTATTGGCTGTGCCAAAAAAAAGCAGTTTTCTATGCATTTCAGGGGTACTGTGGGGTTTTTTGAACCCCCTTTTTTTTTATTGGCTGTGCCAAAAAAAAAGCAGTTTTCTATGCATTTCAGGGGTACTGTGGGGTTTTTTGAACCCCCAATTTTTTTATTGGCTGTGCCAAAAAAAGCAGTTTTCTATGCATTTCAGGGGTTTTGACCTTTGACCTTTCTAGTGTTTTGACCTTTGACCTTTCTAGCGATGAAAAAAGCGCATCGTGGCATTTTGACCTTTCTAGCGATTTGACCTTTGACCTTTGACCTTTCTAGCGTTTTGACCTTTGACGTTTAGATTTTTGACCTTTCTAGCGATTTGACCTTTGACCTTTTGACCTTTGACCTTTTGACCTTTGACCTTTCTAGCGTTTTGACCTTTGACCTTTCTAGCGATGAAAAAGCGCATCGTGACGTTTTGAAAAAACCGCATCGTGGCATTTTGACCTTTCTATCGATTTGACCCTTTGACCTTTTGACCTTTGACCTTTCTAGCGTTTTGGCCAAAAAAAAAGCAGTTTTCTATGCATTTCAGGGGTACTGTGGGTTTTTTTGAACCCCCAATTTTTGTATTGGCTGTGCCAAAAAAAAGCAGTTTTCTATGCATTTCAGGGGTACTGTGGGGTTTTTTGAACCCCCAATTTTTTTATTGGCTGTGCCAAAAAAAAGCAGTTTTCTATGCATTTCAGGGGTACTGTGGGGTTTTTTGAACCCCCAATTTTTTTATTGGCTGTGCCAAAAGAAAGCAGTTTTCTATGCATTTCAGGGGTTTTGACCTTTGACCTTTCTAGTGTTTTGACCTTTGACCTTTCTAGCGATGAAAAAAGCGCATCGTGGCATTTTGACCTTTCTAGCGATTTGACCTTTTGACCTTTTGACCTTTGATGTTTTGATTTTTAAACTTTCTAGCGATTTGACCTTTGACCTTTTGACCTTTTGACCTTTGACCTTTTGACCTTTGACCTTTCTAGCGTTTTGGCCCAAAAAAAAGCAGTTTTCTATGCATTTCAGGGGTACTGTGAGGTTTTTTGAACCCCCAATTTTGTTATTGGCTGTGCCAAAAAAAATCAGTTTTCTATGCATTTCAGGGGTACTGTGGGGTTTTTTGAACCCCCAATTTTTGTATTGGCTGTGCCAAAAAAAAGCAGTTTTCTATGCATTTCAGGGGTACTGTGGGGTTTTTTGAACCCCCAATTTTTTTATTGGCTGTGCCAAAAAAAAGCAGTTTTCTATGCATTTCAGGGGTACTGTGGGGTTTTTTGAACCCCCAATTTTTTTATTGGCTGTGCCAAAAAAAGCAGTTTTCTATGCATTTCAGGGGTTTTGACCTTTGACCTTTCTAGCGTTTTGACCTTTGACCTTTCTAGCGATGAAAAAGCGCATCGTGACGTTTTGAAAAAACCGCATCGTGGCATTTTGACCTTTCTATCGATTTGACCTTTTGACCTTTGACCTTTTGACCTTTGACCTTTCTAGCGTTTTGGCCAAAAAAAGCAGTTTTCTATGCATTTCAGGGGTACTGTGGGGTTTTTTTATTTTTTTATTGGCTGTGCCAAAAAAAAGCAGTTTTCTATGCATTTCAGGGGTACTGTGGGGTTTTTTGAACCCCCAATTTTTTTATTGGCTGTGCCAAAAAAAAGCAGTTTTCTATGCATTTCAGGGGTACTGTGGGGTTTTTTGAACCCCCAATTTTTTTATTGGCTGTGCCAAAAAAAGCAGTTTTCTATGCATTTCAGGGGTTTTGACCTTTGACCTTTCTAGCGTTTTGACCTTTGACCTTTCTAGCGATGAAAAAGCGCATCGTGACGTTTTGAAAAAACCGCATCGTGGCATTTTGACCTTTCTATCGATTTGACCTTTTGACCTTTGACCTTTTGACCTTTGACCTTTCTAGCGTTTTGGCCAAAAAAAGCAGTTTTCTATGCATTTCAGGGGTACTGTGGGGTTTTTTGAACCCCCAATTTTTTTATTGGCTGTGCCAAAAAAAAGCAGTTTTCTATGCATTTCAGGGGTACTGTGGGGTTTTTTGAACCCCCAATTTTTTTATTGGCTGTGCCAAAAAAAAGCAGTTTTCTATGCATTTCAGGGGTACTGTGGGGTTTTTTGAACCCCCAATTTTTTTATTGGCTGTGCCAAAAAAAAGCAGTTTTCTATGCATTTCACGGGTTTTGACCTTTGACCTTTCTAGTGTTTTGACCTTTGACCTTTCTAGCGATGAAAAAAGCGCATCGTGGCATTTTGACCTTTCTAGCGATTTGACCTTTGACCTTTTGACCTTTTGACCTTTGACCTTTGATGTTTTGATTTTTGACCTTTCTATCGATTTGACCTTTTGACCTTTGACCTTTTGACCTTTGACCTTTCTAGCGTTTTGGCCAAAAAAAGCAGTTTTCTATGCATTTCAGGGGTACTGTGGGTTTTTTTGAACCCCCAATTTTTGTATTGGCTGTGCCAAAAAAAAGCAGTTTTCTATGCATTTCAGGGGTACTGTGGGGTTTTTTGAACCCCCAATTTTTTTATTGGCTGTGCCAAAAAAAAGCAGTTTTCTATGCATTTCAGGGGTACTGTGGGGTTTTTTGAACCCCCAATTTTTTTATTGGCTGTGCCAAAAAAAAGCAGTTTTCTATGCATTTCAGGGGTTTTGACCTTTGACCTTTCTAGTGTTTTGACCTTTGACCTTTCTAGCGATGAAAAAAGCGCATCGTGGCATTTTGACCTTTCTAGCGATTTGACCTTTTGACCTTTTGACCTTTGACCTTTGATGTTTTGATTTTTAAACTTTCTAGCGATTTGACCTTTGACCTTTTGACCTTTTGACCTTTGACCTTTTGACCTTTGACCTTTCTAGCGTTTTGGCCAAAAAAAAAGCAGTTTTCTATGCATTTCAGGGGTACTGTGAGGTTTTTTGAACCCCCAATTTTGTTATTGGCTGTGCCAAAAAAAATCAGTTTTCTATGCATTTCAGGGGTACTGTGGGGTTTTTTGAACCCCCAATTTTTGTATTGGCTGTGCCAAAAAAAAGCAGTTTTCTATGCATTTCAGGGGTACTGTGGGGTTTTTTTATTTTTTTATTGGCTGTGCCAAAAAAAAGCAGTTTTCTATGCATTTCAGGGGTACTGTGGGGTTTTTTGAACCCCCAATTTTTTTATTGGCTGTGCCAAAAAAAAGCAGTTTTCTATGCATTTCAGGGGTACTGTGGGTTTTTTTGAACCCCCAATTTTTTTATTGGCTGTGCCAAAAAAAGCAGTTTTCTATGCATTTCAGGGGTTTTGACCTTTGACCTTTCTAGCGTTTTGACCTTTGACCTTTCTAGCGATGAAAAAGCGCATCGTGACGTTTTGAAAAAAAACCGCATCGTGTCATTTTGACCTTTCTATCGATTTGACCCTTTGACCTTTTGACCTTTGACCTTTCTAGCGTTTTGGCCAAAAAAAAGCAGTTTTCTATGCATTTCAGGGGTACTGTGGGTTTTTTTGAACCCCCAATTTTTTTATTGCCAAAAAAAAGCAGTTTTCTATGCATTTCAGGGGTACTGTGGGGTTTTTTGATTTTTTTATTGGCTGTGCCAAAAAAAAGCAGTTTTCTATGCATTTCAGGGGTACTGTGGGGTTTTTTGAACCCCCTTTTTTTTATTGGCTGTGCCAAAAAAAAGCAGTTTTCTATGCATTTCAGGGGTACTGTGGGGTTTTTTGAACCCCCAATTTTTTTATTGGCTGTGCCAAAAAAAGCAGTTTTCTATGCATTTCAGGGGTTTTGACCTTTGACCTTTCTAGCGATGAAAAAAGCGCATCGTGGCATTTTGACCTTTCTAGCGATTTGACCTTTGACCTTTGACCTTTGACCTTTCTAGCGTTTTGACCTTTGACGTTTTGATTTTTGACCTTTCTAGCGATTTGACCTTTGACCTTTTGACATTTGACCTTTTGACCTTTGACCTTTCTAGCGTTTTGACCTTTGACCTTTCTAGCGATGAAAAAGCGCATCGTGACGTTTTGAAAAAACCGCATCGTGGCATTTTGACCTTTCTATCGATTTGACCTTTTGACCTTTGACCTTTTGACCTTTGACCTTTCTAGCGTTTTGGCCAAAAAAAAGCAGTTTTCTATGCATTTCAGGGGTACTGTGGGTTTTTTTGAACCCCCAATTTTTGTTTTGGCTGTGCCAAAAAAAAGCAGTTTTCTATGCATTTCAGGGGTACTGTGGGGTTTTTTGAACCCCCAATTTTTTTATTGGCTGTGCCAAAAAAAAGCAGTTTTCTATGCATTTCAGGGGTACTGTGGGGTTTTTTGAACCCCCAATTTTTGTATTGGCTGTGCCAAAAAAAAGCAGTTTTCTATGCATTTCAGGGGTACTGTGGGGTTTTTTGAACCCCCAATTTTTTTATTGGCTGTGCCAAAAAAAAGCAGTTTTCTATGCATTTCAGGGGTACTGTGGGGTTTTTTGAACCCCCAATTTTTTTATTGGCTGTGAAAAAAGCGCATCGTGGCATTTTGACCTTTCTAGCGATTTGACCTTTGACCTTTTGACCTTTGACCTTTGATGTTTTGACCTTTCTAGCGATTTGACCTTTGACCTTTTGACCTTTTGACCTTTGACCTTTCTAGCGTTTTGGCCAAAAAAAAAAGCAGTTTTCTATGCATTTCAGGGGTACTGTGGGGTTTTTTGAACCCCCAATTTTTTTATTGGCTGTGCCAAAAAAAAGCAGTTTTCTATGCATTTCAGGGGTACTGTGGGGTTTTTTGAACCCCCAATTTTTTTATTGGCTGTGCCAAAAAAAAGCAGTTTTCTATGCATTTCAGGGGTACTGTGGGGTTTTTAGATTTTTTTTATTGGCTGTGCCAAAAAAAAAGCAGTTTTCTATGCATTTCAGGGGTACTGTGGGGTTTTTTGAACCCCCAATTTTTTTATTGGCTGTGCCAAAAAAAAGCAGTTTTCTATGCATTTCAGGGGTACTGTGGGGTTTTTTGAACCCCCAATTTTTGTATTGGCTGTGCCAAAAAAAAGCAGTTTTCTATGCATTTCAGGGGTACTGTGGGGTTTTTTGATTTTTTTATTGGCTGTGCCAAAAAAAAGCAGTTTTCTATGCATTTCAGGGGTACTGTGGGGTTTTTTGAACCCCCAATTTTTTTATTGGCTGTGCCAAAAAAAGCAGTTTTCTATGCATTTCAGGGGTTTTGACCTTTGACCTTTCTAGCGTTTTGACCTTTGACCTTTCTAGCGATGAAAAAGCGCATCGTGACGTTTTGAAAAAACCGCATCGTGGCATTTTGACCTTTCTATCGATTTGACCTTTTGACCTTTGACCTTTTGACCTTTGACCTTTCTAGCGTTTTGGCCAAAAAAAGCAGTTTTCTATGCATTTCAGGGGTACTGTGGGGTTTTTTGAACCCCCAATTTTTGTATTGGCTGTGCCAAAAAAAAGCAGTTTTCTATGCATTTCAGGGGTACTGTGGGGTTTTTTGAACCCCCAATTTTTTTATTGGCTGTGCCAAAAAAAAGCAGTTTTCTATGCATTTCAGGGGTACTGTGGGGTTTTTTGAACCCCCAATTTTTTTATTGGCTGTGCCAAAAAAAAGGAGTTTTCTATGCATTTCACGGGTTTTGACCTTTGACCTTTCTAGTGTTTTGACCTTTGACCTTTCTAGCGATGAAAAAAGCGCATCGTGGCATTTTGACCTTTCTAGCGATTTGACCTTTGACCTTTTGACCTTTGACCTTTGATGTTTTGATTTTTGACCTTTCTAGCGATTTGACCTTTGACCTTTTGACCTTTGACCTTTTGACCTTTGACCTTTCTAGCGTTTTGGCCAAAAAAAAGCAGTTTTCTATGCATTTCAGGGGTACTGTGGGGTTTTTTGAAGCCCCAATTTTTTTATTGCCAAAAAAAAGCAGTTTTCTATGCATTTCAGGGGTACTGTGGGGTTTTTTGATTTTTTTATTGGCTGTGCCAAAAAAAAGCAGTTTTCTATGCATTTCAGGGGTACTGTGGGGTTTTTTGAACCCCCTTTTTTTTTATTGGCTGTGCCAAAAAAAAGCAGTTTTCTATGCATTTCAGGGGTACTGTGGGGTTTTTTGAACCCCCAATTTTTTTATTGGCTGTGCCAAAAAAAGCAGTTTTCTATGCATTTCAGGGGTTTTGACCTTTGACCTTTCTAGTGTTTTGACCTTTGACCTTTCTAGCGATGAAAAAAGCGCATCGTGGCATTTTGACCTTTCTAGCGATTTGACCTTTGACCTTTGACCTTTCTAGCGTTTTGACCTTTGACGTTTAGATTTTTGACCTTTCTAGCGATTTGACCTTTGACCTTTTGACCTTTGACCTTTTGACCTTTGACCTTTCTAGCGTTTTGACCTTTGACCTTTCTAGCGATGAAAAAGCGCATCGTGACGTTTTGAAAAAACCGCATCGTGGCATTTTGACCTTTCTATCGATTTGACCCTTTGACCTTTTGACCTTTGACCTTTCTAGCGTTTTGGCCAAAAAAAAGCAGTTTTCTATGCATTTCAGGGGTACTGTGGGTTTTTTTGAACCCCCAATTTTTGTATTGGCTGTGCCAAAAAAAAGCAGTTTTCTATGCATTTCAGGGGCACTGTGGGGTTTTTTGAACCCCCAATTTTTTTATTGGCTGTGCCAAAAAAAAGCAGTTTTCTATGCATTTCAGGGGTACTGTGGGGTTTTTTGAACCCCCAATTTTTTTATTGGCTGTGCCAAAAGAAAGCAGTTTTCTATGCATTTCAGGGGTTTTGACCTTTGACCTTTCTAGTGTTTTGACCTTTGACCTTTCTAGCGATGAAAAAAGCGCATCGTGGCATTTTGACCTTTCTAGCGATTTGACCTTTTGACCTTTTGACCTTTGACCTTTGATGTTTTGATTTTTAAACTTTCTAGCGATTTGACCTTTGACCTTTTGACCTTTTGACCTTTGACCTTTTGACCTTTGACCTTTCTAGCGTTTTGGCCCAAAAAAAAGCAGTTTTCTATGCATTTCAGGGGTACTGTGAGGTTTTTTGAACCCCCAATTTTGTTATTGGCTGTGCCAAAAAAAATCAGTTTTCTATGCATTTCAGGGGTACTGTGGGGTTTTTTGAACCCCCAATTTTTGTATTGGCTGTGCCAAAAAAAAGCAGTTTTCTATGCATTTCAGGGGTACTGTGGGGTTTTTTTATTTTTTTATTGGCTGTGCCAAAAAAAAGCAGTTTTCTATGCATTTCAGGGGTACTGTGGGGTTTTTTGAACCCCCAATTTTTTTATTGGCTGTGCCAAAAAAAAGCAGTTTTCTATGCATTTCAGGGGTACTGTGGGGTTTTTTGAACCCCCAATTTTTTTATTGGCTGTGCCAAAAAAAGCAGTTTTCTATGCATTTCAGGGGTTTTGACCTTTGACCTTTCTAGCGTTTTGACCTTTGACCTTTCTAGCGATGAAAAAGCGCATCGTGACGTTTTGAAAAAACCGCATCGTGGCATTTTGACCTTTCTATCGATTTGACCTTTTGACCTTTGACCTTTTGACCTTTGACCTTTCTAGCGTTTTGGCCAAAAAAAGCAGTTTTCTATGCATTTCAGGGGTACTGTGGGGTTTTTTTATTTTTTTATTGGCTGTGCCAAAAAAAAGCAGTTTTCTATGCATTTCAGGGGTACTGTGGGGTTTTTTGAACCCCCAATTTTTTTATTGGCTGTGCCAAAAAAAAGCAGTTTTCTATGCATTTCAGGGGTACTGTGGGGTTTTTTGAACCCCCAATTTTTTTATTGGCTGTGCCAAAAAAAGCAGTTTTCTATGCATTTCAGGGGTTTTGACCTTTGACCTTTCTAGCGTTTTGACCTTTGACCTTTCTAGCGATGAAAAAGCGCATCGTGACGTTTTGAAAAAACCGCATCGTGGCATTTTGACCTTTCTATCGATTTGACCTTTTGACCTTTGACCTTTTGACCTTTGACCTTTCTAGCGTTTTGGCCAAAAAAAGCAGTTTTCTATGCATTTCAGGGGTACTGTGGGGTTTTTTGAACCCCCAATTTTTGTATTGGCTGTGCCAAAAAAAAGCAGTTTTCTATGCATTTCAGGGGTACTGTGGGGTTTTTTGAACCCCCAATTTTTTTATTGGCTGTGCCAAAAAAAAGCAGTTTTCTATGCATTTCACGGGTTTTGACCTTTGACCTTTCTAGTGTTTTGACCTTTGACCTTTCTAGCGATGAAAAAAGCGCATCGTGGCATTTTGACCTTTCTAGCGATTTGACCTTTGACCTTTTGACCTTTTGACCTTTGACCTTTGATGTTTTGATTTTTGACCTTTCTAGCGATTTGACCTTTGACCTTTTGACCTTTGACCTTTTGACCTTTGACCTTTCTAGCGTTTTGGCCAAAAAAAAGCAGTTTTCTATGCATTTCAGGGGTACTGTGGGGTTTTTTGAACCCCCAATTTTTTTATTGCCAAAAAAAAGCAGTTTTCTATGCATTTCAGGGGTACTGTGGGGTTTTTTGATTTTTGTATTGGCTGTGCCAAAAAAAAGCAGTTTTCTATGCATTTCAGGGGTACTGTGGGGTTTTTTGAACCCCCTTTTTTTTTATTGGCTGTGCCAAAAAAAAGCAGTTTTCTATGCATTTCAGGGGTACTGTGGGGTTTTTTGAACCCCCAATTTTTTTTATTGGCTGTGCCAAAAAAAGCAGTTTTCTATGCATTTCAGGGGTTTTGACCTTTGACCTTTCTAGTGTTTTGACCTTTGACCTTTCTAGCGATGAAAAAAGCGCATCGTGGCATTTTGACCTTTCTAGCGATTTGACCTTTGACCTTTCTAGCGTTTTGACCTTTGACGTTTTGATTTTTGACCTTTCTAGCGATTTGACCTTTGACCTTTTGACCTTTGACCTTTTGACCTTTGACCTTTCTAGCGTTTTGACCTTTGACCTTTCTAGCGATGAAAAAGCGCATCGTGACGTTTTGAAAAAAGCGCATCGTGGCATTTTGACCTTTCTATCGATTTGACCCTTTGACCTTTTGACCTTTGACCTTTCTAGCGTTTTGGCCAAAAAAAAGCAGTTTTCTATGCATTTCAGGGGTACTGTGGGGTTTTTTGAACCCCCAATTTTTTTATTGGCTGTGCCAAAAAAAAGCAGTTTTCTATGCATTTCAGGGGTACTGTGGGGTTTTTTGAACCCCCAATTTTTTTATTGGCTGTGCCAAAAAAAAGCAGTTTTCTATGCATTTCAGGGGTTTTGACCTTTGACCTTTCTAGTGTTTTGACCTTTGACCTTTCTAGCGATGAAAAAAGCGCATCGTGGCATTTTGACCTTTCTAGCGATTTGACCTTTTGACCTTTGACCTTTGATGTTTTGATTTTTAAACTTTCTAGCGATTTGACCTTTGACCTTTTGACCTTTTGACCTTTGACCTTTTGACCTTTGACCTTTCTAGCGTTTTGGCCAAAAAAAAAGCAGTTTTCTATGCATTTCAGGGGTACTGTGAGGTTTTTTGAACCCCCAATTTTGTTATTGGCTGTGCCAAAAAAAAGCAGTTTTCTATGCATTTCAGGGGTACTGTGGGGTTTTTTTATTTTTTTATTGGCTGTGCCAAAAAAAAGCAGTTTTCTATGCATTTCAGGGGTACTGTGGGGGTTTTTTGAACCCCCAATTTTTTTATTGGCTGTGCCAAAAAAAAGCAGTTTTCTATGCATTTCAGGGGTACTGTGGGGTTTTTTGAACCCCCAATTTTTTTATTGGCTGTGCCAAAAAAAGCAGTTTTCTATGCATTTCAGGGGTTTTGACCTTTGACCTTTCTAGCGTTTTGACCTTTGACCTTTCTAGCGATGAAAAAGCGCATCGTGACGTTTTGAAAAAACCGCATCGTGGCATTTTGACCTTTCTATCGATTTGACCTTTTGACCTTTGACCTTTTGACCTTTGACCTTTCTAGCGTTTTGGCCAAAAAAAGCAGTTTTCTATGCATTTCAGGGGTACTGTGGGGTTTTTTGAACCCCCAATTTTTTTATTGCCAAAAAAAAGCAGTTTTCTATGCATTTCAGGGGTACTGTGGGGTTTTTTGATTTTTGTATTGGCTGTGCCAAAAAAAAGCAGTTTTCTATGCATTTCAGGGGTACTGTGGGGTTTTTTGAACCCCCTTTTTTTTTATTGGCTGTGCCAAAAAAAAAGCAGTTTTCTATGCATTTCAGGGGTACTGTGGGGTTTTTTGAACCCCCAATTTTTTTATTGGCTGTGCCAAAAAAAGCAGTTTTCTATGCATTTCAGGGGTTTTGACCTTTGACCTTTCTAGTGTTTTGACCTTTGACCTTTCTAGCGATGAAAAAAGCGCATCGTGGCATTTTGACCTTTCTAGCGATTTGACCTTTGACCTTTGACCTTTCTAGCGTTTTGACCTTTGACGTTTTGATTTTTGACCTTTCTAGCGATTTGACCTTTGACCTTTTGACCTTTGACCTTTTGACCTTTGACCTTTCTAGCGTTTTGACCTTTGACCTTTCTAGCGATGAAAAAGCGCATCGTGACGTTTTGAAAAAACCGCATCGTGGCATTTTGACCTTTCTATCGATTTGACCTTTTGACCTTTGACCTTTTGACCTTTGACCTTTCTAGCGTTTTGGCCAAAAAAAAGCAGTTTTCTATGCATTTCAGGGGTACTGTGGGTTTTTTTGAACCCCCAATTTTTGTATTGGCTGTGCCAAAAAAAAGCAGTTTTCTATGCATTTCAGGGGTACTGTGGGGTTTTTTGAACCCCCAATTTTTTTATTGTTTGTGCCAAAAAAAAGCAGTTTTCTATGCATTTCAGGGGTACTGTGGGGTTTTTTGAACCCCCAATTTTTTTATTGGCTGTGCCAAAAAAAAAGCAGTTTTCTATGCATTTCAGGGGTTTTGACCTTTGACCTTTCTAGTGTTTTGACCTTTGACCTTTCTAGCGATGAAAAAAGCGCATCGTGGCATTTTGACCTTTCTAGCGATTTGACCTTTTGACCTTTGACCTTTGATGTTTTGATTTTTAAACTTTCTAGCGATTTGACCTTTGACCTTTGACCTTTGACCTTTTGACCTTTTGACCTTTGACCTTTCTAGCGTTTTGGCCCAAAAAAAAGCAGTTTTCTATGCATTTCAGGGGTACTGTGGGGTTTTTTGAACCCCCAATTTTTTTATTGGCTGTGAAAAAAGCGCATCGTGGCATTTTGACCTTTCTAGCGATTTGACCTTTGACCTTTTGACCTTTTGACCTTTGATGTTTTGACCTTTCTAGCGATTTGACCTTTGACCTTTTGACCTTTGACCTTTTGACCTTTGACCTTTCTAGCGTTTTGGCCAAAAAAAAAAGCAGTTTTCTATGCATTTCAGGGGTACTGTGGGGTTTTTTGAACCCCCAATTTTTTTATTGGCTGTGCCAAAAAAAAGCAGTTTTTTATGCATTTCAGGGGTACTGTGGGGTTTTTTGAACCCCCAATTTTTTTATTGGCTGTGCCAAAAAAAAGCAGTTTTCTATGCATTTCAGGGGTACTGTGGGGTTTTTTGAACCCCCAATTTTTTTATTGGCTGTGCCAAAAAAAAGCAGTTTTCTATGCATTTCAGGGGTACTGTGGGGTTTTTTGAACCCCCAATTTTTGTATTGGCTGTGCCAAAAAAAAGCAGTTTTCTATGCATTTCAGGGGTACTGTGGGGTTTTTTTATTTTTTTATTGGCTGTGCCAAAAAAAAGCAGTTTTCTATGCATTTCAGGGGTACTGTGGGGTTTTTTGAACCCCCAATTTTTTTATTGGCTGTGCCAAAAAAAAGCAGTTTTCTATGCATTTCAGGGGTACTGTGGGGTTTTTTGAACCCCCAATTTTTTTATTGGCTGTGCCAAAAAAAGCAGTTTTCTATGCATTTCAGGGGTTTTGACCTTTGACCTTTCTAGCGTTTTGACCTTTGACCTTTCTAGCGATGAAAAAGCGCATCGTGACGTTTTGAAAAAACCGCATCGTGGCATTTTGACCTTTCTAGCGTTTTGGCCAAAAAAAGCAGTTTTCTATGCATTTCAGGGGTACTGTGGGGTTTTTTGAACCCCCAATTTTTTTATTGGCTGTGCCAAAAAAAAGCAGTTTTCTATGCATTTCAGGGGTACTGTGGGGTTTTTTGAACCCCCAATTTTTTTATTGGCTGTGCCAAAAAAAAGCAGTTTTCTATGCATTTCAGGGGTACTGTGGGGTTTTTTGAACCCCCAATTTTTTTATTGGCTGTGCCAAAAAAAAGCAGTTTTCTATGCATTTCAGGGGTTTTGACCTTTGACCTTTCTAGTGTTTTGACCTTTGACCTTTCTAGCGATGAAAAAAGCGCATCGTGGCATTTTGACCTTTCTAGCGATTTGACCTTTGACCTTTTGACCTTTGACCTTTTGACCTTTGACCTTTCTAGCGTTTTGACCTTTGACGTTTTGATTTTTGACCTTTGTAGCGATTTGACCTTTGACCTTTTGACCTTTGACCTTTTGACCTTTGACCTTTCTAGCGTTTTGACCTTTGACCTTTCTAGCGATGAAAAAGCGCATCGTGACGTTTTGAAAAAACCGCATCGTGGCATTTTGACCTTTCTATCGATTTGACCTTTTGACCTTTGACCTTTTGACCTTTGACCTTTCTAGCGTTTTGGCCAAACAAAAGCAGTTTTCTATGCATTTCAGGGGTACTGTGGGTTTTTTTGAACCCCCAATTTTTTTATTGGCTGTGCCAAAAAAAAGCAGTTTTCTATGCATTTCAGGGGTACTGTGGGGTTTTTTGAACCCCCAATTTTTTTATTGGCTGTGCCAAAAAAAAGCAGTTTTCTATGCATTTCAGGGGTACTGTGGGGTTTTTTGAACCCCCAATTTTTTTATTGGCTGTGCCAAAAAAAAGCAGTTTTCTATGCATTTCAGGGGTTTTGACCTTTGACCTTTCTAGCGATTTGACCTTTGACCTTTTGACCTTTTGACCTTTGACCTTTCTGGCGTTTTGACCTTTGACCTTTCTAGCGATGAAAAAGCGCATCGTGACGTTTTGAAAAAACGCATCGTGGCATTTTGACCTTTCTATCGATTTGACCTTTTGACCTTTGACCTTTTGACCTTTGACCTTTCTAGCGTTTTGGCCAAAAAAAAGCAGTTTTCTATGCATTTCAGGGGTACTGTGGGGTTTTTTGATTTTTTTATTGGCTGTGCCAAAAAAAAGCAGTTTTCTATGCATTTCAGGGGTACTGTGGGGTTTTTTGATTTTTTTATTGGCTGTGCCAAAAAAAAGCAGTTTTCTATGCATTTCAGGGGTACTGTGGGGTTTTTTGAACCCCCTTTTTTTTTATTGGCTGTGCCAAAAAAAAGCAGTTTTCTATGCATTTCAGGGGTACTGTGGGGTTTTTTGAACCCCCAATTTTTTTATTGGCTGTGCCAAAAAAAGCAGTTTTCTATGCATTTCAGGGGTTTTGACCTTTGACCTTTCTAGTGTTTTGACCTTTGACCTTTCTAGCGATGAAAAAAGCGCATCGTGGCATTTTGACCTTTCTAGCGATTTGACCTTTGACCTTTGACCTTTCTAGCGTTTTGACCTTTGACGTTTTGATTTTTGACCTTTCTAGCGATTTGACCTTTGACCTTTTGACATTTGACCTTTTGACCTTTGACCTTTCTAGCGTTTTGACCTTTGACCTTTCTAGCGATGAAAAAGCGCATCGTGACGTTTTGAAAAAACCGCATCGTGGCATTTTGACCTTTCTATCGATTTGACCTTTTGACCTTTGACCTTTTGACCTTTGACCTTTCTAGCGTTTTGGCCAAAAAAAAGCAGTTTTCTATGCATTTCAGGGGTACTGTGGGTTTTTTTGAACCCCCAATTTTTGTATTGGCTGTGCCAAAAAAAAGCAGTTTTCTATGCATTTCAGGGGTACTGTGGGGTTTTTTGAACCCCCAATTTTTTTATTGGCTGTGCCAAAAAAAAGCAGTTTTCTATGCATTTCAGGGGTACTGTGGGGTTTTTTGAACCCCCAATTTTTTTATTGGCTGTGCCAAAAAAAAGCAGTTTTCTATGCATTTCAGGGGTACTGTGGGGTTTTTTGAACCCCCAATTTTTTTATTGGCTGTGCCAAAAAAAAGCAGTTTTCTATGCATTTCAGGGGTACTGTGGGGTTTTTTGAACCCCCAATTTTTTTATTGGCTGTGAAAAAAGCGCATCGTGGCATTTTGACCTTTCTAGCGATTTGACCTTTGACCTTTTGACCTTTGACCTTTGATGTTTTGACCTTTCTAGCGATTTGACCTTTGACCTTTTGACCTTTGACCTTTTGACCTTTGACCTTTCTAGCGTTTTGTCCAAAAAAAAAGCAGTTTTCTATGCATTTCAGGGGTACTGTGGGGTTTTTTGAACCCCCAATTTTTTTATTGGCTGTGCCAAAAAAAAGCAGTTTTCTATGCATTTCAGGGGTACTGTGGGGTTTTTTGAACCCCCAATTTTTTTATTGGCTGTGCCAAAAAAAAGCAGTTTTCTATGCATTTCAGGGGTACTGTGGGGTTTTTAGATTTTTTTTATTGGCTGTGCCAAAAAAAAAGCAGTTTTCTATGCATTTCAGGGGTACTGTGGGGTTTTTTGAACCCCCAATTTTTTTATTGGCTGTGCCAAAAAAAAGCAGTTTTCTATGCATTTCAGGGGTACTGTGGGGTTTTTTGAACCCCCAATTTTTGTATTGGCTGTGCCAAAAAAAAGCAGTTTTCTATGCATTTCAGGGGTACTGTGGGGTTTTTTGATTTTTTTATTGGCTGTGCCAAAAAAAAGCAGTTTTCTATGCATTTCAGGGGTACTGTGGGGTTTTTTGAACCCCCAATTTTTTTATTGGCTGTGCCAAAAAAAAGCAGTTTTCTATGCATTTCAGGGGTACTGTGGGGTTTTTTGAACCCCCAATTTTTTTATTGGCTGTGCCAAAAAAAGCAGTTTTCTATGCATTTCAGGGGTTTTGACCTTTGACCTTTCTAGCGTTTTGACCTTTGACCTTTCTAGCGATGAAAAAGCGCATCGTGACGTTTTGAAAAAACCGCATCGTGGCATTTTGACCTTTCTAGCGTTTTGGCCAAAAAAAGCAGTTTTCTATGCATTTCAGGGGTACTGTGGGGTTTTTTGAACCCCCAATTTTTTTATTGGCTGTGCCAAAAAAAAGCAGTTTTCTAAGCATTTCAGGGGTACTGTGGGGTTTTTTGAACCCCCAATTTTTTTATTGGCTGTGCCAAAAAAAAGCAGTTTTCTATGCATTTCAGGGGTACTGTGGGGTTTTTTGAACCCCCAATTTTTTTATTGGCTGTGCCAAAAAAAAGCAGTTTTCTATGCATTTCAGGGGTACTGTGGGGTTTTTAGATTTTTTTTATTGGCTGTGCCAAAAAAAAAGCAGTTTTCTATGCATTTCAGGGGTACTGTGGGGTTTTTTGAACCCCCAATTTTTTTATTGGCTGTGCCAAAAAAAAGCAGTTTTCTATGCATTTCAGGGGTACTGTGGGGTTTTTTGAACCCCCAATTTTTGTATTGGCTGTGCCAAAAAAAAGCAGTTTTCTATGCATTTCAGGGGTACTGTGGGGTTTTTTGATTTTTTTATTGGCTGTGCCAAAAAAAAGCAGTTTTCTATGCATTTCAGGGGTACTGTGGGGTTTTTTGAACCCCCAATTTTTTTATTGGCTGTGCCAAAAAAAAGCAGTTTTCTATGCATTTCAGGGGTACTGTGGGGTTTTTTGAACCCCCAATTTTTTTATTGGCTGTGCCAAAAAAAGCAGTTTTCTATGCATTTCAGGGGTTTTGACCTTTGACCTTTCTAGCGTTTTGACCTTTGACCTTTCTAGCGATGAAAAAGCGCATCGTGACGTTTTGAAAAAACCGCATCGTGGCATTTTGACCTTTCTAGCGTTTTGGCCAAAAAAAGCAGTTTTCTATGCATTTCAGGGGTACTGTGGGGTTTTTTGAACCCCCAATTTTTTTATTGGCTGTGCCAAAAAAAAGCAGTTTTCTAAGCATTTCAGGGGTACTGTGGGGTTTTTTGAACCCCCAATTTTTTTATTGGCTGTGCCAAAAAAAAGCAGTTTTCTATGCATTTCAGGGGTACTGTGGGGTTTTTTGAACCCCCAATTTTTTTATTGGCTGTGCCAAAAAAAAGCAGTTTTCTATGCATTTCAGGGGTTTTGACCTTTGACCTTTCTAGTGTTTTGACCTTTGACCTTTCTAGCGATGAAAAAAGCGCATCGTGGCATTTTGACCTTTCTAGCGATTTGACCTTTGACCTTTTGACCTTTGACCTTTTGACCTTTGACCTTTCTAGCGTTTTGACCTTTGACGTTTTGATTTTTGACCTTTGTAGCGATTTGACCTTTGACCTTTTGACCTTTGACCTTTTGACCTTTGACCTTTCTAGCGTTTTGACCTTTGACCTTTCTAGCGATGAAAAAGCGCATCGTGACGTTTTGAAAAAACCGCATCGTGGCATTTTGACCTTTCTATCGATTTGACCTTTTGACCTTTGACCTTTTGACCTTTGACCTTTCTAGCGTTTTGGCCAAACAAAAGCAGTTTTCTATGCATGTCAGGGGTACTGTGGGTTTTTTTGAACCCCCAATTTTTTTATTGGCTGTGCCAAAAAAAAGCAGTTTTCTATGCATTTCAGGGGTACTGTGGGGTTTTTTGAACCCCCAATTTTTTTATTGGCTGTGCCAAAAAAAAGCAGTTTTCTATGCATTTCAGGGGTACTGTGGGGTTTTTTGAACCCCCAATTTTTTTATTGGCTGTGCCAAAAAAAAGCAGTTTTCTATGCATTTCAGGGGTACTGTGGGGTTTTTTGAACCCCCAATTTTTGTATTGGCTGTGCCAAAAAAAAACAGTTTTCTATGCATTTCAGGGGTACTGTGGGGTTTTTTGAACCCCCAATTTTTTTATTGGCTGTGCCAAAAAAAAGCAGTTTTCTATGCATTTCAGGGGTAATGTGGGGTTTTTTGAACCCCCAATTTTTGTATTGGCTGTGCCAAAAAAAAAGCTGTTTTCTATGCATTTCAGGGGTACTGTGGGGTTTTTTGAACCCCCAATTTCTTTATTGGCTGTGCCAAAAAAAAGCAGTTTTCTATGCATTTCAGGGGTACTGTGGGGTTTTTTGAACCCCCAATTTTTGTATTGGCTGTGCCAAAAAAAAGCAGTTTTCTATGCATTTCAGGGGTACTGTGGGGTTTTTTGAACCCCCAATTTCTTTATTGGCTGTGCCAAAAAAAAGCAGTTTTCTATGCATTTCAGGGGTACTGTGGGGTTTTTTGAACCCCCAATTTCTTTATTGGCTGTGCCAAAAAAAAGCAGTTTTCTATGCATTTCAGGGGTACTGTGGGGTTTTTTGAACCCCCAATTTTTTTATTGGCTGTGCAAAAAAAAGCAGTTTTCTATGCATTTCAGGGGTACTGTGGGGTTTTTTGAACCCCCAATTTTTTTATTGGCTGTGCCAAAAAAAAGCAGTTTTCTATGCATTTCAGGGGTACTGTGGGGTTTTTTGAACCCCCAATTTTTTTATTGGCTGTGCCAAAAAAAAGCAGTTTTCTATGCATTTCAGGGGTACTGTGGGGTTTTTTGAACCCCCAATTGTTTTATTGGCTGTGCCAAAAAAAAGCAGTTTTCTATGCATTTCAGGGGTACTGTGGGGTTTTTTGAACCCCCAATTTTTTTATTGGCTGTGCCAAAAAAAAGCAGTTTTCTATGCATTCCAGGGGTACTGTGGGGTTTTTTGAACCCCCAATTTTTTTATTGGCTGTGCCAAAAAAAAACAGTTTTCTATGCATTTCAGGGGTACTGTGGGGTTTTTTGAACCCCCAAGTTTTTTTATTGGCTGTGCCAAAAAAAATGCAGTTTTCTATGCATTTCAGGGGTACTGTGGGGTTTTTTGAACCCCCAATTTCTTTATTGGCTGTGCCAAGAAAAAGCAGTTTTCTATGCATTTCAGGGGTACTGTGGGGTTTTTTGAACCCCCAATTTTTGTATTGGCTGTGCCAAAAAAAAGCAGTTTTCTATGCATTGCAGGGGTACTGTGGGTTTTTTTTAACCCCCAATTTTTTTATTGGCTGTGCCAAAAAAAGCAGTTTTCTATGCATTTCAGGGGTACTGTGGGGTTTTTTGAACCCCCAATTTTTGTATTGGCTGTGCCAAAAAAAAGCAGTTTTCTATGCATTTCAGGGGTACTGTGGGGTTTTTTTAACCCCCAATTTTTTTATTGGCTGTGCCAAAAAAAAGCAGTTTTCTATGCATTTCAGGGGTACTGTGGGGTTTTTTGAACCCCCAATTTTTTTATTGGCTGTGCCAAAAAAAAGCTGTTTTCTATGCATTTCAGGGGTACTGTGTGGTTTTTTGAACCCCCAATTTTTTTATTGGCTGTGCAAAAAAAAAAGCAGTTTTCTATGCATTTCAGGGGTACTGTGGGGTTTTTTGAACCCCCAATTTTTTTATTGGCTGTGCCAAAAAAAGCAGTTTTCTATGCATTTCAGGGGTTTTGACCTTTGACCTTTCTAGTGTTTTGACCTTTGACCTTTCTAGCGATGAAAAAAGCGCATCGTGGCATTTTGACCTTTCTAGCGATTTGACCTTTGACCTTTTGACCTTTGGCCTTTTGACCTTTGATGTTTTGATTTTTGACCTTTCTAGCGATTTGACCTTTGACCTTTTGACCTTTGACCTTTTGACCTTTGACCTTTCTAGCGTTTTGGCCAAAAAAAAGCAGTTTTCTATGCATTTCAGGGGTACTGTGGGGTTTTTTGAACCCCCAATTTTTTTATTGGCTGTGCCAAAAAAAAAGCAGTTTTCTATGCATTTCAGGGGTACTGTGGGGTTTTTTGAACCCCCAATTTTTTTATTGGCTGTGCCAAAAAAAAGCAGTTTTCTATGCATTTCAGGGGTACTGTGGGGTTTTTTGAACCCCCAATTTTTTTATTGGCTGTGCCAAAAAAAGCAGTTTTCTATGCATTTCAGGGGTTTTGACCTTTGACCTTTCTAGTGTTTTGACCTTTCTAGCGATGAAAAAAGCGCATCGTGGCATTTTGACCTTTCTAGCGATTTGACCTTTGACCTTTTGACTTTTGACCTTTCTAGCGTTTTGACCTTTGACGTTTTGATTTTTGACCTTTCTAGCGATTTGACCTTTGACCTTTTGACCTTTGCCCTTTTGACCTTTGACCTTTCTAGCGTTTTGGCCCAAAAAAAGCAGTTTTCTATGCATTTCAGGGGTACTGTGGGTTTTTTTGAACCCCCAATTTTTTTATTGGCTGTGCCAAAAAAAAAGCAGTTTTCTATGCATTTCAGGGGTACTGTGGGGTTTTTTGAACCCCCAATTTTTTTATTGGCTATGCCAAAAAAAAGCAGTTTTCTATGCATTTCAGGGGTACTGTGGGGTTTTTTGAACCCCCAATTTTTTTAGCAGTTTTCTATGCATTTCAGGGGTACTGTGGGGTTTTTTGAACCCCCAATTTTTTTATTGGCTGTGCAAAAAAAAGCAGTTTTCTATGCATTTCAGGGGTACTGTGGGGTTTTTTGAACCCCCAACTTTTTTTATTGGCTGTGCCAAAAAAAAGCAGTTTTCTATGCATTTCAGGGGTACTGTGGGGTTTTTTGAACCCCCAATCTTTTTTATTGGCTGTGCCAAAAAAAGCAGTTTTCTATGCATTTCAGGGGTTTTGACCTTTGACCTTTCTAGTGTTTTGACCTTTGACCTTTCTAGCGATGAAAAAAGCGCATCGTGGCATTTTGACCTTTCTAGCGATTTGACCTTTGACCTTTTGACCTTTGACCTTTCTAGCGTTTTGACCTTTGACGTTTTGATTTTTGACCTTTCTAGCGATTTGACCTTTGACCTTTTGACCTTTGACCTTTTGACCTTTGACCTTTTGACCTTTGACCTTTCTAGCGTTTTGGCCCAAAAAAAAGCAGTTTTCTATGCATTTCAGGGGTACTGTGGGGTTTTTTGAACCCCCAATTTTTTTATTGGCTGTGCCAAAAAAAAGCAGTTTTCTATGCATTTCAGGGGTACTGTGGGGTTTTTTGAACCCCCAATTTTTTTATTGGCTGTGCCAAAAAAAAGCAGTTTTCTATGCATTTCAGGGGTACTGTGGGGTTTTTTGAACCCCCAATTTTTGTATTGGCTGTGCCAAAAAAAAACAGTTTTCTATGCATTTCAGGGGTACTGTGGGGTTTTTTGAACCCCCAATTTTTTTATTGGCTGTGCCAAAAAAAAGCAGTTTTCTATGCATTTCAGGGGTAATGTGGGGTTTTTTGAACCCCCAATTTTTTTATTGGCTGTGCCAAAAAAAAAGCTGTTTTCTATGCATTTCAGGGGTACTGTGGGGTTTTTTGAACCCCCAATTTCTTTATTGGCTGTGCCAAAAAAAGCAGTTTTCTATGCATTTCAGGGGTACTGTGGGGTTTTTTGAACCCCCAATTTTTGTATTGGCTGTGCCAAAAAAAAGCAGTTTTCTATGCATTTCAGGGGTACTGTGGGGTTTTTTGAACCCCCAATTTCTTTATTGGCTGTGCCAAAAAAAAGCAGTTTTCTATGCATTTCAGGGGTACTGTGGGGTTTTTTGAACCCCCAATTTCTTTATTGGCTGTGCCAAAAAAAAGCAGTTTTCTATGCATTTCAGGGGTACTGTGGGGTTTTTTGAACCCCCAATTTTTTTATTGGCTGTGCAAAAAAAAGCAGTTTTCTATGCATTTCAGGGGTACTGTGGGGTTTTTTGAACCCCCAATTTTTTTATTGGCTGTGCCAAAAAAAAGCAGTTTTCTATGCATTTCAGGGGTACTGTGGGGTTTTTTGAACCCCCAATTTTTTTATTGGCTGTGCCAAAAAAAAGCAGTTTTCTATGCATTTCAGGGGTACTGTGGGGTTTTTTGAACCCCCAATTGTTTTATTGGCTGTGCCAAAAAAAAGCAGTTTTCTATGCATTTCAGGGGTACTGTGGGGTTTTTTGAACCCCCAATTTTTTTATTGGCTGTGCCAAAAAAAAGCAGTTTTCTATGCATTCCAGGGGTACTGTGGGGTTTTTTGAACCCCCAATTTTTTTATTGGCTGTGCCAAAAAAAAGCAGTTTTCTATGCATTTCAGGGGTACTGTGGGGTTTTTTGAACCCCCAAGTTTTTTTATTGGCTGTGCCAAAAAAAATGCAGTTTTCTATGCATTTCAGGGGTACTGTGGGGTTTTTTGAACCCCCAATTTCTTTATTGGCTGTGCCAAGAAAAAGCAGTTTTCTATGCATTTCAGGGGTACTGTGGGGTTTTTTGAACCCCCAATTTTTGTATTGGCTGTGCCAAAAAAAAGCAGTTTTCTATGCATTGCAGGGGTACTGTGGGTTTTTTTTAACCCCCAATTTTTTTATTGGCTGTGCCAAAAAAAGCAGTTTTCTATGCATTTCAGGGGTACTGTGGGGTTTTTTGAACCCCCAATTTTTGTATTGGCTGTGCCAAAAAAAAGCAGTTTTCTATGCATTTCAGGGGTACTGTGGGGTTTTTTGAACCCCCAATTTTTTTATTGGCTGTGCCAAAAAAAAGCAGTTTTCTATGCATTTCAGGGGTACTGTGGGGTTTTTTGAACCCCCAATTTTTTTATTGGCTGTGCCAAAAAAAAGCTGTTTTCTATGCATTTCAGGGGTACTGTGTGGTTTTTTGAACCCCCAATTTTTTTATTGGCTGTGCAAAAAAAAAAGCAGTTTTCTATGCATTTCAGGGGTACTGTGGGGTTTTTTTAACCCCCAATTTTTTTATTGGCTGTGCCAAAAAAAGCAGTTTTCTATGCATTTCAGGGGTTTTGACCTTTGACCTTTCTAGTGTTTTGACCTTTGACCTTTCTAGCGATGAAAAAAGCGCATCGTGGCATTTTGACCTTTCTAGCGATTTGACCTTTGACCTTTTGACCTTTGGCCTTTTGACCTTTGATGTTTTGATTTTTGACCTTTCTAGCGATTTGACCTTTGACCTTTTGACCTTTGACCTTTTGACCTTTGACCTTTCTAGCGTTTTGGCCAAAAAAAAGCAGTTTTCTATGCATTTCAGGGGTACTGTGGGGTTTTTTGAACCCCCAATTTTTTTATTGGCTGTGCCAAAAAAAAAGCAGTTTTCTATGCATTTCAGGGGTACTGTGGGGTTTTTTGAACCCCCAATTTTTTTATTGGCTGTGCCAAAAAAAAGCAGTTTTCTATGCATTTCAGGGGTACTGTGGGGTTTTTTGAACCCCCAATTTTTTTATTGGCTGTGCCAAAAAAAGCAGTTTTCTATGCATTTCAGGGGTTTTGACCTTTGACCTTTCTAGTGTTTTGACCTTTCTAGCGATGAAAAAAGCGCATCGTGGCATTTTGACCTTTCTAGCGATTTGACCTTTGACCTTTTGACTTTTGACCTTTCTAGCGTTTTGACCTTTGACGTTTTGATTTTTGACCTTTCTAGCGATTTGACCTTTGACCTTTTGACCTTTGCCCTTTTGACCTTTGACCTTTCTAGCGTTTTGGCCCAAAAAAAGCAGTTTTCTATGCATTTCAGGGGTACTGTGGGTTTTTTTGAACCCCCAATTTTTTTATTGGCTGTGCCAAAAAAAAAGCAGTTTTCTATGCATTTCAGGGGTACTGTGGGGTTTTTTGAACCCCCAATTTTTTTATTGGCTATGCCAAAAAAAAGCAGTTTTCTATGCATTTCAGGGGTACTGTGGGGTTTTTTGAACCCCCAATTTTTTTAGCAGTTTTCTATGCATTTCAGGGGTACTGTGGGGTTTTTTGAACCCCCAATTTTTTTATTGGCTGTGCAAAAAAAAGCAGTTTTCTATGCATTTCAGGGGTACTGTGGGGTTTTTTGAACCCCCAACTTTTTTTATTGGCTGTGCCAAAAAAAAGCAGTTTTCTATGCATTTCAGGGGTACTGTGGGGTTTTTTGAACCCCCAATCTTTTTTATTGGCTGTGCCAAAAAAAAGCAGTTTTCTATGCATTTCAGGGGTTTTGACCTTTGACCTTTCTAGTGTTTTGACCTTTGACCTTTCTAGCGATGAAAAAAGCGCATCGTGGCATTTTGACCTTTCTAGCGATTTGACCTTTGACCTTTTGACCTTTGACCTTTCTAGCGTTTTGACCTTTGACGTTTTGATTTTTGACCTTTCTAGCGATTTGACCTTTGACCTTTTGACCTTTGACCTTTTGACCTTTGACCTTTTGACCTTTGACCTTTCTAGCGTTTTGGCCCAAAAAAAAGCAGTTTTCTATGCATTTCAGGGGTACTGTGGGGTTTTTTGAACCCCCAATTTTTTTATTGGCTGTGCCAAAAAAAAGCAGTTTTCTATGCATTTCAGGGGTACTGTGGGGTTTTTTGAACCCCCAATTTCTTTATTGGCTGTGCCAAAAAAAAGCAGTTTTCTATGCATTTCAGGGGTACTGTGGGGTTTTTTGAACCCCCAATTTCTTTATTGGCTGTGCCAAAAAAAAGCAGTTTTCTATGCATTTCAGGGGTACTGTGGGGTTTTTTGAACCCCCAATTTTTTTATTGGCTGTGCAAAAAAAAAGCAGTTTTCTATGCATTTCAGGGGTACTGTGGGGTTTTTTGAACCCCCAATTTTTTTATTGGCTGTGCCAAAAAAAAGCAGTTTTCTATGCATTTCAGGGGTACTGTGGGGTTTTTTGAACCCCCAATTTTTTTATTGGCTGTGCCAAAAAAAGCAGTTTTCTATGCATTTCAGGGGTACTGTGGGGGTTTTTGAACCCCCAAGTTTTTTTATTGGCTGTGCCAAAAAAAATGCAGTTTTCTATGCATTTCAGGGGTACTGTGGGGTTTTTTGAACCCCCAATTTCTTTATTGGCTGTGCCAAAAAAAAGCAGTTTTCTATGCATTTCAGGGGTACTGTGGGGTTTTTTGAACCCCCAATTTTTGTATTGGCTGTGCCAAAAAAAAGCAGTTTTCTATGCATTGCAGGGGTACTGTGGGTTTTTTTTAACCCCCAATTTCTTTATTGGCTGTGCCAAAAAAAGCAGTTTTCTATGCATTTCAGGGGTACTGTGGGGTTTTTTGAACCCCCAATTTTTGTATTGGCTGTGCCAAAAAAAAGCAGTTTTCTATGCATTTCAGGGGTACTGTGGGGTTTTTTGAACCCCCAATTTTTTTATTGGCTGTGCCAAAAAAAAGCAGTTTTCTATGCATTTCAGGGGTACTGTGGGGTTTTTTGAACCCCCAATTTTTTTATTGGCTGTGCCAAAAAAAAGCTGTTTTCTATGCATTTCAGGGGTACTGTGTGGTTTTTTGAACCCCCAATTTTTTTATTGGCTGTGCAAAAAAAAAGCAGTTTTCTATGCATTTCAGGGGTACTGTGGGGTTTTTTGAACCCCCAATTTTTTTATTGGCTGTGTCAAAAAAAAGCAGTTTTCTATGCATTTCAGGGGTACTGTGGGGTTTTTTGAACCCCCAATTTTTTTATTGGCTGTGCCAAAAAAAAGCAGTTTTCTATGCATTTCAGGGGTACTGTGGGGTTTTTTGAACCCCCAATTTTTGTATTGGCTGTGCCAAAAAAAAGCAGTTTTCTATGCATTTCAGGGGTACTGTGGGGTTTTTTGAACCCCCAATTTTTTTATTGGCTGTGCCAAAAAAAAGCAGTTTTCTATGCATTTCAGGGGTACTGTGGGGGTTTTGAACCCCCAATTTTTTTATTGGCTGTGCCAAAAAAAAGCAGTTTTCTATGCATTTCAGGGGTACTGTGGGGTTTTTTGAACCCCCAATTTTTTTATTGGCTGTGTAAAAAAAAAGCAGTTTTCTATGCATTTCAGGGGTACTGTGGGGTTTTTTGAACCCCCAATTTTTTTATTGGCTGTGCCAAAAAAAAGCAGTTTTCTATGCATTTCAGGGGTACTGTGGGGTTTTTTGAACCCCCAATTTTTTTATTGGCTGTGCCAAAAAAAAGCAGTTTTCTATGCATTTCAGGGGTACTGTGGGGTTTTTTGAACCCCCAATTTTTTTATTGGCAGTTTTTTTTTGTGCGTCCATTTTGAGGCCATGAGTCACCAGGCAGACCTCCGATTCGCCGCCGTACCTCACAGTTTTTTCCACGATTGTCAACACACGTTTCTCAAAACAATAACGCGCGCGCGCGCACGCGCGCGCACACACACACACAACTGAAAACCTCACCATTCATTGAGTACACACACCACCGAGCATTTACAGCACAATGAAGTGCAAAATTGAAAACACAATCATAGAAATGGAACACACATGAATGACAACAATGACTCTGGAGAATGAGCCATTTCTCCTTTTGTGAAATGACTCGGTAGGTCTACTTTTTTCATAGTCAAACATAAAACAGCAGACAAATAAATATGCAGCCAAAATAGTTTTATTTCCTTTTTACTGTAACATTTACATTGCCGTAAGATCATTCCCTTCATTCCATTTACATTCCCGTAAGACTCCCGAAATCCCATAAGAGGGCATTTTTTTGGACAAAAATAGCAGATCTACAAGCTCACAACGCGCCGCAGCGCGACGTGTTGAGAGCTTGTAGATCAGCTATTTGCGGGACGCCAACCATGCACTCTTTAGCTAGTGGAGATGCAGGTGTACGATATGGATTCATAGAAACAAATTGGTTCAATGCAAAATGCTGCGTTCAAGTTCAGGAGACCTGGGGGGGGGGGGGGGGGGGGGGGGAGACAAATCTCCTGAATGCTGCCTTCCGGCATGGAAAGGAGATGGAGGCCATTTGGAAAGGAGATGGAAAGGAGATGGAGGGCATTTGCATATCTTTCACCATTCATGGTCTGGAGAGGGCAGTTGTTTTACAGACGGGTAAAAGGGCAGGGGCTGAAGACCCCTTTGATGTCTATGTGTGCACATCCCTGCCGGCCTGGTCATATAGCCCCGACTAGGGGTGTAACGATATAGTAACTGCATCGAGAAATTGATTTTAATTTCATGAATCGAAGTATATCGAAATGAAAACATTTTCAAAGCCATCTCAGGAATGGTCCCCTCTTACATTTGCTCTATGTTGGATCAGAATCCAAGTCCGTATCAGACCCGCTCGAGTGACTTCCTGACCCTCAGGGTTCCTTTTGCTAACTCAGAGCTAAAAGGTAAAGCAGCTTTTTCTGTCAGTGCTCCATTTGATTGGAACGAACTCCAAAAATCCCTAAAAATCAGATCACTGCCTTCCCTATAGGTCAATTCAGGGAAATGATTGCTAGCACTTTTACTCAACAATGTAACTATCTATTATAGTTATTTTAGCTTTGGACACTTTCTGTTTTACAATTCATATATTTGATATTGCTGTATTTAGTGTATGTTGTTGATTTTTTGTGTTTTGTATTTCGGCTACATTGAAAATGAGGGCCTGCCCCTCAATTGTACTAATGGTTATGATGATGATGATGAACATTGATTATGTATCGTATATCGTTTTGCAATGCAAATAATCGGTATCGAATCGTTTTGCTATCTAAATAATCGATCGAAAAAATATAAACTTTTAGTTACTCCACTGCGCCCTCTACCGATATTGCCAAGAGAAACCCCGCATAGAGAAAATAAATTCCTCAGGTGAAAAATAATCCCTTTCTGGCCAAAAAGTACATTTTATCAAGTGGTGGGGGGCTCAGAGTGCGTCCACTGAGGAAAGTAGGCTTTCTAATGACACAAACCACCTTTGTATTGGCGAGTAGGTGAAACGTTCTTTTAATTTTCATCAGTGGCGTGCACAGACATTTAGAGGGGCAGGTGCTCGAGTGAAAAAAAGGGCACCTTGTGCAGCGCGTGGAACCGGCCGGTTGCCTTAATAGTGTGAGATTTATAGATTTTGGGGCCTAAATAATATATTAGAAGCTTTTTATCAAGAATTGATCAATGTCACCATGGTCTACATGCTGTACAGTGTACACTGTACAAAAAAATAAAAAATAATGTTTATTTATTTTTTATTTTTTTCTATGTAATGTAGTTATGCTAACAGTTCATAAAGTTAACATAACTATAACTAAACGCATTTGAAATTCAATAAAAAGGTTACTTTTCAGGTTTCCAATTAAAAAATAGCAAAACATTATTCAGGTTTTCAATTCAAATATAGTAATATAATATTGTAAAAATAGCTGATCTACAAGCTCAAAACGTGTCGCAATGCGTTGAGCTTGTGGATCGGCTATTTTTGCTACGACAGTAATATGCACTGTGGCCCCCTGGAGTGAGGGTGGAAATACATCGTGTGACACTGCCACATAAAACGTGTGAAATAATGTATTTCCTGTCCTGGTATGAGTATTGAAAGAAAATTAAACATACTGGGGAATAACAAGGGAATATGTTGGTTAAACTATGGTTGAATATTTAACACTGAAATGTAGTGTATATACAGAGAATCTATGTAAAGCGCCTTGGATAAAGGCGCTATATAAATGCACCATTTATTTTGTGTAGTTGAACCATGGTCATCAATTTTCTGTTGACAAATGACAAGGTTTGATCACAAGGGGAGCTGTGGGGAAATGTATGTGAGCAATAGTTCCAGGAATAGTTCCAATTCCAGGAAGTGAACTGCCAGGAAGCTATAAAAGAACAGGAAGTGAGGCGCCGAGCCTGGGTTCCATTTTGGGCATGTTAGAAGAGGGTTTGGTGTGGTTATAGAGGGTTTGGTGTGGTTATAGAGGGTTTGGTGTGGTTATTATTCTTTGCCAAACACACTCTTTTCAAAGCCAATTCTTCACTTGCACAATGTAGGAGGCGGGACTAAGAGGGACTTCCTGCTTGTGGACTAAGTGTTTTCTTCCTGTCCATCGGGAGTGCCTGTAAGTCAGTCATTTTCAACGGACAATTATGGTATTTTCTCGTCACTTGTCATTTCTTAAATTACGTTTAAAAAAATCGTTTATTCGTATGGTTCATTAATTTACCATTTTCGTTTTTATGGTAATGTTTCATTTAGGTTTTTTTTTCTCAAGGGGAAAGTTGTATGCTCCAGTGCAGCAGCACAGACAGGCACGAATAATTTTTTTAAACGTAATTTTTAAAAATGACAAGTGACGAGAAAATACTATAATTGTCCGTAGAAAAGGACTGACTTACATGCACTCCCGATGGACAGGAAGAAAACACTTGGGTGATATCCCAACAGGAAGTCCGCCTTAGTCCCGCCTCCTACATTGTGCAAGTGAAGAATACTAAGCCAGATCAGAACTGAACGGTTACAAACAACCACACAGTTTGACAGAAGAACTTTGTTTAGGGAAGGAGAGAGAGTTTGGTCTCTGGACACTTTCTGAGGCTTTGAGCTCTGAAGAAACGATCAGAGCTGGTGAACAAAGGACCCAGCGGACCACGCCCGACTTAAAGGTTAAGTGAGCAGCTAGCCGCAATTTGCAACGCTAGATTTTTTTTATAATGTGATGAATCTAGAGTTGCAATACCCTCCTCTGACTCCCCACTCATCCAATTTGGTTTGCGATCTGCTTGTCTTAAACAACGTTAAACTCACCAACATTGCAGCTGTAGTCCAAGCTTGAATTATCCTCTTTCAATCTGCCAAGCTTGTTTTTCATAAAAATCCACTGTAGAGATGTTATGAGCTAGTTTCTGTCAAGAAATTCTGTGCAGGTGATTATTTTTCTAAGTGCTGGAGTTTGGAAGCACTCGTCGTATGTCACTGAACGGCCCTGCGTACTCGAATCTAGAGTTGCAAATTGCGGCTAGGTGAGCAGCATATACCGTTTCGTTTTTCTGGTAAGCAAGGCATTGCCTTTTTGTTTCATGACTTTTTTGGACTACTTTATTGAACAAAGAGGATCTGCAACGGATACGCGGAAACTTGGATTACTTTGGATACTTGGATTATTTTGGGGATACTTTGACTTTGGGGCACCTTTTTTTTAAAGGGACATTTCAGGTGAGAATCTAAATTGAATTGAACATTTTCATTTACATTTTGAAGGGACATTGCATTTAACCAATTTAATTACTTTTGTTTGATCTACCTTTAAACAATATAAAGACATTGCAATTTCAGTTAAAAATAAATAGTTTTATTTTGCTCTACAATACTGTTCGTTTCCAGTGTTAAAACTTACTGTCGCACGTACAGGACCTTTATTTCTTTATTTTATAATTAAAATCATCCTCAGGTCTAAATGGTTTAAAGCAGAGCATGACATAAATGGTGCATTTATATAGCGCCTTTATCCAAGGCGCTAATAAGCCTATCTCACAGAATTTCCCCGCCCCCTTAATACGCCCCCTTTCGGGGTTAGTGGTGATAGCGTGACGTCACTCCATAGACGCTACATGTTAACAGAGGTCATTTAAGAAGTCTCAAGGTAAGGTTTGTTCTATCTGTTCGAGCTGATTTACCATCTTGTTTGCTTCATAATAATATTGGTCTGTCACATTTTTACATTAGAAAATGTACTTAGATTCTCCAGAGAAAAAAACGTGTAAATGCTAATGTTAAATGACACCACTATTTACCGGAAGTGGGCGTGGAAAGCGGGCTGTGAGATAGGCCTATTATTACATTCATTAATAATAATAATAATCATAATAATAAACTTTATTTGTATAGCACCTTTCATGACATGAAATGCAGCTCAAAGTGCTTTACAGAACAAATGACGATAAAAAAGCAAACATAATAGCATGCAGTAATGCAATGCATTGAGGACATGAACATGACAACAAAGAATTTAAAAGATAAACATAAAAGCAAGAGTATAGCTTGAGCTGTGCTTTAAAAAAATGTCTAGGCAGAAAGCTGCTTCACTGGGTGTTTTAGTTAGCATTTTTTTGAGGCACAGTGGTTCCCAAACTGTTTCAGCCCTGTGACAAAAAACAGAAATGATACATTACACCGGGGGATCCAACTTAGTGAAAATATTAGATCTACAAGCTCAAAACGTGCCGCTTAGCGTCGTGTCTTGAGCTTGTAGGTCGGCTACTTTCACATGTTTTTGCCTCTTTCTCATATTATTTCACAATTTGGCCAATGTTTGAGCAGTTTTTAGAGTATAGTTTGTATAGTATAGTCTTTCTTTCTTTCTTTCTTTCTTTCTTTCTTGTCTCTTCAATAGTTTTCATTTAGTTTCAGTCACATTTTAGTCACCCGGAATGTTTTAGTGTTAAGTCTAGTTTTAGTCGACTAAACATCATAAGATTTTAGTCGACTAAATCTTCAGTTGATTTAATCGACTAAAATGTGTTTTGGCGGGCCGTGATGCCGTCGTAATGACAGTTTTTTCACTTGCTGAAAATAGCTGATCTACAAGCCCACAACGCGTCGTAGCTCGACTCGTTGTGGGCTTGTAGATTGGCTATTTTCAGCATGCAACTAATTGTAAAATGACATATACTGGATCTCTTGTCCACTAGTCCCTAACATTTTAGTCTAGTTTTTATTTGTTGGCGAAATTGTCAGTATATTTAGTTTCAGTTTAGTTGTCATAGCTTAGTTTCCATTTAGTTTTTAGTCAGTGAAAAAAGGTAGTCGACATGTAGTCGACAGGCTAAAACAACAACGCCAGTGTTGTGTAAAAACTTGACAAAGAGAAGCAGTATATGTGTACTAGTGTAAGAGCAGTGGTTCTCAAAGTGGGGTCCGGGGACCCCCAGTGGTCCTTGAGGGAGTTCCAGGGGGTCCCCAGCAAAAATGATAGTTACGAACCAAATGGACCCTTATGGGTCTGTAAGGCTCACACCTTCGCAACAGATTGATGTATGCTTGTTGTATACAAAGGGTGTGACACAGCTTGCCCCAATGCATTTCCAATGGGAGTCACATGGCTTGACACAACATGTGTTGTATGAGGGGGGGGGGGGGGCAGTCGAAACACAGCCGAAAGCCATACAACAGCTTGTAGTCCAAAATGTAGACTACAAACCATGTGACTTCCATTGGAAATGCATTGGGGCGGCCATGACACTCACAACATTCATATGTCAATATATGTCAAGCAATAATATGTCAAAATTGTAATGACCTTTTTCTTTTTTCTTTTTGTGGTATTCAGACAGCCAGCAATGGGTAGAACGCTCCCAAAATAATGTAGTCTCTGTGACACATCTAGGGGCCGCAATCTGCATTCAAAGATTTTCCTAGAAGCTTTGTCATTGGTCGATTTGCCTGTCTGCTTCCTGATTGGTTAGTCACTGCGACCGGGTTCTTTTTCGACCAATGACAAAGCTTCTAGGAACATCTTTGAATGCAGATTGCGGCCCCTAGATGTGTCACAGAGACTACATTCTTTTTGGGAGCGTTCTACCCATTGCTGGCTGTCTGAATACAAAAAAATAAATAAAAAGGTCATTCATATTTTTGACATTATTGCTTATAGCAGCTTTAAGAGCTACATAAATGTATATGTCAGAGGTGGGCAACGATAGAGAGGGCCACTATATTTCCACACTCACTCCAGAGGGCCACATTGTATATTACTGTCGTAGCAAAAATATCTATTTTTGCTATATTTGAATTGAAACCCAGAAAAAAATTTGGCAATTGTTTTTATTGGAATAATAACCTTTTTTATTTAATTTCAAATTAATTTAGTTATAGTTATGTTAACTTCATGAACGAAATCCAAACACATTTGACAATACAAAAGCGGGTCATGTTTGCATGTCTGGAATTGTAACAGCTGAAATCAATTAATATATCAGTATTCTGATATTAACCTTGTTTTGAGGGTTGCATTAAAGGACCACTTCACCACTTTTCAACTTCTCTTCCTATAATTGGTCCTAACTAATGTTCATGATAAAATACCACACATTTTTTCCTACTCAGTCTGTGTCTCATAGGAGGGCTGTGGGCAGTTCAGAAACCCGTCCACCAGTGACATCATCGATGGTGAATCCAAGCTAATAGAAACGGCAGGCTTTCTTTTCCTGAAAAGTTTCAATGCAAAAGTTGAAGCCATCGTTCTCACGATAATAAAAATCTAAATATATTTTAAAACAAATCTTGTTTAAAAAGAAATCTGCCTAATGATGATGTCACTGGTGGACGGTTGTCCAAACTGCCCAAAGCCCTCCTATGAGACACAGACTGAGTAGGAAAAAATGGTGGTGTTTTATCATGAACATTAGTGAAGACCAATTATATGAAGAGATGTTGAAAAGTGGTGAAGTGGTCCTTTAAGTGAAGGTGGGGGCCGCCAGCTGCCCATGCATGGTGTATGTGTGCTGGCACGTTTCACAGCCTGCAGAAGGAGAATAAAACAAATCCGCAACTCAGTGTAGTAAGAGTCTCATTTAATAATGTAAAGGATATCCGCAGCAGCAGCAGCAGCAGTCAGAATCAGACAAACGCGTTTCGGCGCGCAGGCCTTCGTCAAGTGTCAGAATTTTCACAGCCTAACAAGCTGCGTGTATTCAAGTGTACAACATGAATAAAATGGACGCTGGCACACCGAGGGATCTCAGAGTATAAATATAATAAGAGACATCACCGAGAGGAAACCCTGAGGCCAAACGGACATAGTGGCCGAAAGTGGCATTGCAGCCAGCGCTGTGCATTGCACACGTTCATGTTATTGGGGGCAATGACACGTGAACACGGTTTCATACGTGAACGCGCGCAATGATAGTCAGCGGCCCAATCCATCCCAGAATGCACTCTGTTCCTATACCCGGAAGGAGCCTCATGCGCTTTTGAGCAACTTAATGCAAGTGGATGGAGGAGAAATCCACCTTAATGCAAGTGGATGGAGGAGAAATCCACCTTAATGCAAGTGGATGGGAGGAGAAATCCACCTTAATGCAAGTGGATGGAGGAGAAATCCACCTTAATGCAAGTGGATGGAGGAGAAATCCACCTTAATGCAAGTGGATGGAGGAGAAATCCACCTTAATGCAAGTGGATGGAAGAGAAATCCACCTTAATGCAAGTGGATGGGAGGAGAAATCCACCTTAATGCAAGTGGATGGGGGGAGAAATCCACCTTAATGCAAGTGGATGGGAGGAGAAATCCACCTTAATGCAAGTGGATGGAGGAGAAATCCACCTTAATGCAAGTGGATGGAGGAGAAATCCACCTTAATGCAAGTGGATGGGGGGAGAAATCCACCTTAATGCAAGTGGATGGAGGAGAAATCCACCTTAATGCAAGTGGATGGAGGAGAAATCCACCTTAATGCAAGTGGATGGAAGAGAAATCCACCTTAATGCAAGTGGATGGGAGGAGAAATCCACCTTAATGCAAGTGGATGGGGGGAGAAATCCACCTTAATGCAAGTGGATGGAGGAGAAATCCACCTTAATGCAAGTGGATGGGGGGAGAAATCCACCTTAATGCAAGTGGATGGAGGAGAAATCCACCTTAATGCAAGTGGATGGAGGAGAAATCCACCTTAATGCAAGTGGATGGAAGAGAAATCCACCTTAATGCAAGTGGATGGAAGAGAAATCCACCTTAATGCAAGTGGATGGGAGGAGAAATCCACCTTAATGCAAGTGGATGGGGGGAGAAATCCACCTTAATGCAAGTGGATGGAGGAGAAATCCACCTTAATGCAAGTGGATGGGGGGAGAAATCCACCTTAATGCAAGTGGATGGAGGAGAAATCCACCTTAATGCAAGTGGATGGAGGAGAAATCCACCTTAATGCAAGTGGATGGAAGAGAAATCCACCTTAATGCAAGTGGATGGGAGGAGAAATCCACCTTAATGCAAGTGGATGGGGGGAGAAATCCACCTTAATGCAAGTGGATGGGAGGAGAAATCCACCTTAATGCAAGTGGATGGAGGAGAAATCCACCTTAATGCAAGTGGATGGAGGAGAAATCCACCTTAATGCAAGTGGATGGGAGGAGAAATCCACCTTAATGCAAGTGGATGGGAGGAGAAATCCACCTTAATGCAAGTGGATGGGGGGAGAAATCCACCTTAATGCAAGTGGATGGGAGGAGAAATCCACCTTAATGCAAGTGGATGGAGGAGAAATCCACCTTAATGCAAGTGGATGGAGGAGAAATCCACCTTAATGCAAGTGGATGGAGGAGAAATCAGAAATCCACCTTAATGCAAGTGGACGGGAGGAGAAATCTGGTGACGTCTCTATTAAAATATACTCTAAGGCTCCGGTGCTGTAGAACAGTGGGTCCCAAAGTGGGTTACATCCCGTAGAGATCCAATCAGGGCGTGGCGCAAATAATCTCTGCCGCCACCCGTCATCCTCTAGACCAGAAACCTAACACATTAGCTCAGGCTATAGACGGAAACTAGTATGGTGTGTGTGTGTGTATAGTAGGGATGTCCCGATACACTTTTTTCATTCCCGATCCGATCCCGATACCACAATTTCTGTGTTGGCCGATACCGAATACTGATACCAGTGTTGTGATCTCGTGTTGTGTTTATAGCTATATATCTCGTGTTGTGTTTATAGCAGACTCCTCACTCCTCACTTGCCGTTTGGGCAACTCGAAAGCAACATTTTGCCCTAACATTTTATTTACCTGCCATAGTGTCAACCCCTTACCCCTGTGTCGGATCGGTGGTTGTACTGGCATATTCATCGATATGACAAATAAGGGCAGATACAGATACTTTTCCGATACCGATACGGTATCGGGACATCTCTAGTAAATAATAGGTTAAAATGCATGGATTTGGATTGCTATCATAATTATGTTAATTTCAGGGCAATGTTCTTACCTTGTAGGAACTATAAGACAAAATGGTAATTAACATTCGCCATAAATGACCAGTAAACAATTCTTAATTCCACACACGTATTTACTGAGGCACAACATGGACGTCAAGACTTTCTTCCCTTCTTCCTCGTTACCGCCCAGCAAAGTGTTTGCAACGGATGCTACGTGGACAGAGGACAGAGTCATGGATCTCCTCCTGGATTCAAGGAGCCTTTCTGGGTTTTTTAGCATTTAGCAACAGGCTTCCCTGCAGGCTCTCACACCAGGGGTGTAAGGAGAGATGAGAGCGACATCGCGTCAGATTAACATCATCCCAGGCTAAGCAGATGTTCAATGATGGTCACTGTTTGCTGGCCTGCTGGTTCCATAAAGATAAACCTCCCAGCATGGATCCATGTCTGTCCTTCCACACTAGGCTAGGCTACATTATGTCTGTCCTTCCACGCTAGGCTAGGCTACATTATGTCTGTCCTGCCACACTAGGCTAGGCTACATTATGTCTGTCCTGCCACACTAGGCTAGGCTACATTATGTCTGTCCTGCCACACTAGGCTAGGCTACATTATGTCTGTCCTGCCACACTAGGCTAGGCTACATTATGTCTGTCCTTCCACGCGAGGCTAGTCTTCATTATGTCTGTCCTTCCACGCGAGGCTAGGCTAGGCTACATTATGTCTGTCCTTCCACACTAGGCTAGGCTTCATTATGTCTGTCCTGCCACACTAGGCTACATTATGTCTGTCCTGCCACACTAGGCTAGGCTACATTATGTCTGTCCTTCCACGCGAGGCTAGTCTTCATTATGTCTGCCCTTCCACGCTAGGCTAGGCTACATTATGTCTGTCCTGCCACACTAGGCTAGGCTACATTATGTCTGTCCTTCCACGCGAGGCTAGTCTTCATTATGTCTGTCCTTCCACGCGAGGCTAGTCTTCATTATGTCTGCCCTTCCACGCTAGGCTAGGCTACATTATCTCCACATGTAAAATCACTGATAGTACATTTCCACAAGACATTACACAACAGCTGATCTACTCCAACGGCATCCTATCGCCTGACACCGTTTGAGGTCATTACGTCAAAGATGAACTATTCAGCATTGAGCGAGTGGAATATTGTCGTCTCTTGTTTTTTTTTTCTGCTATTTAACACAACAAATACAACGATTTGACGCAGACGCCGACAGCTACCCGCTACTTGACCAGCGAAAGGCGTTCAGTCTCTGATAAACCTTTGACCCGGTTCTCATCCAAACATATAGTGAAATAACACCCATTGGCAATTCCGTACACGTATACACACCTAGAAAACCCCACAGAAATCCGTTACACACGACACTGAAATCCTCCCTATAGAGCGTGACGGAGGGAGGGGCGCCGTCTCTACCGAACTGGAGCCACGAGAGAGAGAGAGACAGAGACACCGCCAAGCGCGCAAGTTGCCGTGCCGAACGTTGTAAAGTGTTTTGTAACCCGACAGACACAGAATCGTAAATAATGTCAAACCCGATGTCGTCCAAACAGTGAAATATCACGGATTGGCAATTCCGTACATACACTAGTGAAAGCCAAGCCTAGCTCTGTCGTGGTCAAATCAAAACTGTAGTAGTGCGATATATGTACGGATTTTGGGGTTTTTCTATGTACGGAATTGCCAATCTGTGCTATTTTCACTGTGTTTTGGGCGAGACGAGGGCTCTTGGCATGGTCATGTTATACAGCCACGCATCGGAAGGCACTTCCAGGGCAGAAACCGAGTGAATGTACGCCAACACACACACAGTGAGAGAGAACACTTAAACCGAGAGACACTGACGGACACCTCAGAGAACAACTACAGTTCTGGATCCTTCTCTTGATATATTATACTAAAAAATAATCATCCAACATTATAAATGCCCTGTAAATAAATGTATGAACATAATAAACATGCTACATGCCCTGATTGTCACAGTATGCTGATATTGAGGCTGCAGTCACAGTATATATATCTCTCTGTACATCATTCATCATCTCGACACCAGTGGTTCCAAAAACCTTTTCATGTCAAGGATCCCCAAAATCGACACTTATCATCCCGCGGACCCCCGTTTGAAAAGATATGCCAGGGACCCCCATACGAGAAGACTTTTACAGCAGTGATTCTCAACCATTTTAATTTCAAGGACCCACAGTTTGACCTGCATATATTAGTCTACAGACCCCCATTTAATGACATTTCTATCTCTGAGACTTGATTTTACAATTCATATTGTAAAATCAATGTTAATTTAACTCTGAGAGTTTACAGGGTCCATTTGGTTCCATTTGTACACTCTCAGAGTTACAGACCCATAAGGGTCCATTTGGTTCCATTTGTACACTCTCAGAGTTACAGACCCATAAGGGTCCATTTGGTTCGTAACTATCATTTTAGCTGGGGACCCCCTGGAACTCCCTCAAGGGACCCCTGGGGGTCCCCGGACCCCACTTTGAGAACCACTGCTCTTACAATACACACATACTGCTTCTCTTTGTTGTCTTTTTAACACAACACTTGTGTTGTTGTTTTATTCCCAGTGGCTCAACTTAGTAAACACAATTAAATTAAATGCAATTAAATTAAATTATGCAACTTATAGTATCACAAATTAAAGGCTATTGTTGTGCGAACCAATCAGATTTACCCTGTTCTCCATTCACTTCATTAACCAGCCAGCAGTGGTGGAAAATCTACTCAATTGTTTTACTTAAGTAAAAGTACCAATACTGCAATTTAGAACTACTCCATTACAAGTAAAAGTACGGAATTGAAAATGTACTTGAGTAAAAGTACAAAAGTATCGGCATCAAATGTACTTAAAGTACTAAAAGTAAAAGTACTCATTGTACACAATGTGCCATTTCACAAGTTCAAAATGTGCACAAAATCTACTGAAAATAGCAGATCTACAAGCTCACAATGTGTCGCGTTGCGAGTCTTGCGACGCATGGTGAGCTTGTAGATCTGCTATTTTCAAATGTCCCGAAATGTACAGGGTGGAAGTGGTTAATGTTAAACTTAAAATCGCCAAAATAACTAGTAACTAAAGTTTTCAAATAATTGTAGTGGAGTAAAAGCTCTGAGATGTAGTGGAGTAGAAGTAAAAGTATTGGAAATTGGAAATACTCAAGTAAAGTACAACGACCTCAAAATTGTACTTAAATAAAGTACTTAGTTACTTTCCACCACTGCCAGCTAGCCTAGAATCAACCCTGTGTCGTGCATGTGTTACGAGTGCTTTGGAGTTTTTATTTAGACCCAACGGCTTCTTTGGCAACCGGTCACTTCCTGTTGACTTCCTGTTCAACCATGCCACTTTCTGATAATTTAGCTCTTCCTGCAGCTCAAATCCCGATCTTTCTTTCTTTCTTTTTTTAAGCTGGGTTGAGAAATATCAGTCATTTTAGGCATGTGTGCAACATGCCAACAGTATTGTACAGTGACAACTAAAGTATCTGTAATGTGTATGAGGTACTATTACAAAAAAACCCTGATCTAAAATAAAGGGATTTAAGATCATGAATTAAAGCTGGGCTGTTGACCTGAGTCCAGTGCATTCTGCCAACTTCCGGTCCAGGACATTGTCACTCTTCGCAATGCTCTTCGTCAATAGAAGTCTATGTACGAGAGCCGCCATTGGACTGAAGCCACAATAGAAGTCTATGTACGAGAGCCGCCATTGGACTGAAGCCCCATGACGTGAACGGAGTTGTCGTAAACTCTGTCGTACTTCAATAACTCTGCCTCAACCTAACACACTGGTGTCACTGTGTGACACTTTGATACCTCGAAACTAACACGATATACAGTCATGTTGTCTCTGTTGCTTCTACAACGGTAAACTGACAGTGACAGTCTCTGCATTTGGACATTACGACACAGTCATGTGTCCTAGTCACAGTCACGGGGAAAGGGAAGGCAAGTCCGCACACTGTTCTGTGTCAGAGTAGTTGATTCAGAAGGACAACGTGTCGACCACAAATGAAGTTGTGTTCAACGCAGGTTCACGAGTGGAGACCAGTGGCGTGCACAGATAGACACGAGGGGGTGCTAGAGCACCACCTGCCCTTGCCCTCTGGACAGCAATGTGCCCTTTTGGATTATTATTATTCTTTTTTCTTTTTTTTTACACTGTACAGAATGTGGACCATGGTGACATGGATCAATTCCTGATTTAAAAAAAGCTTCTAATATATTATTTATTTCCCAAAATCCATAAATCTCACACTATTAAGGCAACCGGCCGGTTCCACGCACTGCACAAGGTGCCCTTTTTTTCACTTGAGCACCTGCCCCCTCTAAATGTCTGTGCACGCCACTGGTGGAGACCGCACCCACTGCTCAACCCGACCACGCCCATTCTCTATCTCCTAATCAAGTCCACCTGCGTCCCTATAGTCTCCCAGCCTATCAACGTAACATTCCCCTCAGTATAAATTCACCATCTCATCTCATCTCTTACCTGCTTCACACTGCTTCGTGCTGTCAAAATCCCCCGCCCTCCTCCTCCCCAACTAACCCCCTTCATCCTCAGCCTTGCCCCGCTAACACTTCTCTCTCTCTCTCTCTCTCTCTCTCTCCTTCTCCTTCTAGGAGTCCCAAGGGGGGCAGCGTCCGAGGCGACTGACCACTCCCGGGGCAGAGCACGGCGGTCGTCAGGCTCCCGAGACTTATACGCCCCCCCACCCTGAGTCTCGCCCTCCTCGGGCTCCTCATCAATACACCTACATCTCACCTGTACAATACATACTCGAGCAGTTGGCGTGGTCTCTTACGAGTGAACCGGTCTTTGTCAGGTAGGTACTAGGTATCGTACCACCTGTTGTGGTTGAAACGTTGTCCTTCTAAATTGCAGACTTTCCTCCCTTTTACCTGTATGTATCTTTTTGTTCAGCACCTTTTTTTTTTTTTTTAGAGATGTGCGTACTTCCCTTTAGACTCTATTTCTAATCACAGTTGCAGTCATGTGCCTGTTGTTGTTTCTAGAAGTCTGTTGCTTCTACGACGGTAAACTCAGTGACAGTCTCTGCATTTTAGACATTATAGGACACAGTCTGTTGTTTCTACGACGGTAATCTCTGCATTTTGGACATTAGGGACACAGTCTGTTGTTTCTACGACGGTAAACTCAGTGACAGTCTCTGCGTTTTGGACATTAGGGACACAGAAAACTGCAAATACTCACACGACAGCTGAGCAACAACACTCGACGTGACACTAGAACACGTTAGCTTTTCCTCCCACCTCTAGCTACACTTGAGTATGTTTTATGTTATTATTATTATAAAAGCATTTCGTTGGGACAGAGAACAGAAAGACAACATGATATATAAACTATAAAGGGATGCACCGAATATTCGGCCACCGAAACAAAACAAAAAAGCATATTCGGTATTCGGTTCGATTGATTTTAGAGACGAAACCGGAATATAGGCAAAGAAGCGAGGTTACCTAAATCTACCGTTTTGTTGTGATGACGTGATGGAAACGTGGCTTCAAGCACGCCGCGCACACATGTCTGCAACACAGACGTACGGCCATGACAGCAGTGGTACAAAAATAAACGATACATAACAGTAATCATGTTCAGCCAACTGTTTCTTATATTCGGTTTTCGGGCCAATAATCCCCCATTCGGTGCATCCTCTAAAATAAACGCCTTGCGTTAAGACCGGGAACAGAAAGACAACACAACATCACGCGGAGAAAAGAAAGGGAGAGAGAGAGGTAGAGATAGGAGAGGATGTCATGTTGGTTTTACTGTCCGCGTGCAGCCAATAGTTCCATGTTTTACTGACCCGTACAGCCAATAGTTCCATGTTTTAGTGTCTGTACAGCCAATAGTTCCATGTTTTAGTGATCGTACAGCCAATAGTTCCATGTTTTACTGACCCGTACAGCCAATAGTTCCATGTTTTAGTGATCCGTACAGCCAATAGTTCCATGTTTTACTGACCCGTACAGCCAATAGTTCCATGTTTTACTGACCCGTACAGCCAATAGTTCCATGTTTTACTGACCCGTACAGCCAATAGTTCCATGTTTTAGTGATCGTACAGCCAATAGTTCCATGTTTTACTGACCCGTACAGCCAATAGTTCCATGTTTTACTGACCGTACAGCCAATAGTTCCATGTTTTACTGACCCGTACAGCCAATAGTTCCATGTTTTACTGACCCCATACAGCCAATAGTTCCATGTTTTACTGACCGTACAGCCAATAGTTCCATGTTTTACTGACCCGTACAGCCAATAGTTCCATGTTTTAGTGTCCGTACAGCCAATAGTTCCATGTTTTACTGTCCGAACAGCCAGTAGTTCCATGTTTTAGTGATCGTACAGCCAATAGTTCCATGTTTTAGTGTCCGTACAGCCAATAGTTCCATGTTTTAGTGATCGTACAGCCAGTAGTTCCATGTTTTACTGTCCGTACAGCCAATAGTTCCATGTTTTACTGTCCGTACAGCCAATAGTTCCATGTTTTAGTGATCGTACAGCCAATAGTTCCATGTTTTAGTGATCGTACAGCCAATAGTTCCATGTTTTAGTGATCGTACAGCCAATAGTTCCATGTTTTAGTGATCGTACAGCCAATAGTTCCATGTTTTACTGTCCGTACAGCCAATAGTTCCATGTTTTACTGACCCGTACAGCCAATAGTTCCATGTTTTACTGACCCGTACAGCCAATAGTTCCATGTTTTAATGATCGTACAGCCAATAGTTCCATGTTTTAGTGATCGTACAGCCAATAGTTCCATGTTTTACTGTCCGTACATCCAATAGTTCCATGTTTTAGTGATCGTAGCCTACAGCCAGTAGTTCCCATGAACCAACAGGCAGTCAATGGTGAAAATGAAAAGACAAGAGAAAAGAAAAGAGAGATACTATAAAGTATTTGGTAATTAGTCGGCCCACTGCGGGATCTTCTTATCTGTACTGCGATCTGTTAACCCATTTTGGGCGGGAACCCCTTTTGGTGTCAGCATTATGTTATGCTTTAGCTATTGAAAAATAGCAGATCTACAAGCTCATAGCGCGCCACCGAGTGGCGCGCTACGGGCTTGTATGTCTGCTATTTTTGAAAAATCGAAGAACGACTGACATAGAAACATAGCTTTTTCAGAAAACTGTCAGGATGTAGAAGACATTTTTAAAATCTGATCTCAGGTCAAAATGGGGTAAGGACTGACCGTGGTAATATAAATGAAGACGGCTCCTGCTCTTGCCATGCACATTCCAGTTGCAGCATGTTATACAAAACCTGTAATAGGTTAATATGGATCAACAATTGAAATGTTTTTAGATCAGTTTTAAAATTAGCTTTTTTTCCCCTCCTTTCTCCCTTTCTCATTTTCACCGTCAGTTTTAATCGAGTAACACAAATGAATTGTTGTAACCTCTGTTCACTTGTTGCTACAAAGAGAGACGTGTAAACAGTAGTGAGAAAATGTGAAAGACGGAATTTAGGTGTGTGTGTATGTGCGTGCGTGCCTGTGTGCGTGCATGTGTGTGTGGCCATCAGCAAGCAATCCTTATTTTGGAAAGGAAAAGAAAACTCTTTTGTGGAGAGGGTGAAAAACAGAGGAGGTGTTTTTCTCCGAGACGGTCACACAGAAACCAAACCAAACGAGGACTATAGTTAGTTAGTTTGTGTTTAAAAACAAAGAAAGGCATTCCGTTATCATCCAGCCAGGGTGTTCCGTTTTCACCCAGCCAGGGTGTTCCGTTATCACCCAGCCAGGGTGTTCCGTTATCACCCAACAAGCCAGGGTGTTGTTTTTCGTCTCGCTGTCCGTCCGAGTTCCAGTTCAGCCAGTGTCGTTATGCCTTCATTTTACATTCCCTCACAGGATGGTGTATGTATGTCGCTCACGGAAGCCCAAACCACACCAAAGGGTCTCCAATCATGCCACTCCTTGTAACCTAGCCTGGTCCAGCCAGCGTGCCTTCTGGTCTAGAGGGGCGGGTAGCCTGGCTTAGCCAGCGTGCTTTCTGGTCTAGAGGGGCGGGTAGCCTGGCCCAGCCAGTGTGCTTTCTGGTCTAGAGGGGCAGGTAACCTGGCCCAGCCAGTGTGCTTTCTGGTCTAGAGGGGCAGGTAACCAACGGTTCGGTTGTGAGGAGGTGCATGGTGAACCCGTTGGTGTGTTTTTGGACCGTTGAATGGACCCAGGTGATTGGACGTGGGTGGACCGTTGAACCGACCCAGGTGAATGGACGTGGGTGGACGTGCAAACAGGACGTATTCACACCGCTGGGACTGACTATAAAACCCTCTCGTCCCGTCGGTCTCAACCCTTTGGCGTTGTTTGTTTGGGGCTTTATTATTTCGGCACAACTCGGCGTGGTCTTTCGGCTCGAACAGAAGTCATCTCCGGCAGAGCGACGCCCGCCGTCGTCGTGCGACGGTGGAAGTCCAGACCGACCGACCGGGCTTCCTTCCTTCCTTCCGTCCAATCGGCTGTGGCGGCTCTGACGTGACTCGGCTGTTTTCTGCTTCTTCTTCCTCGTTATTCTTCGCCCTGCTGACTGACTCCTCCCTCCTCTTCCCCTGGCCACCAATCGGAGCACTCAGTTTTTTCATCTTAAATCGTTGTTCGTATTATTATTTTTAACTCAGGCCCTGCCCCCCCCCCCCCCCAGAGAATGGGGGTGTGTCCGTGCGGTCCAGGGAGGCGAGAGTACTTAGTATATTTTTTTGTATTTTTTTCGTTGTGAGTGCAGCGCTAGTGGGGAGGAGTTATCTCCGGCTACCTGGCCTATCCTGATTGGCCAGAGGGAGAGGAGGGGGGCGGGGCTATGTCTCCTCCTTCTTTGCGTCAGGCTTGTTGATTGGCTGCTTTGCGTCGGGCTTGTTGTTGATTGCCTGCTTTGCGGCGTCGGGCTTGTTGATTGGCTTGCCGCCGTTCATGGCGAGCGGCTCCCCAGCTCCGGCGGTGCTTTTGGACGACGGCGGCTTGGCGGAGGAGACAGCGGTGGTGATAGCGCCACCTAGTGGCGGTTTAGGCTTAGGGACCGCCCCCACGTCGTGCAGCGAAGGCTCTCTGTACATGGCCACTAGAGGGGGTTAGAGGAAGAGACGTTACTGTGTGTGTGTATGTGACTTAATGTGTAAATTATGTTTTCAAGAGGCTTGATTTAAAGATAAAGAAAACTTTATTGTCCATTCAATGTACATACAATGTAAATGTGTCTTTGGCAAAAAAAAATCCCGATTTTTGTAGGCCTCAAGATCAGGTGGATTATAGTTATAGTCACCAATGTACACAGTTTTTAAATGTACAAATATTTATTAAAAAAAAAGAAAAAAAGAAATGTAGTTAAACATTGTAGTTAAACTAGTCGACTAGTCGACTAGTAAACTAGGCAACTAGTCGACTAGTAAAAATGACAAGTGAATGCCCTAGCGTGCGTGCGGTCGGCCTATACCTTCTATAGGCTTGGGCAGGAAGTGCGCGGCGGGTTTGGTCTTCTTCACGCGGTTCCCCTTCATGGCGTGGCCGTCCTTGTTCAGGCCCAGGAACCAGGCCCGGCCCGACTCCTGCTGCCGGTACAGCATGGAGCTGTAGATCACGTAGTAGTTCTCAAACACAGACTCCTTGAACTTACACTCTGCCGTGAACAGCTCCTGGAGAGGAGGGGAGGGGAGGGGGGAGAGGAGAGGAGAGGAGAGGAGAGGAGAGGAGAGGAGAGGAGAGGAGAGGAGAGAGAGAGAGAGAGAGAGAGAGAGAGAGAGAGAGAGAGAGAGAGAGAGAGAGAGAGAGAGAGAGAGAGAGAGAGAGAGAGAGAGAGAGAGAGAGAGAGAGAGAGAGAGAGAGAGAGAGAGAATCAGAATCATCTTTATTGTCACATCTGTTGTGGATTACATGTGTCCCTTTTAACACATTTTGGGCGGGAACCCCTTTTGGTGTTTTAAACATTATGTTATAATTTAGCTATTGAAAAATAGCAGATCTACAAGCTCATATGAGCTTGTAGGTCTGCTATGTTTGAAAAGTCGTGAAAATATTTATTTCAGAAAACTGGAGGATTTAGAAGATTTCTTTTTTAATTTTGAGGTCAGGCCTAAATGGGAGACCATAAACACACTGGAGGTGTGGTTTAGTGGACATGGTCAAACAAGGATCTATGTGTAACAGGGGCGTATCCACACCTAGTCCTACTTGGGCTTAGGACGGGTAGGCCCGGGTATTTACGAACTATAATTATAATTATAATTATAATTATTATAATTATTATTAATTTTCCTATTTGGATCCGTAGCCACTGGCACTGCCTAGTTTGTCCATCTGTTCCTGCATAGATTGATTGGTCATGCCTGTCCATCTGTACCTGCATAGATTGATTGGTCATGCCTGTCCATCTGTTCCTGCATAGATTGATTGGTCATGCCTGTCCATCTGTACCTGCATAGATTGATTGGTCATGCCTGTCCATCTGTACCTGCATAGATTGATTGGTCATGCCTGTCCATCTGTACCTGCATAGATTGATTGGTCATGCCTGTCCATCTGTACCTGCATAGATTGATTGGTCATGCCTGTCCATCTGTTCCTGCATAGATTGATTGGTCATGCCTGCCTGATGCCTGTCATCATGTGCTTGTTTCTACAATGTGGCAGATTTGTTTGTCTTCACACCAGAAACTTGCGTCTTTGTTTATGATTAAATATTAATGAGAAGCCTCTCTGAGAGTATCCTAAATGTTAGCCTCACAATGTCAAACGTCTATTGCAAAGTTTTTTGTAAAGAAAGGAAGTCAGCTTGCAGTCCCAGTCTAGAGGAGCTAGCCTACTGTAGGCCTCGAGGAGCTAGCCTACTGTAGGCCTACAACAGTTGTATCCTGAGGACTTCAGCTTTACTGGGCAACTCCACAACAGCGCCCGCCCCTTGATTATGGATTACTATGTGTTTGAAGACATCAAAGGTCAGAATTGAATTGTAATTTGTGCTGAATGGATTTTCATTGATTGTGCCCATGTTGTCTGCTGCTATGCTATGGGGTGCTGGTGGTGCTATCTTGCTAATTTGTAATTTGGTAAAGTGAGTTGAAAGAAACTATAGCTGTTGTTACTCTCTGCAGTCTTCAATACTCAACACTACTAGGCCTACTTCAATACTAGTAGGCTGTCTGGGAGAGTGTGCATGTTGTTGTTTATATGGTTGTTGAGGAGCTCCTATGTCCAGCTTTGAGGGTTTGTGTAAACACAAACATTGAATGCCATTGACAATGGATGGCCAGCTTTGCATGTTTGTGTAAACACAAACATTGTGTAAACACAAACATTGAAGACGAAGGTGTGATTTTTAGTTTACATTAATGTGATGGTATGAAGTGTCTTGTAGCAGCCTGACATTACACCTGTCAATCTCTAAGACACCTGACTTAATACTTTTAGGAAATTGAAGGCAAACATGAGTATTGATTAATAAAAAATGAGGGGTATAACTTCATTCATAAATTAATTCCAAATGTTGCCGCGCACAGTGTGCCCAGGCAGATTTTCCCAGGCCAAGGTAATTAATCCCTGCATACCCCACTGCTATGTAAGAGCAGTTCATCTGACAGGCGACCGACAGGTGAGAGGCTGGTTTCCCAACAATACACTGAGGGTTATAAGTGGATGACTCATATGAACTATAGCATACATGGGCAACTGGCGGCCCGGGGGCCACATGCGGCCCCCACCATCACTCAATGCGGCCCGTAGGTTAATAGCAGAATACTGATATATTTCAGCTGTTGCAATTACAAACATGCAAACATGAGTTGACACGCATTCATTACATTACAGTCTATATATGTATAGCTTAATGACTAGTATTATTAAAATGTTGTTGTCTTTTTTGTGTCAAATGCATGTGTTTAGTTCATAGAGTTTACATAACTATAACTAAATGCATTTCAAATTAAATATAAAGGTTACTTATCAGGATTCCAATTCAAAAATAACAAAAAAAAGAATCAGGATTTGAATTCAAATATAGCTAAAATAGCTGATCTATAGCTCAAAACGCGTCGCGCTACGACGCGTTTTGAGCTTGTAGATCGGCTATTTTTGCTACGACAGTAATATGCAACGTGGCCCCTCTGGAGTGAGGGTGGAAATATATTGGCCCTCGCCATCGTCAAGAGTTCCCCCCCCCCCCCCCCCCCCCTCACCCTATAGGATGAAACAGGGTAGTATTTTCATTTCCATTATTTACACATCACAGTATTACAAGAAACAAGAATCCATGCGTATCATGAACTGCCAGGTGTAAGCGTTCTGTCTCCCGGTTTCCCCCCGATTATTATTGTTATTATTTCTAGGGACAGAGTTGTAGGCCATGTATGGCCTACTTGTGTGCACAATGCACCTCCACAGAGTGCATTTCTAGTTAAACCATTTTGGACTGAGGTCGATTAAAAAAAGGCTTCTAAATCCTAATATTTTTCTATGTCAGTGGTGATCAACCTTTTCATGTCAAGGACCCACAGAATTATCTCTATTGGGCCACGGACCCCCATCTCAAAATATGTAGTTCCAGGGACCCCCCAGAAGCAAATATTTTAGTTAAAAATCGCTCTGAAATATATATTCAATGATTTGTGCCACATTTTCACGATTTTTCGAAAATAGCGCGGCACTCGGTTGATCTGCTATTTTTCAATAGCTAAAGTATAACATAATGCTTAAAACACCAAATGGGGTTCCCGCCCAGAATGGGTTAAGATATGTTTCCATATGTTAATGGGTATGTGGGCGTGTCCTCTTGGTGGTCCCCTTATTGGCTGTTGTGATGTTGACGTAACTAAGATGGGTTTCAAGTTGGGAGGGCAGGTACTTGCACGCTGCTTGGAACCACATATTTGGTTCCATGTGTACACTGTCAGAGTTACAGTCCCATAAGCCCCCCCCCC
>NC_136803.1:758650-775835 GCF_951216825.1 Electrona antarctica | reverse complement strand
TAATCGTGCACCCCTACCCGTTGCCATAGCACCTGTTTTATAACCATCTGTCTGTGTCCCTTTTGTGCCCATATATGGAGAACTCTGTATCTGTCTGTCTGCCTGTGAAGAGTACAAACTTGACTGTGAAAAGTGGACTATTGGTTAAGTAATCAAATGGCAGGTGTGCAGGGGTTGCCATGGCAATCCAAAAGCTGGACATAGGAGGCCATAGCAGCCCCTCAAAAGTGAGGGGCGCTCTTATCATCGTACATCACGTTCGGTGCTCAGCCAATCAAATCATCACAAATATCATTCCGGCCAATCACTTCATGGCGTCTTCACTTTTCTGACCTCACTTTTTTTTTAATCCTCAATATGTACTTTGCTGCAGCCAATCAAACCATCGCTGTGGAGGTGATCAGCCAATCACAAGCCAATTGTGTTCACAAACCCACAAAACTGGGCATAGGATTAGGAGGGGCTCGTAAAAAAAAAAGAAAAGGCGAGCTGAAATAGATTAAACAAGTTGTTTTCAACCAGTGGTCCGGGGACCACCAGTGGTCCTTGAGGAGGTTCCAGGTGGTCCACATGCAGCTAAATGATGGAGAGTTGGTAACCAAATGCACCCTTATATATCTTTAACTCTCAAGAAAGAGTTAAATTATTGATAAAAGAGAGGCTAAATGTCATCAAATGGTGGTCCGTGGCTCAAATGGGTCCGAGAGGCTAAATGTCATCAAATGGTGGTCCGTGGCTCAAATGGGTCTGAGAGGCTAAATGTCATCAGATGGTGGTCCGTGGCTCAAATGGGTCTGAGAGGCTAAATGTTATCAGATGGTGGTCCGTGGCTCAAATGGGTCTGAGAGGCTAAATGTCATCAGATGGTGGTCCGTGGCTCAAATGGATCTGAGAGGCTAAATGTCATCAGATGGTGGTCCGTGGCTCAGATGGGTCTGAGAGGCTAAATGTCATCAGATGGTGGTCCGTGGCTCAAATGGGTCTGAGAGGCTAAATGTCATCAGATGGTGGTCCGTGGCTCAAATGGGTCTGAGAGGCTAAATGTCATCAAATGGTGGTCCGTGGCTCAAATGGGTCTGAGAGGCTAAATGTCATCAGATGGTGGTCCGTGGCTCAAATGGGTCTGAGAGGCTAAATGTCATCAGATGGTGGTCCGTGGCTCAGATGGGTCTGAGAGGCTAAATGTCATCAGATGGTGGTCCGTGGCTCAGATGGGTCTGAGAGGCTAAATGTCATCAGATGGTGGTCCGTGGCTCAAATGGGTCTGAGAGGCTAAATGTCATCAAATGGTGGTCCGTGGCTCAAATGGGTCTGAGAGGCTAAATGTCATCAGATGGGGTCTGTGGCTCAAATGGGTCTGAGAGGCTAAATGTCATAATGGTGGTCCGTGGCTCAAATGGGTCTGAGAGGCTAAATGTCATCAGATGGTGGTCCGTGGCTCAAATGGGTCTGAGAGGCTAAATGTCATCAGATGGTGGTCCGTGGCTCAAATGGGTCTGAGAGGCTAAATGTCATCAAATGGTGGTCCGTGGCTCAAATGGGTCTGAGAGGCTAAATGTCATCAAATGGTGGTCCGTGGCTCAAATGGGTCTGAGAGGCTAAATGTCATCAGATGGTGGTCCGTGGCTCAAATGGGTCTGAGAGGCTAAATGTCATCAAATGGTGGTCCGTGGCTCAGATGCTGAATAAATATATACATAAATAATGGATCTTGTGAAAATGGTTGAATGAAAACCATGGAATCCTTTCCTTTCCTTTCCTTTGTGTCCTTTCCTATCTCCTTTGTGTCCTTTCCTATATACTTTCATCTGTGCTTCAGTAGTTCTGCTTAATTGATTGATTGACATTTGTATTCCACATATTATGGGTACATTTCAATATGAAAGCACAAGTCGATACAAAAACCGCTACTTTGAGGACGAAACCAATGCATGAAATGCACTTGTTTAATTGCATCATAGGGTCCTCCATGTTCAATTAATCAAAACCGGTATAGCTCTTATCATTCATTCATTATTCATTGTGCGAACGGCCGAGGAGGATTTTCGTACGAGAACACTTTTCGTGTCTCTCTCTCTCTGTGTGTGTGTGTGTGTGTGTGTGTGTGTGTGTGTGTGTGTGTGTGTGTGTGTGTGTGTGTGTGTGTGTGTGTGTGTACGGCGACACATGTCTCTGTTCTCCACGGTGAGCCCCACCCGGACTACAGACACAGACAGTCACTGACGCGCACGGTGCGCGTGGTGCGCGCCCACACACACAGCACCGGTCGGTCCGTGCGCGTCATCATTAAACGGAAAACATAATCATCGTCGCTTCGTTTCGTTTTGGGGATTTTCCTTTTTTTTCTTCTTCTTCTTTTTCATCAGAGGCGCGTGCACGCACTGTGTGACCTGACCGAGAGCGCGCGCGCACACACACACACACACACACACACACACACACACACACACACACACACACACACACACACACACACACACACACACACACACACACACACACACACACACACACACACAGAGAGGAGAGAGAGCTAGACAACAGACAGCGTGCGCCCGTCAGTCAGTCCGTTTCGCGGCGGAGTCGCGTGGCTGCACGCACGCACGCACCTGACAGAGGCAGCGAGTGAGTGACACGCGGCCGACTTGTTGTGAGAGAGGACGGATCCGAGACACGCACGGACGGAGGAGACACGCACGCACGGAGGAGGAGTGTGACCGCGTTATTCTGTCGTCTTTTTTTCCTGTTTCACCTGCTTCTCTGTTCAACCGTGCTCGTCGAGGAGCGTGCGTGTGCGGCGTGCGCGTGGGACCAGGCGGCGGCGGCGGCAGCTATGATTGACAGCCGGCGACCGTTAGAATTGTCCGTTAGAGAACCGTTGATTGACAGCTGACGTTTATGTGACTGACAGAGGAAACCTATAGCCTAGACAGACAGACAGACAGACAGACAGACAGACAGACAGACAGACAGACAGACAGACAGACAGACGCTGGATGGAAAGGGGAGAAGGGAGAAGAAAAAAAACTAAGAATCAAAATGCCAAGCGGGCTGACCAATAGAGACATACGACAGTAGAGAGAGCGAGAGAGAGAGAGAGGTAGAGAGAGAGGTAGAGAGAGAGGAGTTGAAGTGTGTTTCATTTCATTGATGTCTGGTCGCCGTGCGCTGTTGTTGCTATTGTTGTTGTTGCTGCTGTCGTTGTCGCTGTCCAATAGCGTGGAGGGAAAGCGCGCCGCGAGCGAACCATGGGACTCTGTTAGAGACGACGTCGTTTTAGTCCGCCGTTCCTCGCCTGGGCGGGTGGGCCGGTGGGGGGGCTAGTAGCAGGCGGGTATAAGGCGGGGGGTGGGGGGTGGTGGGGGGTTATAGCAGCCATAGACGCCCCCGGGGGAGACTGATATATATATATATATATATATATCGTGTCGGGGTCGTTCGGATCGTCGGTCGGATTTGCACGCCGCGCGCGTTGAGGCGACTAGCCAGACATGGCGGCCATCGCCAGCGGGCTGATCCGTAAGAAGCGCGAGGCGAGGGAGCAGCACGCCCACCGGCCCGCCGACCGCCACCGCCGCAGGAAGAGCCCCAACAAGAAGCAGGGTCTCTGTAACCACGGCAACCTCGTCGACATCTTCTCCAAGGTGCGGATCTTCGGTCTGAAGAAGAGGAGGCTACGGAGGCAAGGTGTGTGTGTTGTACGTGTGCGCGCGTGTGTGTGTGTGTCAGAGTGTGTGTGTGTGTGTGTGTGTGTGTGTGTGTGTGTGTGTGTGTGTGTGTGTGTGTGTGTGTGTGTGTGTGTGTGTGTGTGTGTGTGTGCGCGTGTGTGTGAGAGAGAGAGAGAGCAGGGCAGGGCGTGCACGCAGGCGCGCACGCACAGGGGATGAGTATATAGTGCTTTATCATTCATTCATTCATTCATTCATTCATTCATTCATTCATTCATTCAAAAGTGGTTTCTGGGTATTGAATTCACATATTTTCATTATATAGATATTCATTGGTACCCTTGAGTGGTTTTAAAACCTTGGTGAGCATACAGACAGACCCCCACAATGTGTAACTGTTTTTTAGATCGTTTTGACATTTTGTCTTGTCTTTTTATTTGTAAACCTTATATGTAAATTCACATGTATATCTCTTTTGTTTTTTCTTTTCCTGATCTTCTGATGTATTGTGATGGTTTTTCTTTTATACGATATTGTTTTATACTCGACGACACTGAAAATTAGTTTAACCCATTCTGGACGGGAACCCGTTTGTGTTTTTACTAATATAAGCATTATTTAGCTATTGAAAAATAGCAGATCTACAAGCTTGTAGGTCTATTTTTGAATAATCGTGTAAATGTGGCACAAATAAAACTTGAATGAATGAATGAATGAATGAATATAGATAATATTCCATTGTTAGACGGATGTTAGGTCCTTAGACCTTACTTATGATTCCTGATGACTGTTTCTATATCTGATGCGTCGCCATGGTGTTGTTCTAGCTTACTGTAAATCGCTCTGGATTAAGAGCGTCTGATAAATGCCTACATTGTAAATTGTAATTGAAGAGCTGTTGGTTAGGGGTAGAGTCAGGTGTTGTCGGTTGACGTGTCTGTGTCTGTGTGTGTCTGAGTGATGTGTCTGTGTGTGTCTGAGCGACGTGTCTGTGTCGGAGTGATGTGTCTGTGTGTGTCTGAGTGCTGTGTCTGTCCGAGTGCTGTGTCTGTCTGAGTGATGTGTCTGTGTGTGTCTGAGTGACAGGGAAAGCCTCGACGTGATGTGACATGATCAAAGAAAAGATGTCCACCGGTTGGGCGTGCTGCATGGCTACCATCCGGCCACTCTACCCCTGACCCACCGCCGCCCCTGTGGTGTGGTCAGGGTATGTGCTGTGCCATTGTTGTAACTAGTGTGGCTATGTCGCACGCACGTGCACGCGAGCAATCAATCACTGATTTAAATAACCTCTTAAAGGGCGGCTCAGGAGGTAGAGCATGTCGTCCAATGATCCCTAGGGTCGGCGGTTCGAATCCCGGCTCCTCCTCCTGTCCACATGTCGAAGTGTCCTTGGGCAAAGACACTGAACCCTACATTGCCTCCAATGAGTCGGTCGGTGTGAGGCTGTGAGCTCGCCACCGTCGGTGTGTGAATGTGGGAAGTGAGGACGCTGGCGTCGACTGTTCGCCGCTTCACCTCCCAATGTATGAATGAATGAACCATTGTAAAGCGCTTTGAGCACTTGGAAAAGCGCTATAAAAATTAATTATTAATATTATTATTATTATTAACCCACAATATACGGTTTATCAAATTGTATTCCATTTGCTTGCATAATGGACAAACTTTAGTGTTGTCATAATTATGCATTTACCTAACGAGCAAACGTCTCCTCTGTAATTTAATTAGTTCGTGAATCCATCAGCCACTGACTCCGTGAGACGTACAGAAGACACAGGAGACGGCTGTCTCTTACGTGTGAACGAGCCCTTATGCAACAGGCTATCTGAGACACAGGTAGTTTAACGGCTACTTAGCAGGTGGACACAATAGACCGTCACCATTGATATGCATCCAAGATCGCTCATTCAATCCTGTTATTTCTGGAGTTTACATTCTGCGTGGGGGGGGGGGGGGCAGAACACAACGGAGACAGCTCTTCTTTCACCTGACAAATATCTCTCTCCCTCTATCCCTCTCTCTCTCTCTCTCACCATTTCATTTCCCCTCTGCTCTCCTCCTCCATAATTGTCCTTCCTTTCTCTTCCACTTATCTCCTTAATATTCTCATTTCCTTTGGTTTCCTACCTCGATCGCCCCATTCTTCCCCCCCTCCTCCTCTCCTCCCGTCCTCCCGTCCTCCCCCCTCCTCCTCCCGTCCTCTCGCCGTCTCCCCCGTATAGGCCTTTTTACTGATGAATTGAAAATGGAGGACCCTAAAGGACGTAAACAAGCTTTTCATGGTTTCGTCCTCAAAGCAGCAGTTCTTTGTATTGACTTGTGCTTTCGTTTGAAATGTATACCCATTCTGCATACTGTGAAAATCAATCAATCAATCAATCAATCAATCAATCAATCAATCAATCAATGGCTTTCCCCTCCACCTCTTCATCATACCAGTGGTTCCAAAACGTTGTAATGTCAAGGACCAGTTTGCTGAAAATAGCCGATCTACAAGCTCACAACGCGTCGCAGTGCGACACGTTGTGAGCTTGTAGATCGGCTAATTCTCAGCATGCAACTAAGTGTAAAATGACTCATACTGGATCTCTTGTCCACTAGTCCCCTTCCTAACATTTTAGTCTAGTTTTTAATTTGTTGACTAAATTGTCAGTATAGTTTTAGTCATCGTAGGTTTTTATTTAGTTTTCATTTAGTTTTCGTCGGTGGAAACAGGTAGTGGACGAACATCAAAGCTGGGAAGTGTCTCAGGCTTCTCTCTAAAATGCACTATTTGTCGTCATGAAATAAAATGCATCCCACTGGATCGGCGCAGCCCGGAAATGTATAGTAGCAGAAATGACTGTCCGGTACATTACTTTATTAAAATGGCACGAAGTACATTTTAGAGAGAAGCTGTGGGGAACTGCTTTGAGAATAGACTCTTTTTTTACCAAGGTCTAGCAGGATTTGTTTCGGTGAGTATAGTTACGTCGTTTTGTTTATTTTCGGGGGAATTCTAAAGCCCTCGCACGGCTGGGAAAACTGCTAGAGAGCAGTGGAGGCGTTAGTGAGAGACTGGCTATAACAACTGTGTTGATGTTAGTGAGAGACTGGCTATAACAACTGTGTTGATGTTAGTGAGAGACTGGCTATAACAACTGTGTTGATGTTAGTGAGAGACTGGCTATAACAACTGTGTTGATGTTAGTGAGAGACTGGCTATAACAACTGTGTTGATGTTAGTGAGAGACTGGCTATAACAACTGTGTTGATGTTAGTGAGAGACTGGCTATAACAACTGTGTTGATGTTAGTGAGAGACTGGCTATAACAACTGTGTTGATGTTAGTGAGAGACTGGCTATAACAACTGTGTTGATGTTAGTGAGAGACTGGCTATAACAACTGTGGAGGCGTTAGTGAGAGACTGGCTATAACAGCAGTGGAGGCGTTAGTGAGAGACTGGCTATAACAGCTGTGGAGGCGTTAGTGAGAGACTGGCTATAACAGCAGTGGAGGCGTTAGTGAGAGACTGGCTATAACAACTGTGGAGGCGTTAGTGAGAGACTGGCTATAACAACTGTGGAGGCGTTAGTGAGAGACTGGCTATAACAGCTGTGGAGGCGTTAGTGAGAGACTGGCTATAACAGCAGTGGAGGCGTTAGTGAGAGACTGGCTATAACAGCAGTGGAGGCGTTAGTGAGAGACTGGCTATAACAACTGTGGAGGCGTTAGTGAGAGACTGGCTATAATAGTGGAGGCCGTTAGTGAGAGACTGGCTATAACAGCAGTGGAGGCGTTAGTGAGAGACTGGCTATAACAGCAGTGGAGGCGTTAGTGAGAGACTGGCTATAACAGCTGTGGAGGCGTTAGTGAGAGACTGGCTATAACAACTGTGGAGGCGTTAGTGAGAGACTGGCTATACCAACGTTAGTGAGTTGACTAAAAGTAAGACGAAACATTTTCGTCGACTACCTTTTTTCACTGACGAAAACTAAACGGAAACTAAATGAAAAAAAGCTATGACGACTAAAACTAAGACTAAATATAGTGACAATTTCGTCAACAAATAAAAACTAGAAGAAAAATGTTAGGAAGGGACTAGTGGACAAGAGATCCAGTATAAGTAATTTTACAATTGGTTGCATGCTGAAAATAGCCGATCTACAAGCTCACAACGCGTCGCGCTGCGACGTGTTGTGAGTCATTACGACGGCATCAAGGCCCGCCAAAATACATTTTAGTCGACTAAATAACCTGTAGATTTAGTCGACTAAAATCTTATGACATTCAGTCGACTAAAACTAGACCAACACTAACATATTCCGGGTGACCAAAATGTGACTAAAACTAAGTGTATTCAAGAGACTGACTAAAACTAAAATCAAAATTTGGTGGACCACCATCCATGTGTCTATGTGGACATACAATATGTCCTCCATCAGTGTCTATGTGGACAGACGATATGTCCTCCATCCCTGTGTAAATATGTGGACATACGATATGTCCTCCATCAGTGTATATGTGGACATACGATATGTCCACCATCAGTGTATATGTGGACATACGATATGTCCTCCATCAGTGTCTATGTGGACATACGATATGTCCTCCATCAGTGTATATGTGGACATACGATATGTCCACCATCAGTGTCTATGTGGACAGACGATATGTCCACCATCAGTGTCTATGTGGACAGACGATATGTCCACCATCAGTGTCCATGTGGACAGACGATATGTCCACCATCCCTGTGTAAATATGTGGACAGACGATATGTCCACCATCAGTGTCTATGTGGACATACGATATGTCCACCATCAGTGTCTATGTGGACAGACGATATGTCCACCATCAGTGTCTATGTGGACAGACGATATGTCCTCCATCAGTGTGTATATGTGGACAGACGATATGTCCTCCATCAGTGTATATGTGGACAGACGATATGTCCACCATCAGTGTCTATGTGGACATACGATATGTCCACCATCAGTGTCTATGTGGACATACGATATGTCCACCATCAGTGTCTATGTGGACAGACGATATGTCCTCCATCCCTGTGTAAATATGTGGACAGACGATATGTCGTCCATCCCTGTGTCTATGTGGACAGACGATATGTCCACCATCAGTGTCTATGTGGACAGACGATATTTCCTCCATCCCTGTGTCTATGTGGACAGACGATATGTCCTCCATCCCTGTGTCTATGTGGACAGACGATATGTCCACCATCAGTGTCTATGTGGACAGACGATATGTCCTCCATCCCTGTGTCTATGTGGACAGACGATATGTCCACCATCAGTGTCTATGTGGACAGACGATATGTCCTCCATCAGTGTCTATGTGGACATACGATATGTCCACCATCAGTGTCTATGTGGACAGACGATATGTCCACAATCAGTGTCTATGTGGACAGACGATATGTCCTCCATCCCTGTGTAAATATGTGGACAGACGATATGTCCTCCATCCCTGTGTCTATGTGGACAGACGATATGTCCACCATCAGTGTCTATGTGGACAGACGATATGTCCTCCATCCCTGTGTAAATATGTGGACAGACGATATGTCCACCATCAGTGTCCATGTGGACAGACGATATGTCCTCCATCCCTGTGTAAATATGTGGACAGACGATATGTCCTCCATGTGGACAGACTGCATTTAGGAAAGACCTGGACAGACATGCAGCTTCTCGTAACCTTATTACCGGTAGTTCACTCCCCGGTGAGGTCCGTTTGGTCACCGAAAACAGAGAAGGACAAGGTCACATTCAATCGGTTCTGGTGGATTCATTCTGGCGAAGGAGTGCCGTGTGTGTGTGTACGTGTGTGTGTGTATGCGTGTGCGTGTGCGTGTGCGCGTGCGTGCGCATATGCACATTGGTCTGCATGAATGCGTGTGTGTGTGCCATCCATATCATATACACACCCTGAATCATAGTAATGTATTTGATGTATCACCATGTGTTGTTCTCGTTTACTGTGAATCGCTCTGGATTAACTCATTCTGGGCGGGAACCCCTTTTGGTGTTTTAGGCATTGTGTTATACTTTAGCTATTGGAAAATAGCAGATCTACAAGCTCAAATAGCAGACCTACGAGCTCGTAGCGCGGCACTCGGTGCCGCGCTACGAGCTCGTAGGTCTGCTATTTTTGAAAAATCGTGAAAATGTTCAGTTGGGGGGTCGGCGGCCAATTACATTTTTGGTGGTCCTTGACATGAAAATGTTTGAGAACCACTGACATAGAAACATGGGTTTTTTCCAGAAAACTGTCAGGATTTAGAAGACATTTGCAGAATCGTTCCCAGGTCAAAATGGGTTAATGGCATCTGATACATGCCTACATTGTAAATTGTATTATTATACAGTGGCCACACACACACACACACACACACACACACACACACACACACACACACACACACACACACACACACACACACACACACACACACACACACACACACACACACACACACACACACACACACACACACACACACACACACACACACACACACACCCACCCACACACACGTGTTGACCACGTCAGTACAGTCGACAGCCTGAAGACATTTATCTTGACGTGACAATGAGTCAAATGAGAGTGACTGACAAACTGATTGATTGACTGCTACATGATGTGGAATCAAATGTATCGATCCACGAAGAGAATACATGCCAACCGCGTGCACGTGCACGTGTGCGTGTGTATGTATGTGTGTGTGTGTGTGTGTGTGTGTGTGTGTGTGTGTGTGGGGAATACCCTTCCATTGCACAGAGCAGAGAGGAACAGTCACAGTGATGAGAGTGTCACCATAGCAACGGAGAGATGTGGGGAATCTCCCTGGCAACAGACACAGGATGCTGGGGAGACAGACAGGATGCTGGGGAGACAGACAGGATGCTGGGGAGACAGACAGGATGCTGGGGAGACAGACAGGATGCTGGGGAGACAGACAGGATGCTGGGGAGACAGACAGGTAGCTGGGGAGACAGACAGGATGCTGGGGAGACAGACAGGTAGCTGGGGAGACAGACAGGTAGCTGGGGAGACAGACAGGATGCTGGGGAGACAGACAGGATGCTGGGGAGACAGACAGGCAGGCAGACAGACAGACAGACAGACAGACAGACAGACAGACAGACAGTTGACTACTAACGAATGAATTCATGAATTTATGAATTAATGGAAGGAGCAGTGGTGTCGTGGTGATTTTTTTTCAGTACCACGCCTCATCATGCGCACACACGTGCACTCATGTGCACGCACGTACACACGCGCCTACATGTGTGCATGTATGGCGCACAGAACAGCCGATAGCCTGTACGCCTATATTGTTTATAGTGTATGAGAGTTTTGGGGGGCGTGGCGGCGTAAACCTAGATCACTGGCCTACTTGGTGCGTCTCGGAAAGTCTTGTGCGTCTTCTCTTGAATCTAGGGGGGATTCCATTCCGTATACCTGCGCGTGCACGTCACAATTTTACTGTTCTACGAACCACGACACCACACTGGGGGAAGGAGTGTCCAAAGCAAGCAAGGACAGATGCATTGTTAGAGTAGATGGATGGACGACTGTCTCCCGTTTAGATTTCTCCCTTGTGTTTTCCTGCAGTGAGCTAATTGATTTTCCTACAATTAGTCAGTCAGTCAGTCAGTCAGTCGCCACAACAGCCAAACCACAGCCAACATGAGAAGCCATTATCACCAAGCCGCCCGCCTGCCTGCCTGCCAACGACAGAGCACTGCTCACAGGCAGACAGCACTGCTCACAGGCAGACAGAGCACTGCTCACAGGCAGACAGCACTGCTCACAGGCAGACAGCACTGCTCACAGGCAGACAGCACTGCTCACAGGCAGACAGCACTGCTCACAGGCAGACAGCACTGCTCACAGGCAGACAGCACTGCTCACAGGCAGACAGAGCACTGCTCACAGGCAGACAGAGCACTGCTCACAGGCAGACAGCACTGCTCACAGGCAGACAGAGCACTGCTCACAGGCGGTGTTGATTCCGTCGACTAAAACGAAACAATGTTCGTCGACTATAGCTTTTTTTCACTGACGAAAACTAAATTGAAAATAAAATGAAAACTAAGCTATGATGACTACAACTATGAAGACTAAATATACTGACAATTTTGTCAACTAATACAAACTAGACTACAATGTTAGGAAGGGACTATAGTGGACAAGAGATCCAATATAAGTCATTTTACAATTAGTTGCATGCTGGAAATAGCCGATCTACAAGCCCACAACGCGTCGCAGCTCACAAAGCGTCGCGCTGCGACGCGTTGTGAGCTTGTAGATCCGCTATTTTCAGCAAGTGAATAAAACTGTCATTACGACGGCTTCAAGGCCCGCCGAAATACATTTTGTCGACTAAAACTAGACTAACACACATAAAACATTTCAGGTAACTAAAATGTGACTAAAACTAAATGAACACTATTCTAGAGACTACGACTAAAACTAAAATCTGCTGCCAAAAACAACACTGCTTGAGAGCCTGCCATCGTGCCACAGAAATGAACCTTTCAGGCCTGTTTTCTCAACTCGCCGTTTCTCTACAACAGGGGTTCTCAACGTTTTTGGCCAGGGACCCCCGAAAATGCTTTGGCAACGTCTCGGGACCCCCGCCCCGCCCCCTCCCGACCCGCAATATAAATTGACTGCTACAACAACCTTAAACCATTTTGGGCGGGAACCCCTTTTGGTGTTTTAAGCATTGTTATAATTTAGCTATTTAAAAATAGCAGATCTACAAGCTCATAGCGCGCCACCGAGTGGCGCGCTACGAGCTTGTAGGTCTGCTATTTTTGAAAAATCTTGATTTTTGTTTTTTTTGTTTTTTAATAATTTGGGGACCCCCTAAAATAATTTGGCGACCCCCCGAGGGGTCGCGACCCACGGGTTGAGAACCCCTGCTCTACAAGACATTACTCTATAAGCCATATCTCCAAAACTGGTGGGTCAAACTGAACAACCAATATGTCAATTTGAAGCTACGAGTCCCTGCATTAAAATATAAATGTGAGTGTGCTTTCCAGAGACCATTTAGCATCTTTTGTTATCACACAGGGAAATTCTATTTTATTGGGTATAGGCCCTACAATGATGGTTGTTGTGGGGAATTATTCTGGGCAGTTCTTCGTTGTGGTTTTCCTGCCAGATGACGACAAATCACCTACTAGAACATGACGTATTTTACCATCTGCTCCAGACCGGCTCACACGGTGCTGTTGGAACACAGAGCAGGCTTTCCTCCAGGGTGGAAAGTCTGGTGACGTCATGCAGGTTAGAGGAGGCCAGTGGTGGCTGGCGGCTCCCAGAACAGTATTGTCCCAGGCCACCCCATTCAACTGTCACCCGATAATCAAGAAAATGTTCGTAATCAGCACCTTAGAAATACCCCCAGTATGTGATAATCAACATATTGGGAAATCCGGAAGAGAAACTATGGGAGCGTTTGCTTTTTGTGTCACTGATGTCAATGACGGAGGCGCGCCGTGTCTGGTGGCCTTGAGCCACGTGAGGCGCCGTGCCGAGCGTTGCGACGGCCACCAGACCCGACTCAGCGCCGTCCGATTTACGTCCCGATAGGCAGAGAATAGTATATATTAGTAGCCCCTAGTTTCCATGCGCCGACAATAGAGTTGACACGTCCACCAGGGGTAGTCCTTGACCAGGCTATGTCTGCACCACCGTGCATGCGTGCAGTCCGGGGGAATACAGCCAAACACCACAATGTCTAGTATGCCAGTATGGCCATATTGGCCGTATTCCAACGTCCTGAATACAAAAAGAAGTGTGGGTGTTGGAGTGCTTAGCCTCGCGTAGTGATACTAATATCACTGCGTGTTTATTATAGTCTCGTCCCTCTCGGTATTAGATTAATTATTTCTGCAATACCCCGCCCCATATTTGCATACTGGGCGCCTGGTTGGTTTATTGGTTATAGTCATCCGACAATTGAGAGGGGCCAGACTTAATCCACCCTCTGGGGCGATATGCATTGAGAGGGGCCAGACTTAATCTGCCTGGGGCGATATGCATTGAGAGGGGCCAGACTTAATCTGCCTGGGGCGATATGCATTGAGAGGGGCCAGACTTAATCTGCCCCCTGGGGCGATATGCATTGAGAGGGGCCAGATTTAATCTGCCCCCTGGGGCGATATGCATTGAGAGGGGCCAGATTTAATCTGCCCCCTGGGGCGATATGCATTGAGAGGGGCCAAACTTAATCTGCCCCCTGGGGTGATATTCATTGCAACAGCAGATGAAGGCTGGCTATGCGAGGCTAGTGGAGTGCGGCAGTGACCCCAGAGGTAGGGCGGCCATCATAGATTGACATGAAGTGGTTGAGGGTTTCAGCACCATGGTCAGCGACATTGTTTCAGCACCATGGTCAGCGTCAGCGACATGGTTTCAGCACCACGGTCAGCGGCAGGGTTTCAGCACCACGGTCAGCGACAGGCTTTCAGCACCATGGTCAGCGACAGGGTTTCAGCACCATGGTCAGCGACAGGCTTTCAGCACCATGGTCAGCGACAGGGTTTCAGCACCATGGTCAGCGACAGCACCTTGGAGAGGATCTCATGACAAAACCCGTCAGAATCTGGCATTTGAAAGAAACGTCGATATTTTTTTAATCAAAACGCAATTTCAACATGACAGAAAACACTCATCCGAGTGTGACGTTCACACGAAGCCGGTCAATAAATACATCAATATTTTGATGTCTCGACCACAATGTGGGCCTTGCAGACCGAGTGGACTCGGGGGTGTCTGTGCTAGCCCGTAGCACCGTAGCCTCGACGACCTTATACAGGCATACGCAAAGGCTCAATTTATGTAACTTATAGCATTTTATGTAGACATATAGCACTCTATAGTGTACACTCATAGCTTCACTGTACATAATTATATTCTACTGTTAGATGGATGTTAGGCTCTGCTTACTTATGATCATAGATGACTATCTCTATACATTTGATGTATTACTGTATACTGTATGTATTGTATTGTGTTGTTGTTCTTGCTTACTGTAAATCGCTCTGGATTAAGAGCGTCTGATAAATGCCTACATTGTGCCCGGTCAGCCTCACCCTCTCTGAACTGTGTACAATCCTCAGTGTGTTAATATGTGTATACAAATGGCACCAAATGGACCAATATGGGTCCAAGAGTCCAATTGGTTCCGTTCCCGGTGCCCGACACAAGATGGACGACAGCTTTCCAAACCGCTGTTCTCTTTGGGCTGTTAAACTGGGTCAGTGTGTGCCTGTGTGTGTGTGTGTGTGTGTGTGTGTGTGTGTGTGTGTGTGAGCGTGTTGGCACATGTATGAAGCAGTGATTTGGTGAAGGGACTCCCTGATGCACGCGCACACGTGCACGCGCACACGCATACGCACACGCACACACGCACATACGCACACACCCACAGCTTCAAAGGGGATTCCCACGTTGCTATTGCCTACAGTACATGTGGCGCATGGTGAAAATGTGTGTGTGTGTGTGTCCGTGAGACACAGAGATAGAAGAAGGGAGGGCGTGGCTGCGCGCGCGCGCGCGTGCGTGCGTGCGTGCGTGTGTGTGTGTGTGTGTGCGCGTGCGTGCAGTAAAGCTGAATAATGAAGCAGCTGGCAATTATTAATCAAATTCAAATGCAACCGACCAGAGGGAATCCTCTGTGTGCGTGCGTGCGTGCGTGCGTGCGTGCGTGCGTGCGTGCGTGCGTGCGTGCGTGCGTGCGTGCGTGCGTGCGTGCGGTTATTGTACAGCATGGTATGGACGGTAATGACCACACCGACAGGAGGTAGACGGATAACGTTTCTCGTTGGAGATGCTTCAGTGACAGAGAGGCAGTTTTAACCCTTCAGTGACAGAGAGGCTGTTTTAACCCTTCAGTGACAGAGAGGCTGTTTTAACCCTTCAGTGACAGAGAGGCAGTTTTAACCCTTCAGTGACAGAGAGGCTGTTTTAACCCTTCAGTGACAGAGAGGCTGTTTTAACCCTTCAGTGACAGAGAGGCTGTTTTAACCCTTCAGTGACAGAGAGGCTGTTTTAACCCTTCAGTGACAGAGAGGCTGTGTTAACCCTTCAGTGACAGAGAGGCTGTTTTAACCCTTCAGTGACAGAGAGGCTGTTTTAACCCTTCAGTGACAGAGAGGCTGTTCTCTCTTTGGATAAGAGTTTGTCCAACAATTCCATGCTGCGTTGATGTTGTACCGCTGTACCGTCATCATCGTACGCTATGACGTCATGACATAAAATAGACACTATGCCGATTTGCTAAAATTATCCAAATGGGAATTTAATTCAGATGATAGGAAACCGTGCTGAACTAACAAACAAAACATCTCTCTCTCTCTCTCTCTCTCTGTGTCTCTCTATGTCTCTCTACCATTCAGAACCACAACTGAAGGGCATAGTGACCAGGCTGTACTGTCGACAGGGCTTCTACCTCCAGATGGGTCAGGATGGAACTCTGGACGGAACCAAAGACGACCAAACCAACTCCTGTGAGTACGCACACACGCACGCACGCACTGCACGCACGCGCAAAGACTCCTAGTTGTTGCTCAGTGCAGCAGGCGGGTAGCGTCACCCGTTTCGACTGTTATCAATGGACAAGACCGCAGTTATCAGTTCGGATCAGTACGATTGTTTTCGACGAGTATGGGCATGCCTGCCGACTGATAAAAAAAAAAAACGACAGGATTAAGGTTGGCGAACATGCGTTAATATTAGGGCCGCGCTGCGACATTTGCGGTTAAGTTTAGGGGAGGGTATGAGGAGGCTTGTCATTTTCAGTAGGCTCCCAGCATGTCCAGTAGACCTGAGTAGACCGATAAGATCGGGTAACGTCATCAACGCCAATCGCAGCCAGTAGGCTCCAGACGAGCCGACCGGCTAGATAAGATCGGCTTAATAAGTAACCTACTGGGAATTATCGGTTGGTCCATTGGGCCACTCGGTCCAGTCAGTTGAGATCTTGAAGATGAGTACACAAATGAAATGTAGAAAAAAATTAAGTTTATTTCATATTTGATTTGTCTTTTCTTCTAGACTATAGAAGGTACTAGACTCTTTTGATTCATATTGAACTCATTTTTCAAATTGTTATCCCTCAATTTTGTAACCCCTTTTTTCACCCCTGTGCCAATTATCTAATGTGATCCTGGGCTCTCTACACACCCTCCGCCAACCTAGTCCCCATATATGGGGGACATGGGGAGAGCAACGGACTTGAACTCATGCTTCCTTCCTGCCTGAGTGTCCAAGTTGCTCCTTTACACGTGACAGGGGGGGGTTTCTCTGGTTGGACGTAGATCGTGGAAGGAACACGTTATTCCAACCAGTTCCTTTCCCCTCCATCAGGCGCCCCGGCTGGCCAGGGGGAGGCAGTTTGTTTAGAGACCAGGATTACGCATGTTTTTGTGAGGGTACCTACCCTTGGGGACACGGGGAGAACATGCAAACTCCGCACAGAAAGGCCCTT
>NC_136803.1:636150-753650 GCF_951216825.1 Electrona antarctica | reverse complement strand
AAATCGGAAATGATCAAATGAACACTTAGCCCGTAGCACTGGCCCTAGCTCTGGTCCATAGCTCTAAATGCACGGTATTAGAGCTATGGACCAGAGCTATAGCACTATGCCCTAGTTCTGGTCCATAGCTCTAAATGCACGGCATTAGAGCTATGGACCAGAGCTATAGCACTATGTCCTAGTTCTGGTCCATAGCTCTAAATGCACAGCATTAGAGCTATGGACCAGAGCTATAGCACTATGCCCTAGTTCTGGTCCATAGCTCTAAATGCACAGCATTAGAGCTATGGACCAGAGCTATAGCACTATGCCCTAGTTCTGGTCCATAGCTCTAAATGCACAGCATTAGAGCTATGGACCAGAGCTATAGCACTATGCCCTAGCCTCGACGACCTTACAGGCGTATGCAAAGGCTCAACTTATGCAACTTAAATTGTATGTAGACATAACAGACATAGTAGTTCTCAGCTTACGTTTGACTCATGCTACACAGATTTTCACTATAGCAGTGGTTCCCAAAGTAGGGTCCGGGGACCCACAGGGGTTCTTGAGGGAGTTCCAGGGGGTCCCCAGCTAAATGATACTTTGGAACCAAATGGACCCTTATGGGTCTGTAGAGAGTGCACAAATGGAACCGTTTGGTTCCATTTGTGCACTCTCAAGAGTTAAATTAACATTGCTTTTACAATATAAATTGGGGGTCCCAGAGATAGCGATGTCATTAACTGGGGGTCCGTAGACTAATGCATGTTAGACTGGGGGTCCCTGAAAGGGGTCCTCCTAGAGCCATAACAATCTTCTCTTCTGGGGGTCCTTGAAAGGGGTCCTCCTAGAGCCATAACAATCTTCTCTTCTGGGGGTCCCTGGCATGGCATATCTCTTCAAATGGGGGTCCATGGGGGGCTAATATATACGTCTCAATCTGGGGGTCCTTGACATGAGAAAGTTTCATTTAATTTCACCTCTACTGGCTCCAATTACATTTTGTTCTATATATGTCTTTCATTTCCTGTCCCCCCCCCCCCCCCCCCTCCTATTCTATGAATTCTTTCTCATGGTAATTCTCAATTCTGTTATGCACGAATACGACCACGCGTACACGTGCGTGCGTGTGCATGCATGCGTGCGTGCGTGCGTACACATGCGTGCGTGCACGTGTGTGCGTGCGAAACAGTGTCCATTGAGAGGCACCCGTCTCTAAGAGTCTCGTTGCCAACCAATCATTGATCATTCAGCCATGATCACATGATCACTGACGCTCTGCAAGTACCCTTCCCTTTCACTGGCATAAGTGTGCGGTGTGTGTGTGTGTGTGTGTGCGGCTGCGTATGCATGTGCGTGCGCGCGCGCGCGTGCGTGTGTGCGTGCGTGTGTCTGCATGCGTGCAATCGGTTGTGTTTGTTTGCTGGTTTCCATATTTCCATCACACCTTTCCCCCTCTGCACCACACCCCTGTCGTGTGCGCACACGTGCGTGTGTGTGTGTGTGTGTGTGTGCACTTAGTTGTATTGCTATATTTGTGAGGGCCGACCGTCCGCACTATAGCAGGCCTGCTGTATACCAGTAGGCCTGCTGTATACCAGCTACGGTGTGAGGACATTTTCCTGGAAATGTTATATTCATTACAATTAGGAAAAAGACTGACGTCGGGTTAAGTTCAGGATGATTGCATATATATGTGCGGGGGGGGGGGGGGGGGATGACACTGCGTATCACGGCCACCCCTCCCCCTCCCCCCAAAAAAACAAGTCTGCCCCTCCTTCCCCCCCGTCACTAGTTTCCTCTGGTTGCCATGGCTACAGAGGACAGGTTGCCGCGCGTTATAACCGTCTCGTCCTCCACCCCGTGTTCACGTTGCCAGGAGACGCACGCACGCACGCACGCACGCACGCACGCACGCACGCACGCACGCACGCACACGGAGACGTACGTGGACCGACCTGAGCTGAATGACAATGTGTCTTCTACCATGTCCTCGGTCTGTCTGTCTGTCTGTCTGTCCCACTATAGTCTCTCGAGACAGACTGTTGACTCACAAGAGGGCGCTATAGCCCCTCCTACCGTATGCCCAGCTTTCCGGGTCTGTGGGAACCCAAATATTGTTATATTATTGTCATTTTATACACTCTCAAGAGTTAAAGATATCTAAGGGTCCATTTGGTTACCCAACGCTCCATGATTTAGCTGCATGGGGACCACCTGGAACGCCTTCAAGGGAGAGGTATTAATGGCTTTGTGTTTAGAATCACAGTGAAATCTCTCCTGCCTTCGCCGGCTGGCCGGTCGGTCGGTCGGTGTGTGTTCTGTGTTCTGCCGGCGTCGACACACATTACCAAACACAATATAAACACAGATCTGGATTTACAGGCGATTAGGCTTCCTTCCATCAGTAAATATGCTGCTACAGATGGTGGCGGATCTTCACATAATAAAACTTGAATGAACAGAGAGGTGATTCAAGGCTGAACACAGACTCAATGGATCTGAGAGCAGAAACACACCTTATATCTGACTCAAAGTGGGGTCCGGTGACCGGACCACCAGGGGTCCTTGAGGGAGTTCCAGGGGGTCCCCTGCAGCTAGGGGGGGGGGGGGGGCTTTATGGGACTGTAACTCTGAGAGTGTACACATGGAACCAAATATGTGGTTCCAAGCAGCGTGCAAAGTACTGCCCTCCCAACTTGAAACCCATCTTAGTTACGTCAACATCACAACAGCCAATAAGGGACCACCAAGAGGACACGCCCACATAACCATTAACATATGGAAGCATATCTTAACCCATTCTGGGCGGGAACCCCATTTGGTGTTTTAAGCATTATGTTATACTTTAGCTATTGAAAAATAGCAGATCTACCGAGTGCCGCGCTATTTTCGAAAAATCGTGAAAATGTGGCACAAATCATTGAATATATATTTCAGAGCGATTTTTAACTAAAATATTTGCTTCTGGGGGGGTCCCTGGAACTACATATTTTGAGATGGGGGTCTGTGGCCCAATAGAGATAATTCTGTGGGTCCTTGACATGAAAAAGGTTGATCACCACTGACATAGAAAAATATTAGGATTTAGAAGCCTTTTTTTAATCGACCTCAGTCCAAAATGGTTTAACTAGAAATGCACTCTGTGGAGGTGCATTGTTGCACACAAGTAGGCCATACGTGGCCTACAACTCTGTCCCTAGAAATAATAACAATAATAATCGGGGGGAAACCGGGGAGACAGAAACGCTTACACCTGGCAGTTCATGATACGCATGGATTCTTGTTTCTTGTAATACTGTGATGTGTAAATAATGGAAATGAAAATACTACCCTGTTTCCATCCTATAGTTCAGGAGGGGGGAGGGGGGACTTTGACGATGGCGAGGGCCAATATATTTCCACCCTCACTCCAGAGGGGCCACGTTGCATATTACTGTCGTAGCAAAAATAGCCGATCTACAAGCTCAAAACGCGTCGTAGCGCGACGCGTTTTGAGCTTATAGATCAGCTATTTTAGCTATATTTGAATTCAAATCCTGAATTCTTTTGTTATTTTTGAATTGGAATCCTGATAAGTAACCTTTATATTTAATTTGAAATGCATTTAGTTATAGTTATGTAAACTCTATGAACTAAACACATGCATTTGACACAAAAAAAATACAACATTTTAATAATTCTAGTCATTAAGATATACATATATAGACAGTAATGTAATGAATGCGTGTCAACTCATGTTTGCATGTTTGTAATTGCAACAGCTGAAATATATCAGTATTCTGCTATTAACCTACGGGCCGCATTATGTGATGGTGGGGGCCGCATGTGGCCCCCGGGCCGCCAGTTGCCCATGTATGCTATAGTTCATATGAGTCATCCACTTATAACCCTCAGTGTATTGTTGGGAAACAAGCCTCTCACCTGTCGGTCGCCTGTCAGATGAACTGCTCTTACATAGCAGTGGGGTATGCAGGGATTCATTACCTTGGCCTGGGAAAATCTGCCTGGGCACACTGTGCGCGGCAACATTTGGAATTAATTTATGAATTAATTAATACCCCTCATTTTTTATTAATCAATACTCATGTTTGCCTTCAATTTCCTAAAAGTATTAAGTCAGGTGTCTTAGAGATTGACAGGTGTAATGTCAGGCTGCTACAAGACACTTCATACCATCACATTAATGTAAACTAAAAATCACACCTTCGTCTTCAATGTTTGTGTTTACACAATGTTTGTGTTTTACACAAACATGCAAAGCTGGCCATCCATTGTCAATGGCATTCAATGTTTGTGTTTACACAAACCCTCAAAGCTGAACATAGGAGCTCCTCAACAACCATATAAACAACAACATGCACACTCTCCCAGACAGCCTACTAGTATTGAAGTAGGCCTAGTAGTGTTGAGTATTGAAGACTGCAGAGAGTAACAACAGCTATAGTTTCTTTCAACTCACTTTACCAAATTACAAATTAGCACGATAGCACCACCAGCACCCCATAGCATAGCAGCAGACAACATGGGCACAATCAATGAAAATCCATTCAGCACAAATTACAATTCAATTCTGACCTTTGATGTCTTCAAACACGTAGTAATCCATAATCAAGGGGCGGGCGCTGTTGTGGAGTTGCCCAGTAAAGCTGAAGTCCTCAGGATACAACTGTTGTAGGCCTACAGTAGGCTAGCTCCTCGAGGCCTACAGTAGGCTAGCTCCTCGAGGCCTACAGTAGGCTAGCTCCTCTACAGGATACAACTGTTGTAGGCCTACAGTAGGCTAGCTCCTCGAGGCCTACAGTAGGCTAGCTCCTCTACAGGATCCAACTGTTGTAGGCCTACAGTAGGCTAGCTCCTCTAGACTGGGACTGCAAGCTGACTTCCTTTCTTTACAAAAAACTTTGCAATAGACGTTTGACATTGTGAGGCTAACATTTAGGATACTCTCAGAGAGGCTTCTCATTAATATTTAATCATAAACAAAGACGCAAGTTTCTGGTGTGAAGACAAACAAATCTGCCACATTCTAGAAACAAGCACATGATGACAGGCATCAGGCAGGCATGACCAATCAATCTATGCAGGAACAGATGGACAGGCATGACCAATCAATCTATGCAGGTACAGATGGACAGGCATGACCAATCAATCTATGCAGGTACAGATGGACAGGCATGACCAATCAATCTATGCAGGTACAGATGGACAGGCATGACCAATCAATCTATGCAGGAACAGATGGACAAACTAGGCAGTGCCAGTGGCTACGGATCCAAATAGGAAAATTAATAATAATTATAATAATAATAATTATAATTATAATTATAATTATAATTATAATTATAATTATAATTATAATAATACACCCACTGCCATATTTTGCTAAATTGATGCAGTGATTGCATTCACATTTTTGTTGTTGCTGGGCCGAGTTCGTAAATACCCGGGCCTACCCGTCCTAAGCCCAAGTAGGACTAGGTGTGGATACGCCCCTGTTACACATAGATCCTTGTTTGACCATGTCCACTAAACCACACCTCCAGTGTGTTTATGGTCTCCCATTTAGGCCTGACCTCAAAATTAAAAAATAAATCTTCTAAATCCTCCAGTTTTCTGAAATAAATATTTTCACGACTTTTCAAACATAGCAGACCTACAAGCTCATATGAGCTTGTAGATCTGCTATTTTTCAATAGCTAAATTATAACAATGTTTAAAACACCAAAAGGGGTTCCCGCCCAAAATGTGTTAAAAGGGACACATGTAATCCACAACAGATGTGACAATAAAGATGATTCTGATTTTCTGATTATCTCTCTCTCTCTCTCGCTCTCTCCTCTCTCCCCTCTCTCCCCCCTCTCCCCCCTCCCCTCCCCTCCTCTCCAGGAGCTGTTCACGGCAGAGTGTAAGTTCAAGGAGTCTGTGTTTGAGAACTACTACGTGATCTACAGCTCCATGCTGTACCGGCAGCAGGAGTCGGGCCGGGCCTGGTTCCTGGGACTCAACAAGGACGGCCACGCCATGAAGGGGAACCGCGTGAAGAAGACCAAACCCGCCGCGCACTTCCTGCCCAAGCCTATAGAAGGTATAGGCCGACCGCACGCACGCTAGGGCATTCACTTGTCATTTTTACTAGTTGACTAGTTGCCTAGTTTACTAGTCGACTAGTTGTTCAACTACATTTCTGTTTTTCTTTTTTTTTAATAAATATTTGTACATTTAAAAACTGTGTACATTGGTGACTATAACTATAATCCACCTGATCTTGAGGCCTACAAAAATCGGATTTTTTTTTTGCCAAAGACACATTTCCATTGTATGTACATTGAATGGACAGACAATAAAGTTTTCTTTATCTTTAAATCACACCCTCTTCCGCCGTAGTCTGAAAACCCACCTCTTCAGACTCCACCATGGCCCGTAGCACTTGCCCTAGCCTAGCCCCTTAGATAGCACATTATGTAGACTTAGATAGTATTTTAAACAGACTTATAGCTTGTTACGTAGACAGCTCTAGAATTGCACTGTATGTAGTCATAGCACTTTATAGTACACATGTATAATATATTATATAGTATAGTATGTATAGTTAACATAGATACTCCACTGTTACGTTCTTAGTTTACGCATGATTCATGATAACTACTTTTTATATATGTGATGTATGCCATGCTTTTGTTATTGCTTGATGTAAGTCGCTCTGGATTAAGAGCGTCTGCTAAATGCCTAAATTGTAAATTGTAAATTGTAAGCCTAACTCAAAACGTAATTTACACATTATGTCACATACACACACACAGTAACGTCTCTTCCTCTAACCCCCTCTAGTGGCCATGTACAGAGAGCCTTCGCTGCACGACGTGGGGGCGGTCCCTAAGCCTAAACCGCCACTAGGTGGCGCTATCACCACCGCTGTCTCCTCCGCCAAGCCGCCGTCGTCCAAAAGCACCGCCGGAGCTGGGGAGCCGCTCGCCATGAACGGCGGCAAGCCAATCAACAAGCCCGACGCCGCAAAGCAGCCAATCAACAACAAGCGCGACGCAAAGCAGCCAATCAACAAGCCTGACGCAAAGAAGGAGGAGACATAGCCCCGCCCCCCTCCTCTCCCTCTGGCCAATCAGGATAGGCCAGGTAGCCGGAGATAACTCCTCCCCACTAGCGCTGCACTCACAACGAAAAAAATACAAAAAAATATACTAAGTACTCTCGCCTCCCTGGACCGCACGGACACACCCCCATTCTCTGGGGGGGGGGGGGGGGGGGGGGGGCAGGGCCTGAGTTAAAAATAATAATACGAACAACGATTTAAGATGAAAAAACTGAGTGCTCCGATTGGTGGCCAGGGGAAGAGGAGGGAGGAGTCAGTCAGCAGGGCGAAGAATAACGAGGAAGAAGAAGCAGAAAACAGCCGAGTCACGTCAGAGCCGCCACAGCCGATTGGACGGAAGGAAGGAAGGAAGCCCGGTCGGTCGGTCTGGACTTCCACCGTTGCACGACGACGGCGGTCGTCGCTCTGCCGGAGATGACTTCTGTTCGAGCCGAAAGACCACGCCGAGTTGTGCCGAAATAATAAAGCCCCAAACAAACAACGCCAAAGGGTTGAGACCGACGGGACGAGAGGGTTTTATAGTCAGTCCCAGCGGTGTGAATACGTCCTGTTTGCACGTCCACCCACGTCCATTCACCTGGGTCGGTTCAACGGTCCACCCACGTCCAATCACCTGGGTCCATTCAACGGTCCAAAAACACACCAACGGGTTCACCATGCACCTCCTCACAACCGAACCGTTGGCTACCTGCCCCTCTAGACCAGAAAGCACACTGGCTGGGCCAGGCTACCCGCCCCTCTAGACCAGAAAGCACACTGGCTGGGCCAGGCTACCTGCCCCTCTAGACCAGAAAGCACGCTGGCTAAGCCAGGCTACCCGCCCCTCTAGACCAGAAGGCACGCTGGCTGGACCAGGCTAGGTTACAAGGAGTGGCATGATTGGAGACCCTTTGGTGTGGTTTGGGCTTCCGTGAGCGACATACATACACCATCTTGTGAGGGAATGTAAAATGAAGGCATAACGACACTGGCTGAACTGGAACTAGGACGGACAGCGAGACGAAAAACAACACCCTGGCTTGTTGGGTGATAACGGAACACCCTGGCTGGGTGATAACGGAACACCCTGGCTGGGTGATAACGGAACACCCTGGCTGGATGATAACGGAATGCCTTTCTTTGTTTTTAAACACAAACTAACTAACTATAGTCCTCGTTTGGTTTGGTTTCTGTGTGACCGTCTCGGAGAAAAACACCTCCTCTGTTTTTCACCCTCTCCACAAAAGAGTTTTCTTTTCCTTTCCAAAATAAGGATTGCTTGCTGATGGCCACACACACATGCACGCACATACACACACACACACACACACACACACACCTAAATTCCGTCTTTCACATTTTCTCACTACTGTTTACACGTCTCTCTTTGTAGCAACAAGTGAACAGACGTTACAACAATTCATTTGTGTTACTCGATTAAAACTGACGGTGAAAATGAGAAAGGGAGAAAGGAGGGGGAAAAAAGCTAATTTTAAAACTGACTAAAAACATTTCAATTGTTGATCCATATTAACCTATTACAGGTTTTGTATAACATGCTGCAACTGGAATGTGCATGGCAAGAGCAGGAGCCGTCTTCATTTATATTACCACGGTCAGTCCTTACCCCATTTTGACCTGAGATCAGATTTTAAAAATGTCTTCTACATCCTGACAGTTTTCTGAAAAAGCTATGTTTCTATGTCAGTCGTTCTTCGATTTTTCAAAAATAGCAGACCTACAAGCCCGTATGAGCTTGTAGATCTGCTATTTTTCAATAGCTAAAGCATAACATAATGCTGACACCAAAAGGGGTTCCCGCCCAAAATGGGTTAAGAAGATCCTGCAGTGGACCGACTAATTACCAAATACTTTATAGTATCTCTTGTCTTTTCATTTTCACCATTGACTGCCTGTTGGTTCATGGGAACTACTGGCTGTAGGCTACGATCACTAAAACATGGAACTATTGGCTGTACGGACAGTAAAACATGGAACTATTGGCTGTACGATCACTAAAACATGGAACTATTGGCTGTATGATCACTAAAACATGGAACTATTGGCTGTACGGACAGTAAAACATGGAACTATTGTCTGTACGATCACTAAAACATGGAGCTATTGGCTGTACGATCACTAAAACATGGAACTATTGGCTGTACGGACAGTAAAGCATGGAACTATTGGCTGTACGATCACTAAAACATGGAACTATTGGCTGTACGGACACTAAAACATGGAACTATTAGCTGTACGGGTCAGTAAAACATGGAACTATTGGCTGTACGGACACTAAAACATGGAACTACTGGCTGTACGGGTCAGTAAAACATGGAACTATTGGCTGTACGGGTCAGTAAAACATGGAACTATTGGCTGTACGGTCAGTAAAACATGGAACTATTGGCTGTACGATCACTAAAACATGGAACTATTGGCTGTACAGACACTAAAACATGGAACTATTGGCTGTACGGACACTAAAACATGGAACTATTGGCTGTACGGGTCAGTAAAACATGGAACTATTGGCTGCACGCGGACAGTAAAACCAACATGACATCCTCTCCTATCTCTACCTCTCTCTCTCCCTTTCTTTTCTCCGCGTGATGTTGTGTTGTCTTTCTGTTCCCGGTCTTAACGCAAGGCGTTTATTTTAGAGGATGCACCGAATGGGGGATTATTGGCCCGAAAACCGAATATAAGAAACAGTTGGCTGAACATGATTACTGTTATGTATCGTTTATTTTTGTACCACTGCTGTCATGGCCGTACGTCTGTGTTGCAGACATGTGTGCGCGGCGTGCTTGAAGCCACGTTTCCATCACGTCATCACAACAAAACGGTAGATTTAGGTAACCTCGCTTCTTTGCCTATATTCCGGTTTCGTCTCTAAAATCAATCGAACCGAATACCGAATATGCTTTTTTGTTTTGTTTCGGTGGCCGAATATTCGGTGCATCCCTTTATAGTTTATATATCATGTTGTCTTTCTGTTCTCTGTCCCAACAAAATGCTTTTATAATAATAATAACATAAAACATACTCAAGTGTAGCTAGAGGTGGGAGGAAAAGCTAACGTGTTCTAGTGTCACGTCGAGTGTTGTTGCTCAGCTGTCGTGTGAGTATTTTGCAGTTTGCTGTGTCCCTAATGTCCAAAACGCAGAGACTGTCACTGAGTTTACCGTCGTAGAAACAACAGACTGTGTCCCTAATGTCCAAAACGCAGAGACTGTCACTGAGTTTACCGTCGTAGAAACAACAGACTGTGTCCCTAATGTCCAAAACGCAGAGACTGTCACTGAGTTTACCGTCGTAGAAGCAACAGACTGTGTCCCTAATGTCCAAAATGCAGAGACTGTCACTGAGTTTACCGTCGTAGAAACAACAGACTGTGTCCTATAATGTCTAAAATGCAGAGACTGTCACTGAGTTTACCGTCGTAGAAGCAACAGACTTCTAGAAACAACAACAGGCACATGACTGCAACTGTGATTAGAAATAGAGTCTAAAGGGAAGTACGCACATCTCTAAAAAAAAAAAAAGGTGCTGAACAAAAAGATACATACAGGTAAAAGGAAGGAAAGTCTGCAATTTAGAAGGACAACGTTTCAACCACAACAGGTGGTACGATACCTAGTACCTACCTGACAAAGACCGGTTCACTCGTAAGAGACAACGCCAACTGCTCGAGTATGTATTGTACAGGTGAGATGTAGGTGTATTGATGAGGAGCCCGAGGAGGGCGAGACTCAGGGTGGGGGGGCGTATAAGTCTCGGGAGCCTGAGGACCGCCGTGCTCTGCCCCGGGAGCGGTCAGTCGCCTTGGACGCTGCCCCCCTTGGGACTCCTAGAAGGAGAAGGAGAGAGAGAGAGAGAGAGAGAGAGAGAGAGAGAAGTGTTAGCGGGGCAAGGCTGAGGATGAAGGGGGTTAGTTGGGGAGGAGGAGGGCGGGGGATTTTGACAGCACGAAGCAGTGTGAAGCAGGTAAGAGATGAGATGAGATGGTGAATTTATACTGAGGGGAATGTTACGTTGATAGGCTGGGAGACTATAGGGACGCAGGTGGACTTGATTAGGAGATAGAGAATGGGCGTGGTCGGGTTGAGCAGTGGGTGCGGTCTCCACCAGTGGCGTGCACAGACATTTAGAGGGGGCAGGTGCTCAAGTGAAAAAAAGGGCACCTTGTGCAGTGCGTGGAACCGGCCGGTTGCCTTAATAGTGTGAGATTTATGGATTTTGGGAAATAAATAATATATTAGAAGCTTTTTTTAATCAGGAATTGATCCATGTCACCATGGTCCACATTCTGTACAGTGTAAAACAAATTAAAAAAAAGAATAATAATCCAAAAGGGCACATTGCTGTCCAGAGGGCAAGGGCAGGTGTTGCTCTAGCACCCCCTCGTGTCTATCTGTGCACGCCACTGGTCTCCACTCGTGAACCTGCGTTGAACACAACTTAATTTGTGGTCGACACGTTGTCCTTCTGAATCAACTACTCTGACACAGAACAGTGTGCGGACTTGCCTTCCCTTTCCCCGTGACTGTGACTAGGACACATGACTGTGTCGTAATGTCCAAATGCAGAGACTGTCACTGTCAGTTTACCGTTGTAGACGCAACAGAGACAACATGACTGTATATCGTGTTAGTTTCGAGGTATCAAAGTGTCACACAGTGACACCAGTGTGTTAGGTTGAGGCAGAGTTATTGAAGTACGACAGAGTTTACGACAACTCCGTTCACGTCATGGGGCTTCAGTCCAATGGCGGCTCTCGTACATAGACTTCTATTGTGGCTTCAGTCCAATGGCGGCTCTCGTACATAGACTTCTATTGGCGAAGAGCATTGCGAAGAGTGACAATGTCCTGGACCGGAAGTTGGCAGAATGCACTGGACTCAGGTCAACAGCCCAGCTTTAATTCATGATCTTAAATCCCTTTATTTTAGATCAGGGTTTTTTTGTAATAGTACCTCATACACATTACAGATACTTTAGTTGTCACTGTACAATACTGTTGGCATGTTGCACACATGCCTAAAATGACTGATATTTCTCAACCCAGCTTAAAAAAAGAAAGAAAGAAAGATCGGGATTTGAGCTGCAGGAAGAGCTAAATTATCAGAAAGTGGCATGGTTGAACAGGAAGTCAACAGGAAGTGACCGGTTGCCAAAGAAGCCGTTGGGTCTAAATAAAAACTCCAAAGCACTCGTAACACATGCACGACACAGGGTTGATTCTAGGCTAGCTGGCAGTGGTGGAAAGTAACTAAGTACTTTACTTAAGTACAATTTTGAGGTCGTTGTACTTTACTTGAGTATTTCCAATTTCCAATACTTTTACTTCTACTCCACTACATCTCAGAGCTTTTACTCCACTACAATTATTTGAAAACTTTAGTTACTAGTTACTTTGGCGATTTTAACATTAACCACTTCCACCCTGTACATTTCGGGCCATTTGAAAATAGCAGATCTACAAGCTCACAATGCGTCTCAACGCGACGCATTGTGAGCTTGTAGATCTGCTATTTTCAGTAGATTTTGTGCACATGTTGAACTTGTGAAATGGCACATTCTGCACAATGAGTACTTTTAGTACTTTAAGTACATTTTGATGCCGATACTTTTGTACTTTTACTCAAGTACATTTTCAATTCCGTACTTTTACTTGTAATGGAGTAGTTCTAAATTGCAGTATTGGTACTTAAGTAAAACAATTGAGTAGATTTTCCACCACTGCTGGCTGGTTAATGAAGTGAATGGAGAACAGGGTAAATCTGATTGGTTCGCACAACAATAGCCTTTAATTTGTGATACTATAAGTTGCATAATTTAATTTAATTGCATTTAATTTAATTGTGTTCACTAAGTTGAGCCACTGGGAATAAAACAACAACACCAGTGTTGTGTTAAAAAGACAACAAAGAGAAGCAGTATGTGTGTATTGTAAGAGCAGTGGTTCTCAAAGTGGGGTCCGGGGACCCCCAGGGGTCCTTGAGGGAGTTCCAGGGGGTCCCCAGCTAAAATGATAGTTACGAACCAAACGGACCCTTATGGGTCTGTAACTCTGAGAGTGTACAAATGGAACCAAATGGACCCTTATGGGTCTGTAACTCTGAGAGTGTACACATGGAACCAAATGGACCCTGTAAACTCTCAGAGTTTAATTAACATTGATTTTACAATATGAATTGTAAAATCAAGTCTCAGAGATAGAAATGTCATTAAATGGGGGTCTGTAGACTAATATATGCAGGTCAAACTGTGGGTCCTTGAAATTAAAATGGTTGAGAATCACTGCTGTAAAAGTCTTCTCGTATGGGGGTCCCTGGCATATCTTTTCAAACGGGGGTCCGCGGGATGATAAGTGTCGATTTTGGGGATCCTTGACATGAAAAGGTTTTTGGCACCACTGGTGTCGAGATGATGAATGATGTACAGAGAGATATATATACTGTGACTGCAGCCTCAATATCAGCATACTGTGACAATCAGGGCATGTAGCATGTTTATTATGTTCATACATTTATTTACAGGGCATTTATAATGTTGGATGATTATTTTTTAGTATAATATATCAAGAGAAGGATCCAGAACTGTAGTTGTTCTCTGAGGTGTCCGTCAGTGTCTCTCGGTTTAAGTGTTCTCTCTCACTGTGTGTGTGTTGACGTACATTCACTCGGTTTCTGCCCTGGAAGTGCCTTCCGATGCGTGGCTGTATAACATGACCATGCCAAGAGCCCTGTCTCGCCCAAAACACAGTGAAAACAGCACAGATTGGCAATTCCGTACATAGAAAAACCCCAAAATCCGTACATATATCGCACTACTACAGTTTTGATTTGACCACGACAGAGCTAGGCTTGGCTTTCACTAGTGTATGTACGGAATTGCCAATCCGTGATATTTCACTGTTTGGACGACATCGGGTTTGACATTATTTACGATTCTGTGTCTGTCGGGTTACAAAACACTTCACAACGTTCGGCACGGCAACTTGCGCGCTTGGCGGTGTCTCTGTCTCTCTCTCTCTCGTGGCTCCACTTCGGTAGAGACGGCGCCCCTCCCTCCGTCACGCTCTATAGGGAGGATTTCAGTGTCGTGTGTAACGGATTTCTGTGGGGTTTTCTAGGTGTGTATACGTGTACGGAATTGCCAATGGGTGTTATTTCACTATATGTTTGGATGAGAACCGGGTCAAAGGTTTATCAGAGACTGAACGCCTTTCGCTGGTCAAGTAGCGGGTAGCTGTCGGCGTCTGCGTCAAATCGTTGTATTTGTTGTGTTAAATAGCAGAAAAAAAGAGACGAAACGATATTGAGACGACAATATTCCACTCGCTCAATGCTGAATAGTTCATCTTTGACGTAATGACCTCAAACGGTGTCAGGCGATAGGATGCCGTTGGAGTAGATCAGCTGTTGTGTAATGTCTTGTGGAAATGTACTATCAGTGATTTTACATGTGGAGATAATGTAGCCTAGCCTAGCGTGGAAGGGCAGACATAATGAAGACTAGCCTCGCGTGGAAGGACAGACATAATGAAGACTAGCCTCGCGTGGAAGGACAGACATAATGAAGACTAGCCTCGCGTGGAAGGACAGACATAATGTAGCCTAGCCTAGTGTGGCAGGACAGACATAATGTAGCCTAGCCTAGCGTGGAAGGGCAGACATAATGAAGACTAGCCTCGCGTGGAAGGGCAGACATAATGAAGCCTAGCCTAGTGTGGAAGGACAGACATAATGTAGCCTAGCCAGCCATGCTGGGAGGTTTATCTTTATGGAACCAGCAGGCCAGCAAACAGTGACCATCATTGAACATCTGCTTAGCCTGGGATGATGTTAATCTGACGCGATGTCGCTCTCATCTCTCCTTACACCCCTGGTGTGAGAGCCTGCAGGGAAGCCTGTTGCTAAATGCTAAAAAACCCAGAAAGGCTCCTTGAATCCAGGAGGAGATCCATGACTCTGTCCTCTGTCCACGTAGCATCCGTTGCAAACACTTTGCTGGGCGGTAACGAGGAAGAAGGGAAGAAAGTCTTGACGTCCATGTTGTGCCTCAGTAAATACGTGTGTGGAATTAAGAATTGTTTACTGGTCATTTATGGCGAATGTTAATTACCATTTTGTCTTATAGTTCCTACAAGGTAAGAACATTGCCCTGAAATTAACATAATTATGATAGCAATCCAAATCCATGCATTTTAACATATTATTTACTAGAGATGTCCCGATACCGTATCGGTATCGGAAAAGTATCTGTATCTGCCCTTATTTGTCATATCGATGAATATGCCAGTATAACCACCGATCCGACACAGGGGTAAGGGGTTGACACTATGGCAGGTAAATAAAATGTTAGGGCAAAATGTTGCTTTCGAGTTGCCCAAACGGCAAGTGAGGAGTGAGGAGTCTGCTATAAACACAACACGAGATATATAGCTATAAACACAACACGAGATCACAACACTGGTATCAGTATTCGGTATCGGCCAACACAGAAATTGTGGTATCGGGATCGGATCGGGAATGAAAAAAGTGTATCGGGACATCCCTACTATACACACACACACACCATACTAGTTTCCGTCTATAGCCTGAGCTAATGTGTTAGGTTTCTGGTCTAGAGGATGAAGGGTGGCGGCAGAGATTATTTGCGCCACGCCCTGATTGGATCTCTACGGGATGTAAACCACTTTGGGACCCACTGTTCTACAGCACCGGAGCCTTAGAGTATATTTTAATAGAGACGTCACCGGATTTCTCCTCCCGTCCACTTGCATTAAGGTGGATTTCTCCTCCATCCACTTGCATTAAGGTGGATTTCTGATTTCTCCTCCATCCACTTGCATTAAGGTGGATTTCTCCTCCATCCACTTGCATTAAGGTGGATTTCTCCTCCATCCACTTGCATTAAGGTGGATTTCTCCTCCCATCCACTTGCATTAAGGTGGATTTCTCCCCCATCCACTTGCATTAAGGTGGATTTCTCCTCCATCCACTTGCATTAAGGTGGATTTCTCCTCCCATCCACTTGCATTAAGGTGGATTTCTCCCCCCATCCACTTGCATTAAGGTGGATTTCTCCTCCCATCCACTTGCATTAAGGTGGATTTCTCCTCCCATCCACTTGCATTAAGGTGGATTTCTCCTCCATCCACTTGCATTAAGGTGGATTTCTCCCCCCATCCACTTGCATTAAGGTGGATTTCTCCCCCCATCCACTTGCATTAAGGTGGATTTCTCCTCCATCCACTTGCATTAAGGTGGATTTCTCCTCCCATCCACTTGCATTAAGGTGGATTTCTCCTCCATCCACTTGCATTAAGGTGGATTTCTCCCCCCATCCACTTGCATTAAGGTGGATTTCTCCTCCCATCCACTTGCATTAAGGTGGATTTCTCCTCCATCCACTTGCATTAAGGTGGATTTCTCCTCCCATCCACTTGCATTAAGGTGGATTTCTCCCCCCATCCACTTGCATTAAGGTGGATTTCTCCTCCATCCACTTGCATTAAGGTGGATTTCTCTTCCATCCACTTGCATTAAGGTGGATTTCTCCCCCCATCCACTTGCATTAAGGTGGATTTCTCCTCCCATCCACTTGCATTAAGGTGGATTTCTCCTCCATCCACTTGCATTAAGGTGGATTTCTCCCCCCATCCACTTGCATTAAGGTGGATTTCTCCTCCCGTCCACTTGCATTAAGGTGGATTTCTCCCCCCATCCACTTGCATTAAGGTGGATTTCTCCTCCATCCACTTGCATTAAGGTGGATTTCTCCTCCATCCACTTGCATTAAGGTGGATTTCTCCTCCCATCCACTTGCATTAAGGTGGATTTCTCCCCCCATCCACTTGCATTAAGGTGGATTTCTCCCCCCATCCACTTGCATTAAGGTGGATTTCTCCTCCCATCCACTTGCATTAAGGTGGATTTCTCCTCCATCCACTTGCATTAAGGTGGATTTCTCCCCCCATCCACTTGCATTAAGGTGGATTTCTCCTCCATCCACTTGCATTAAGGTGGATTTCTCCCCCCATCCACTTGCATTAAGGTGGATTTCTCCTCCCATCCACTTGCATTAAGGTGGATTTCTCCTCCCATCCACTTGCATTAAGGTGGATTTCTCTTCCATCCACTTGCATTAAGGTGGATTTCTCCTCCATCCACTTGCATTAAGGTGGATTTCTCCTCCATCCACTTGCATTAAGGTGGATTTCTCCTCCCATCCACTTGCATTAAGGTGGATTTCTCCTCCATCCACTTGCATTAAGGTGGATTTCTCCTCCATCCACTTGCATTAAGTTGCTCAAAAGCGCATGAGGCTCCTTCCGGGTATAGGAACAGAGTGCATTCTGGGATGGATTGGGCCGCTGACTATCATTGCGCGCGTTCACGTATGAAACCGTGTTCACGTGTCATTGCCCCCAATAACATGAACGTGTGCAATGCACAGCGCTGGCTGCAATGCCACTTTCGGCCACTATGTCCGTTTGGCCTCAGGGTTTCCTCTCGGTGATGTCTCTTATTATATTTATACTCTGAGATCCCTCGGTGTGCCAGCGTCCATTTTATTCATGTTGTACACTTGAATACACGCAGCTTGTTAGGCTGTGAAAATTCTGACACTTGACGAAGGCCTGCGTGCCGAAACGCGTTTGTCTGATTCTGACTGCTGCTGCTGCTGCTGCGGATATCCTTTACATTATTAAATGAGACTCTTACTACACTGAGTTGCGGATTTGTTTTATTCTCCTTCTGCAGGCTGTGAAACGTGCCAGCACACATACACCATGCATGGGCAGCTGGCGGCCCCCACCTTCACTTAAAGGACCACTTCACCACTTTTCAACATCTCTTCATATAATTGGTCTTCACTAATGTTCATGATAAAACACCACCATTTTTTCCTACTCAGTCTGTGTCTCATAGGAGGGCTTTGGGCAGTTTGGACAACCGTCCACCAGTGACATCATCATTAGGCAGATTTTTTTTATTTAAATATATTTAGATTTTTATTATCGTGAGAACGATGGCTTCAACTTTTGCATTGAAACTTTTCAGGAAAAGAAAGCCTGCCGTTTCTATTAGCTTGGATTCACCATCGATGATGTCACTGGTGGACGGGTTTCTGAACTGCCCACAGCCCTCCTATGAGACACAGACTGAGTAGGAAAAAAATTGTGGTATTTTATCATGAACATTAGTTAGGACCAATTATAGGAAGAGAAGTTGAAAAGTGGTGAAGTGGTCCTTTAATGCAACCCTCAAAACAAGGTTAATATCAGAATACTGATATATTAATTGATTTCAGCTGTTACAATTCCAGACATGCAAACATGACCCGCTTTTGTATTGTCAAATGTGTTTGGATTTCGTTCATGAAGTTAACATAACTATAACTAAATTAATTTGAAATTAAATAAAAAAGGTTATTATTCCAATAAAAACAATTGCCAATTTTTTTTCTGGGTTTCAATTCAAATATAGCAAAAATAGATATTTTTGCTACGACAGTAATATACAATGTGGCCCTCTGGAGTGAGTGTGGAAATATAGTGGCCCTCTCTATCGTTGCCCACCTCTGACATATACATTTATGTAGCTCTTAAAGCTGCTATAAGCAATAATGTCAAAAATATGAATGACCTTTTTATTTATTTTTTTGTATTCAGACAGCCAGCAATGGGTAGAACGCTCCCAAAAAGAATGTAGTCTCTGTGACACATCTAGGGGCCGCAATCTGCATTCAAAGATGTTCCTAGAAGCTTTGTCATTGGTCGAAAAAGAACCCGGTCGCAGTGACTAACCAATCAGGAAGCAGACAGGCAAATCGACCAATGACAAAGCTTCTAGGAAAATCTTTGAATGCAGATTGCGGCCCCTAGATGTGTCACAGAGACTACATTATTTTGGGAGCGTTCTACCCATTGCTGGCTGTCTGAATACCACAAAAAGAAAAAAGAAAAAGGTCATTACAATTTTGACATATTATTGCTTGACATATATTGACATATGAATGTTGTGAGTGTCATGGCCGCCCCAATGCATTTCCAATGGAAGTCACATGGTTTGTAGTCTACATTTTGGACTACAAGCTGTTGTATGGCTTTCGGCTGTGTTTCGACTGCCCCCCCCCCCCCAGCCCCCCCCCCCCCCCTCATACAACACATGTTGTGTCAAGCCATGTGACTCCCATTGGAAATGCATTGGGGCAAGCTGTGTCACACCCTTTGTATACAACAAGCATACATCAATCTGTTGCGAAGGTGTGAGCCTTACAGACCCATAAGGGTCCATTTGGTTCGTAACTATCATTTTAGCTGGGGACCCCCTGGAACTCCCTCAAGGACCCCTGGGGGTCCCCGGACCCCACTTTGAGAACCACTGCTCTTACACTAGTACACATATACTGCTTCTCTTTGTCAAGTTTTTACACAACACTGGCGTTGTTGTTTTAGCCTGTCGACTACCTTTTTTCACTGACTAAAAACTAAATGGAAACTAAGCTATGACAACTAAACTGAAACTAAATATACTGACAATTTCGCCAACAAATAAAAACTAGACTAAAATGTTAGGGACTAGTGGACAAGAGATCCAGTATATGTCATTTTACAATTAGTTGCATGCTGAAAATAGCCAATCTACAAGCCCACAACGAGTCGAGCTACGACGCGTTGTGGGCTTGTAGATCAGCTATTTTCAGCAAGTGAAAAAACTGTCATTACGACGGCATCACGGCCCGCCAAAACACATTTTAGTCGATTAAATCAACTGAAGATTTAGTCGACTAAAATCTTATGATGTTTAGTCGACTAAAACTAGACTTAACACTAAAACATTCCGGGTGACTAAAATGTGACTGAAACTAAATGAAAACTATTGAAGAGACAAGAAAGAAAGAAAGAAAGAAAATACTATACAAAACTCTAAAAACTGCTCAAACATTGGCCAAATTGTGAAATAATATGAGAAAGAGGCAAAAACATGTGAAAGTAGCCGACCTACAAGCTCAAGACACGACGCTAAGCGGCACGTTTTGAGCTTGTAGATCTAATATTTTCACTAAGTTGGATCCCCCGGTGTAATGTATCATTTCTGTTTTTTGTCACAGGGCTGAAACAGTTTGGGAACCACTGTGCCTCAAAAAAATGCTAACTAAAACACCCAGTGAAGCAGCTTTCTGCCTAGACATTTTTTTAAAGCACAGCTCAAGCTATACTCTTGCTTTTATGTTTATCTTTTAAATTCTTTGTTGTCATGTTCATGTCCTCAATGCATTGCATTACTGCATGCTATTATGTTTGCTTTTTTATCGTCATTTGTTCTGTAAAGCACTTTGAGCTGCATTTCATGTCATGAAAGGTGCTATACAAATAAAGTTTATTATTATGATTATTATTATTATTAATGAATGTAATAATAGGCCTATCTCACAGCCCGCTTTCCACGCCCACTTCCGGTAAATAGTGGTGTCATTTAACATTAGCATTTACACGTTTTTTTCTCTGGAGAATCTAAGTACATTTTCTAATGTAAAAATGTGACAGACCAATATTATTATGAAGCAAACAAGATGGTAAATCAGCTCGAACAGATAGAACAAACCTTACCTTGAGACTTCTTAAATGACCTCTGTTAACATGTAGCGTCTATGGAGTGACGTCACGCTATCACCACTAACCCCGAAAGGGGGCGTATTAAGGGGGCGGGGAAATTCTGTGAGATAGGCTTATTAGCGCCTTGGATAAAGGCGCTATATAAATGCACCATTTATGTCATGCTCTGCTTTAAACCATTTAGACCTGAGGATGATTTTAATTATAAAATAAAGAAATAAAGGTCCTGTACGTGCGACAGTAAGTCTTAACACTGGAAACAAACAGTATTGTAGAGCAAAATAAAACTATTTATTTTTAACTGAAATTGCAATGTCTTTATATTGTTTAAAGGTAGATCAAACAAAAGTAATTAAATTGGTTAAATGCAATGTCCCTTCAAAATGTAAATGAAAATGTTCAATTCAATTTAGATTCTCACCTGAAATGTCCCTTTAAAAAAAGGTGCCCCAAAGTCAAAGTATCCCCAAAATAATCCAAGTATCCAAAGTAATCCAAGTTTCCGCGTATCCGTTGCAGATCCTCTTTGTTCAATAAAGTAGTCCAAAAAAGTCATGAAACAAAAAGGCAATGCCTTGCTTACCAGAAAATCGAAACGGTATATGCTGCTCACCTAGCCGCAATTTGCAACTCTAGATTCGAAACAGGTGGTACGCAGGGCCGTTCAGTGACATACGACGAGTGCTTCCAAACTCCAGCACTTAGAAAAATAATCACCTGCACAGAATTTCTTGACAGAAACTAGCTCATAACATCTCTACAGTGGATTTTTATGAAAAACAAGCTTGGCAGATTGAAAGAGGATAATTCAAGCTTGGACTACAGCTGCAATGTTGGTGAGTTTAACGTTGTTTAAGACAAGCAGATCGCAAACCAAATTGGATGAGTGGGGAGTCAGAGGAGGGTATTGCAACTCTAGATTCATCACATTATAAAAAAAATCTAGCGTTGCAAATTGCGGCTAGCTGCTCACTTAACCTTTAAGTCAGGCGTGGTCCGCTGGGTCCTTTGTTCACCAGCTCTGATCGTTTCTTCAGAGCTCAAAGCCTCAGAAAGTGTCCAGAGACCAAACTCTCTCTCCTTCCCTAAACAAAGTTCTTCTGTCAAACTGTGTGGTTGTTTGTAACCGTTCAGTTCTGATCTGGCTTAGTATTCTTCACTTGCACAATGTAGGAGGCGGGACTAAGGCGGACTTCCTGTTGGGATATCACCCAAGTGTTTTCTTCCTGTCCATCGGGAGTGCATGTAAGTCAGTCCTTTTCTACGGACAATTATAGTATTTTCTCGTCACTTGTCATTTTTAAAAATTACGTTTAAAAAAATTATTCGTGCCTGTCTGTGCTGCTGCACTGGAGCATACAACTTTCCCCTTGAGAAAAAAAAACCTAAATAAAACATTACCATAAAAACGAAAATGGTAAATTAATGAACCATACGAATAAACGATTTTTTTAAACGTAATTTAAGAAATGACAAGTGACGAGAAAATACTATAATTGTCCGTTGAAAATGACTGACTTACAGGCACTCCCGATGGACAGGAAGAAAACACTTAGTCCACAAGCAGGAAGTCCCTCTTAGTCCCGCCTCCTACATTGTGCAAGTGAAGAATTGGCTTTGAAAAGAGTGTGTTTGGCAAAGAATAATAACCACACCAAACCCTCTATAACCACACCAAACCCTCTATAACCACACCAAACCCTCTTCTAACATGCCCAAAATGGAACCCAGGCTCGGCGCCTCACTTCCTGTTCTTTTATAGCTTCCTGGCAGTTCACTTCCTGGAATTGGAACTATTCCTGGAACTATTGCTCACATACATTTCCCCACAGCTCCCCTTGTGATCAAACCTTGTCATTTGTCAACAGAAAATTGATGACCATGGTTCAACCATAGATATATATAAACACTAGATGGCTCAAGGCGGAGTTTCTGACGTCGTTCACCCGGCAGCCATCTTACTTCGGGGCTACAGTACAGTATGTTCAATGGCAGCTCAAACAGAAACAGTCATAACTCGCTCAAATCTTGACGGATTTACAAACGGGTTGGTTTATTACTAACGTTGTCACCGTGGCTATGATTCAGGACGCTTATCTACTTAATTTATGTTTTTTATATGAACGTCGTATAAAATCATATACGTATGCGGACGTCTCTGACGTTTATAACAAACCAAACCGTTTGAAAATCGGTTGAAAATTGAGCAAGTTATGGTCATTTAAGAGTACATGCCCCATAGACACAATGTTATGTGTCCCGAGGTAAGATGGCCGCCACGTAACGACGTCGCTCTCCATTGGCCAACAGCGCGGGTGAGCTATCTAGAGTTTATATATATCTATGGGTTCAACTACACAAAATAAATGGTGCATTTATATAGCGCCTTTATCCAAGGCGCTTTACATAGATTCTCTGTATATACACTACATGTCAGTGTTAAATATTCAACCATAGTTTAACCAACATATTCCCTTGTTATTCCCCAGTATGTTTAATTTTCTTTCAATACTCATACCAGGACAGGAAATACATTATTTCACACGTTTTATGTGGCAGTGTCACACGATGTATTTCCACCCTCACTCCAGGGGGCCACAGTGCATATTACTGTCGTAGCAAAAATAGCCGATCCACAAGCTCAACGCATTGCGACACGTTTTGAGCTTGTAGATCAGCTATTTTTACAATATTATATTACTATATTTGAATTGAAAACCTGAATAATGTTTTGCTATTTTTTAATTGGAAACCTGAAAAGTAACCTTTTTATTGAATTTCAAATGCGTTTAGTTATAGTTATGTTAACTTTATGAACTGTTAGCATAACTACATTACATAGAAAATAAATAAATAAAAATAAACATTATTTTTTATTTTTTTGTACAGTGTACACTGTACAGCATGTAGACCATGGTGACATTGATCAATTCTTGATAAAAAGCTTCTAATATATTATTTAGGCCCCAAAATCTATAAATCTCACACTATTAAGGCAACCGGCCGGTTCCACGCGCTGCACAAGGTGCCCTTTTTTTCACTCGAGCACCTGCCCCTCTAAATGTCTGTGCACGCCACTGATGAAAATTAAAAGAACGTTTCACCTACTCGCCAATACAAAGGTGGTTTGTGTCATTAGAAAGCCTACTTTCCTCAGTGGACGCACTCTGAGCCCCCCACCACTTGATAAAATGTACTTTTTGGCCAGAAAGGGATTATTTTTCACCTGAGGAATTTCTTTTCTCTATGCGGGGTTTCTCTTGGCAATATCGGTAGAGGGCGCAGTGGAGTAACTAAAAGTTTATATTTTTTCGATCGATTATTTAGATAGCAAAACGATTCGATACCGATTATTTGCATTGCAAAACGATATACGATACATAATCAATGTTCATCATCATCATCATAACCATTAGTACAATTGAGGGGCAGGCCCTCATTTTCAATGTAGCCGAAATACAAAACACAAAAAATCAACAACATACACTAAATACAGCAATATCAAATATATGAATTGTAAAACAGAAAGTGTCCGAAGCTAAAATAACTATAATAGATAGTTACATTGTTGAGTAAAAGTGCTAGCAATCATTTCCCTGAATTGACCTATAGGGAAGGCAGTGATCTGATTTTTAGGGATTTTTGGAGTTCGTTCCAATCAAATGGAGCACTGACAGAAAAAGCTGCTTTACCTTTTAGCTCTGAGTTAGCAAAAGGAACCCTGAGGGTCAGGAAGTCACTCGAGCGGGTCTGATACGGACTTGGATTCTGATCCAACATAGAGCAAATGTAAGAGGGGACCATTCCTGAGATGGCTTTGAAAATGTTTTCATTTCGATATACTTCGATTCATGAAATTAAAATCAATTTCTCGATGCAGTTACTATATCGTTACACCCCTAGTCGGGGCTATATGACCAGGCCGGCAGGGATGTGCACACATAGACATCAAAGGGGTCTTCAGCCCCTGCCCTTTTACCCGTCTGTAAAACAACTGCCCTCTCCAGACCATGAATGGTGAAAGATATGCAAATGCCCTCCATCTCCTTTCCATCTCCTTTCCAAATGCCCTCCATCTCCTTTCCATCTCCTTTCCAAATGCCCTCCATCTCCTTTCCATCTCCTTTCCAAATGCCCTCCATCTCCTTTCCATCTCCTTTCCATCTCCTTTCCAAATGCCCTCCATCTCCTTTCCATCTCCTTTCCATCTCCTTTCCATCTCCTTTCCATCTCCTTTCCAAATGCCCTCCATCTCCTTTCCATCTCCTTTCCAAATGCCCTCCATCTCCTTTCCATCTCCTTTCCAAATGCCCTCCATCTCCTTTCCATCTCCTTTCCAAATGCCCTCCATCTCCTTTCCATCTCCTTTCCAAATGCCCTCCATCTCCTTTCCATCTCCTTTCCAAATGCCCTCCATCTCCTTTCCAAATGCCCTCCATCTCCTTTCCATCTCCTTTCCAAATGCCCTCCATCTCCTTTCCATCTCCTTTCCAAATGCCCTCCATCTCCTTTCCATCTCCTTTCCAAATGCCCTCCATCTCCTTTCCAAATGCCCTCCATCTCCTTTCCATCTCCTTTCCAAATGCCCTCCATCTCCTTTCCATCTCCTTTCCAAATGCCCTCCATCTCCTTTCCATCTCCTTTCCAAATGCCCTCCATCTCCTTTCCATCTCCTTTCCAAATGCCCTCCATCTCCTTTCCATCTCCTTTCCAAATGCCCTCCATCTCCTTTCCAAATGCCCTCCATCTCCTTTCCATCTCCTTTCCAAATGCCCTCCATCTCCTTTCCATCTCCTTTCCAAATGCCCTCCATCTCCTTTCCAAATGCCCTCCATCTCCTTTCCATCTCCTTTCCAAATGCCCTCCATCTCCTTTCCATCTCCTTTCCAAATGGCCTCCATCTCCTTTCCATGCCGGAAGGCAGCATTCAGGAGATTTGTCTCCCCCCCCCCCCAGGTCTCCTGAACTTGAACGCAGCATTTTGCATTGAACCAATTTGTTTCTATGAATCCATATCGTACACCTGCATCTCCACTAGCTAAAGAGTGCATGGTTGGCGTCCCGCAAATAGCTGATCTACAAGCTCTCAACACGTCGCGCTGCGGCGCGTTGTGAGCTTGTAGATCTGCTATTTTTGTCCAAAAAAATGCCCTCTTATGGGATTTCGGGAGTCTTACGGGAATGTAAATGGAATGAAGGGAATGATCTTACGGCAATGTAAATGTTACAGTAAAAAGGAAATAAAACTATTTTGGCTGCATATTTATTTGTCTGCTGTTTTATGTTTGACTATGAAAAAAGTAGACCTACCGAGTCATTTCACAAAAGGAGAAATGGCTCATTCTCCAGAGTCATTGTTGTCATTCATGTGTGTTCCATTTCTATGATTGTGTTTTCAATTTTGCACTTCATTGTGCTGTAAATGCTCGGTGGTGTGTGTACTCAATGAATGGTGAGGTTTTCAGTTGTGTGTGTGTGTGCGCGCGCGTGCGCGCGCACGTTATTGTTTTGAGAAACGTGTGTTGACAATCGTGGAAAAAACTGTGAGGTACGGCGGCGAATCGGAGGTCTGCCTGGTGACTCATGGCCTCAAAATGGACGCACAAAAAAAACTGCCAATAAAAAAATTGGGGGTTCAAAAAACCCCACAGTACCCCTGAAATGCATAGAAAACTGCTTTTTTTGGCACAGCCAATAAAAAAACTGGGGGTTCAAAAAACCCCACAGTACCCCTGAAATGCATAGAAAACTGCTTTTTTTTGGCACAGCCAATACAAAAATTGGGGGTTCAAAAAACCCCACAGTACCCCTGAAATGCATAGAAAACTGCTTTTTTTTGGCACAGCCAATACAAAAATTGGGGGTTTAAAAAACCCCACAGTACCCCTGAAATGCATAGAAAACTGCTTTTTTTGGCACAGCCAATAAAAAAATTGGGGGTTCAAAAAACCCCACAGTACCCCTGAAATGCATAGAAAACTGCTTTTTTTTGGCACAGCCAATACAAAAATTGGGGGTTTAAAAAACCCCACAGTACCCCTGAAATGCATAGAAAACTGCTTTTTTTTGGCACAGCCAATACAAAAATTGGGGGTTTAAAAAACCCCACAGTACCCCTGAAATGCATAGAAAACTGCTTTTTTTTTTACACAGCCAATAAAAACATTGGGGGTTCAAAAAACCCCACAGTACCCCTGACATGCATAGAAAACTGCTTTTTTTTGACACAGCCAATAAAAAACATTGGGGGTTCAAAAAACCCCACAGTACCCCTGACATGCATAGAAAACTGCTTTTTTTTGGCACAGCCAATAAAAAAATTGGGGGTTCAAAAAACCCCACAGTACCCCTGAAATGCATAGAAAACTGCTTTTTTTTGGCACAGCCAATACAAAAATTGGGGGTTCAAAAAACCCCACAGTACCCCTGAAATGCATAGAAAACTGCTTTTTTTTGGCACAGCCAATAAAAAAATTGGGGGTTCAAAAAACCCCACAGTACCCCTGAAATGCATAGAAAACTGCTTTTTTTTGGCACAGCCAATAAAAAAATTGGGGGTTCAAAAAACCCCACAGTACCCCTGAAATGCATAGAAAACTGCTTTTTTTTGGCACAGCCAATAAAAAAATTGGGGGTTCAAAAAACCCCACAGTACCCCTGAAATGCATAGAAAACTGCTTTTTTTTTGGCACAGCCAATAAAGAAATTGGGGGTTCAAAAAACCCCACAGTACCCCTGAAATGCATAGAAAACTGCTTTTTTTTGGCACAGCCAATAAAGAAATTGGGGGTTCAAAAAACCCCACAGTACCCCTGAAATGCATAGAAAACTGCTTTTTTTTGGCACAGCCAATAAAGAAATTGGGGGTTCAAAAAACCCCACAGTACCCCTGAAATGCATAGAAAACTGCTTTTTTTTGGCACAGCCAATAAAGAAATTGGGGGTTCAAAAAACCCCACAGTACCCCTGAAATGCATAGAAAACTGCTTTTTTTTGACACAGCCAATAAAAAAATTGGGGGTTCAAAAAACCCCACAGTACCCCTGAAATGCATAGAAAACTGCTTTTTTTTGACACAGCCAATAAAAAAATTGGGGGTTCAAAAAACCCCACAGTACCCCTGAAATGCATAGAAAACTGCTTTTTTTTTGCACAGCCAATAAAAAAATTGGGGGTTCAAAAAACCCCACAGTACCCCTGAAATGCATAGAAAACTGCTTTTTTTTGGCACAGCCAATACAAAAATTGGGGGTTCAAAAAACCCCACAGTACCCCTGAAATGCATAGAAAACTGTTTTTTTTTTGGCACAGCCAATAAAAAAATTGGGGGTTCAAAAAACCCCACAGTACCCCTGAAATGCATAGAAAACTGCTTTTTTTTGGCACAGCCAATAAAAAAATTGGGGGTTCAAAAAACCCCACAGTACCCCTGAAATGCATAGAAAACTGCTTTTTTTTGGCACAGCCAATAAAAAAATTGGGGGTTCAAAAAACCCCACAGTACCCCTGAAATGCATAGAAAACTGCTTTTTTTTGGCACAGCCAATAAAAAAATTGGGGGTTCAAAAAACCCCACAGTACCCCTGAAATGCATAGAAAACTGCTTTTTTTTGGCACAGCCAATAAAAAAATTGGGGGTTAAAAAAACCCCACAGTACCCCTGAAATGCATAGAAAACTGCTTTTTTTTTTGGCACAGCCAATAAAAAAATTGGGGGTTCAAAAAACCCCACAGTACCCCTGAAATGCATAGAAAACTGCTTTTTTTTTGGCACAGCCAATAAAAAAAATGGGGGTTCAAAAAACCCCACAGTACCCCTGAAATGCATAGAGAACTGCTTTTTTTTTGGCACAGCCAATACAAAAATTGGGGGTTCAAAAAACCCCACAGTACCCCTGAAATGCATAGAAAACTGCTTTTTTTTGGCACAGCCAATAAAAAAATTGGGGGTTCAAAAAACCCCACAGTACCCCTGAAATGCATAGAAAACTGCTTTTTTTTGGCACAGCCAATAAAAAAATTGGGGGTTCAAAAAACCCCACAGTACCCCTGAAATGCATAGAAAACTGCTTTTTTTTGGCACAGCCAATACAAAAATTGGGGGTTCAAAAAACCCCACAGTACCCCTGAAATGCATAGAAAACTGCTTTTTTTTGGCACAGCCAATAAAAAAATTGGGGGTTCAAAAAACCCCACAGTACCCCTGAAATGCATAGAAAACTGCTTTTTTTTTGCACAGCCAATACAAAAATTGGGGGTTCAAAAAACCCCACAGTACCCCTGAAATGCATAGAAAACTGCTTTTTTTTGGCATAGCCAATAAAAAAATTGGGGGTTAAAAAAACCCCACAGTACCCCTGAAATGCATAGAAAACTGCTTTTTTTTTTGGCACAGCCAATAAAAAAATTGGGGGTTCAAAAAACCCCACAGTACCCCTGAAATGCATAGAAAACTGCTTTTTTTTTGGCACAGCCAATAAAAAAAATGGGGGTTCAAAAAACCCCACAGTACCCCTGAAATGCATAGAAAACTGCTTTTTTTTTGGCATAGCCAATAAAAAAATTGGGGGTTCAAAAAACCCCACAGTACCCCTGAAATGCATAGAAAACTGCTTTTTTTTGGCACAGCCAATACAAAAATTGGGGGTTCAAAAAACCCCACAGTACAATTTACAATTTACAATTTAGGCATTTAGCAGACGCTCTTAATCCAGAGCGACTTACATTAAGCAATAACAAAAAGCATGGCATACATCACATGTATAAAAAGTAGTTATCATGAATCATGCGTAAACTAAGAACGTAACAGTGGAGTATCTATGTAAACTATACATACTATACTATATAATATATTATACATGTGTACTATAAAGTGCTATGACTACATAAAGTGCAATTCTAGAGCTGTCTACATAACAAGCTATAAGTCTGTTTAAAATACTATCTAAGTCTACATAATGTGCTATCTAAGGGGCTAGGCTAGGGCAAGTGCTACGGGCCATGGTGGAGTCTGAAGAGGTGGGTTTTCAGACTACGGCGGAAGATTGGGAGTGAGGCTGCAGTTCTGACTGCAATGGGAAGTGCATTCCATAGTTTTGGAGCCAGAAGGGAGAAGAGTTTGGGACGTGTGGAGCGTTGTCCCGGCGTTTTTAGTGAAGGTACCTCCAGCTTCCCTGCGTTGGCTGATCTGAGTGAGCGGGAGGGTTTGTAGGGTACGATCATACTTGTGAGATATGGGGGGGCCATGCCTTTGGTTGCTTTGAATGCCAGCATCAGAGTTTTGTATTCTGTGCGGGCAGCGACCGGGAGCCAATGGAGCGAGCGGAGAAGGGGGGAGACGTGTGAGAATTTAGGTTGGTTGAAGACCAAGCGTGCTGCGGCATTTTGGATCAGTTGGAGGGGCTTAAGTGCACATGCCGGTAGGCCAGTAAGGAGGGAGTTGCAATAGTCAAGTTTTGACAAGACTGTTGTCTGGATTAGGAGCTGGGCTGACTCCTGGGTGAGGAACGGTCTAATTCGTCGTATGTTGTAGAGTGTAAACCTACAGGATCTAGTGACAGCTGTGATGTGTGTTTTGAACGAGAGCTGACTGTCCAGGACAACACCAAGGTTCCTGGCTGTCGGGACAGACTTTACCAGGGCGTTGTCTACGGAGATAGTTAGCTCCCGCATAGGGCAGGACTTAGCTGGGAAGAACAGAAGCTCAGTCTTGTCTGGGTTCAGCTTGAGGTGGTTGGAAGACATCCACTGTGAGATGTCAGCCAGGCATGCAGTGATGCGCTCTTCTACCTGGGTGGCAGAGGGGGGGAAGGATAGAAACAGTTGTGTGTCATCGGCATAGCAGTGATAGGATATATTGTGAGCAGAGATGATGGTGCCAAGGGATTTAGTGTACAGTGAGAAGAGGAGGGGACCAAGTACAGATCCCTGTGGGACCCCAGTTTGGAGGGTGCGGGGGGGTGATAGCAAACCTTTCCAAGAAACCTGGTAAGTCCGGTCAGAGAGGTAGGAGGAGAACCACTTCAGCGCCGTCCCGCCTATGCCTAGATCAGCTAGGGTGCCTAGGAGCAGCTGGTGGTTCACTGTGTCAAATGCCGCCGATAGGTCTAGGAGAATCAGGACTGCAGAGTGGGAAGCAGCCTGGGCAGCATGTAGTGCTTCTGTGACTGCGAGGAGTGCAGTTTCCGTGGAGTGTGCCTTCTTGAATCCTGACTGGTTGGGATCCAGCAGGTTGTTCTCTGAGAGATGGAGAGAAAGCTGGTTAGAGACAACACGTTCAAGGGTTTTGGAAAGAAAGGAAAGGAGTGATACCGGTCTGTAGTTCTTGACATCTGAGGGGTCAAGAGTTGTTTTTTTGAGGAGTGGTGATACCCTGGCTGACTTGAAGGCAGATGGGACGCAGCCTGAGGTTACTGAGGTGTTGATAATGGAAGTGATGAAGGGGAGCAGGTCAGGTGCGATGGTCTGGAAGATTGGAGACGGGGCGGGGTCGAGAGGACAGGTGGTAGGTCTAGTGGATGTGACTAGTTTCAGGACCTCATCTGGGTACCCCTGAAATGCATAGAAAACTGCTTTTTTTTGGCACAGCCAATAAAAAAATTGGGGGTTCAAAAAACCCCACAGTACCCCTGAAATGCATAGAAAACTGCTTTTTTTTGGCACAGCCAATACAAAAATTGGGGGTTCAAAAAACCCCACAGTACCCCTGAAATGCATAGAAAACTGCTTTTTTTTGGCACAGCCAATAAAAAAATTGGGGGTTCAAAAAACCCCACAGTACCCCTGAAATGCATAGAAAACTGCTTTTTTTTTGCACAGCCAATACAAAAATTGGGGGTTCAAAAAACCCCACAGTACCCCTGAAATGCATAGAAAACTGCTTTTTTTTGGCACAGCCAATAAAAAAATGGGGGGTTCAAAAAACCCCACAGTACCCCTGAAATGCATAGAAAACTGCTTTTTTTTGGCACAGCCAATAAAAAAATTGGGGGTTCAAAAAACCCCACAGTACCCCTGAAATGCATAGAAAACTGCTTTTTTTTTGGCACAGCCAATAAAAAAATTGGGGGTTCAAAAAACCCCACAGTACCCCTGAAATGCATAGAAAACTGCTTTTTTTTGGCACAGCCAATAAAGAAATTGGGGGTTCAAAAAACCCCACAGTACCCCTGAAATGCATAGAAAACTGCTTTTTTTTTGGCACAGCCAATAAAAAAATTGGGGGTTCAAAAAACCCCACAGTACCCCTGAAATGCATAGAAAACTGCTTTTTTTTTGGCACAGCCAATAAAAAAATTGGGGGTTCAAAAAACCACACAGTACCCCTGAAATGCATAGAAAACTGCTTTTTTTTGGCACAGCCAATAAAAAAATTGTGGGTTCAAAAAACCCCACAGTACCCCTGAAGTGCATAGAAAACTGGTTTTTTTTGGCACAGCCAATAAAAAAATTGGGGATTCAAAAAACCCCACAGTACCCCTGAAATGCATAGAAAACTGCTTTTTTTTTGGCACAGCCAATAAAAAAATTGGGGGTTCAAAAAACCCCACAGTACCCCTGAAATGCATAGAAAACTGCTTTTTTTTTGCCAAAACGCTAGAAAGGTCAAAGGTCAAAAGGTCAAAGGTCAAAGGGTCAAAGGTCAAATCGCTAGAAAGGTCAAAAATCAAAACGTCAAAGGTCAAAACGCTAGAAAGGTCAAAGGTCAAAAGGTCAAAAGGTCAAAGGTCAAATCGCTAGAAAGGTCAAAATGCCACGATGCGCTTTTTTCATCGCTAGAAAGGTCAAAGGTCAAAACACTAGAAAGGTCAAAGGTCAAAACCCCTGAAATGCATAGAAAACTGCTTTTTTTGGCACAGCCAATACAAAAATTGGGGGTTCAAAAAACCCCACAGTACCCCTGAAATGCATAGAAAACTGCTTTTTTTTGACACAGCCAATAAAAAAATTGGGGGTTCAAAAAACCCCACAGTACCCCTGAAATGCATAGAAAATTGCTTTTTTTTTGCACAGCCAATAAAAAAATTGGGGGTTCAAAAAACCACACAGTACCCCTGAAATGCATAGAAAACTGCTTTTTTTTGGCACAGCCAATAAAAAAATTGTGGGTTCAAAAAACCCCACAGTACCCCTGAAATGCATAGAAAACTGGGTTTTTTTGGCACAGCCAATAAAAAAATTGGGGATTCAAAAAACCCCACAGTACCCCTGAAATGCATAGAAAACTGCTTTTTTTTTGGCACAGCCAATAAAAAAATTGGGGGTTCAAAAAACCCCACAGTACCCCTGAAATGCATAGAAAACTGCTTTTTTTTGCCAAAACGCTAGAAAGGTCAAAGGTCAAAAGGTCAAAGGTCAAAAGGTCAAAGGTCAAATCGCTAGAAAGGTCAAAAATCAAAACGTCAAAAGTCAAAACGCTAGAAAGGTCAAAGGTCAAAAGGTCAAAGGTCAAAAGGTCAAAGGTCAAATCGCTAGAAAGGTCAAAATGCCACGATGCGCTTTTTTCATCGCTAGAAAGGTCAAAGGTCAAAACACTAGAAAGGTCAAAGGTCAAAACCCCTGAAATGCATAGAAAACTGCTTTTTTGGCACAGCCAATAAAAAAAATTGGGGGTTCAAAAAACCCCACAGTACCCCTGAAATGCATAGAAAACTGCTTTTTTTTGGCACAGCCAATAAAAAAATTGGGGGTTCAAAAAACCCCATAGTACCCCTGAAATGCATAGAAAACTGCTTTTTTTTGGCATAGCCAATAAAAAAATTGGGGGTTCAAAAAACCCCACAGTACCCCTGAAATGCATAGAAAACAGTTTTTTTTTTGGCACAGCCAATACAAAAATTGGGGGTTCAAAAAACCCCACAGTACCCCTGAAATGCATAGAAAACTGCTTTTTTTTGGCACAGCCAATACAAAAATTGGGGGTTCAAAAAACCCCACAGTACCCCTGAAATGCATAGAAAACTGCTTTTTTTTGGCACAGCCAATAAAAAAATTGGGGGTTCAAAAAACCCCATAGTACCCCTGAAATGCATAGAAAACTGCTTTTTTTTGGCATAGCCAATAAAAAAATTGGGGGTTCAAAAAACCCCACAGTACCCCTGAAATGCATAGAAAACTGCTTTTTTTTGGCACAGCCAATAAAAAAATTGGGGGTTCAAAAAACCCCACAGTACCCCTGAAATGCATAGAAAACTGCTTTTTTTTGGCACAGCCAATAAAAAAATTGGGGGTTCAAAAAACCCCACAGTACCCCTGAAATGCATAGAAAACTGCTTTTTTTTGGCATAGCCAAAAAAAAAAATTGGGGGTTCAAAAAACCCCACAGTACCCCTGAAATGCATAGAAAACTGCTTTTTTTTTGGCACAGCCAATAAAGAAATTGGGGGTTCAAAAAACCCCACAGTACCCCTGAAATGCATAGAAAACTGCTTTTTTTTGGCACAGCCAATAAAGAAATTGGGGGTTCAAAAAACCCCACAGTACCCCTGAAATGCATAGAAAACTGCTTTTTTTTGGCACAGCCAATAAAGAAATTGGGGGTTAAAAAAACCCCACAGTACCCCTGAAATGCATAGAAAACTGCTTTTTTTTGGCACAGCCAATAAAGAAATTGGGGGTTCAAAAAACCCCACAGTACCCCTGAAATGCATAGAAAACTGCTTTTTTTTGACACAGCCAATAAAAAAATTGGGGGTTCAAAAAACCCCACAGTACCCCTGAAATGCATAGAAAACTGCTTTTTTTTTGCACAGCCAATAAAAAAATTGGGGGTTCAAAAAACCCCACAGTACCCCTGAAATGCATAGAAAACTGCTTTTTTTTGGCACAGCCAATAAAAACAATTGGGGGTTCAAAAAACCCCACAGTACCCCTGAAATGCATAGAAAACAGTTTTTTTTTTGGCACAGCCAATAAAAAAATTGGGGGTTCAAAAAACCCCACAGTACCCCTGAAATGCATAGAAAACTGCTTTTTTTTGGCACAGCCAATACAAAAATTGGGGGTTCAAAAAACCCCACAGTACCCCTGAAATGCATAGAAAACTGCTTTTTTTTGGCACAGCCAATAAAGAAATTGGGGGTTCAAAAAACCCCACAGTACCCCTGAAATGCATAGAAAACTGCTTTTTTTTGACACAGCCAATACAAAAATTGGGGGTTCAAAAAACCCCACAGTACCCCTGAAATGCATAGAAAACTGCTTTTTTTTTGCACAGCCAATAAAAAAATTGGGGGTTCAAAAAACCCCACAGTACCCCTGAAATGCATAGAAAACTGCTTTTTTTTGGCACAGCCAATAAAAAAATTGGGGGTTCAAAAAACCCCACAGTACCCCTGAAATGCATAGAAAACATTTTTTTTTTTGGCACAGCCAATAAAAAAATTGGGGGTTCAAAAAACCCCACAGTACCCCTGAAATGCATAGAAAACTGCTTTTTTTTGGCACAGCCAAAAAAAAAAATTGGGGGTTCAAAAAACCCCACAGTACCCCTGAAATGCATAGAAAACTGCTTTTTTTTTGGCACAGCCAATAAAGAAATTGGGGGTTCAAAAAACCCCACAGTACCCCTGAAATGCATAGAAAACTGCTTTTTTTTGGCACAGCCAATAAAGAAATTGGGGGTTCAAAAAACCCCACAGTACCCCTGAAATGCATAGAAAACTGCTTTTTTTTGGCACAGCCAATAAAGAAATTGGGGGTTAAAAAAACCCCACAGTACCCCTGAAATGCATAGAAAACTGCTTTTTTTTGGCACAGCCAATAAAGAAATTGGGGGTTCAAAAAACCCCACAGTACCCCTGAAATGCATAGAAAACTGCTTTTTTTTGACACAGCCAATAAAAAAATTGGGGGTTCAAAAAACCCCACAGTACCCCTGAAATGCATAGAAAACTGCTTTTTTTTTGCACAGCCAATAAAAAAATTGGGGGTTCAAAAAACCCCACAGTACCCCTGAAATGCATAGAAAACTGCTTTTTTTTGGCACAGCCAATAAAAAAATTGGGGGTTCAAAAAACCCCACAGTACCCCTGAAATGCATAGAAAACAGTTTTTTTTTTGGCACAGCCAATAAAAAAATTGGGGGTTCAAAAAACCCCACAGTACCCCTGAAATGCATAGAAAACTGCTTTTTTTTGGCACAGCCAATACAAAAATTGGGGGTTCAAAAAACCCCACAGTACCCCTGAAATGCATAGAAAACTGCTTTTTTTTGGCACAGCCAATAAAGAAATTGGGGGTTCAAAAAACCCCACAGTACCCCTGAAATGCATAGAAAACTGCTTTTTTTTGACACAGCCAATAAAAAAATTGGGGGTTCAAAAAACCCCACAGTACCCCTGAAATGCATAGAAAACTGCTTTTTTTTTGCACAGCCAATAAAAAAATTGGGGGTTCAAAAAACCCCACAGTACCCCTGAAATGCATAGAAAACTGCTTTTTTTTGGCACAGCCAATAAAAAAATTGGGGGTTCAAAAAACCCCACAGTACCCCTGAAATGCATAGAAAACATTTTTTTTTTTGGCACAGCCAATAAAAAAATTGGGGGTTCAAAAAACCCCACAGTACCCCTGAAATGCATAGAAAACTGCTTTTTTTTGGCACAGCCAAAAAAAAAAATTGGGGGTTCAAAAAACCCCACAGTACCCCTGAAATGCATAGAAAACTGCTTTTTTTTTGGCACAGCCAATAAAGAAATTGGGGGTTCAAAAAACCCCACAGTACCCCTGAAATGCATAGAAAACTGCTTTTTTTTGGCACAGCCAATAAAGAAATTGGGGGTTCAAAAAACCCCACAGTACCCCTGAAATGCATAGAAAACTGCTTTTTTTTGGCACAGCCAATAAAGAAATTGGGGGTTAAAAAAACCCCACAGTACCCCTGAAATGCATAGAAAACTGCTTTTTTTTGGCACAGCCAATAAAGAAATTGGGGGTTCAAAAAACCCCACAGTACCCCTGAAATGCATAGAAAACTGCTTTTTTTTGACACAGCCAATAAAAAAATTGGGGGTTCAAAAAACCCCACAGTACCCCTGAAATGCATAGAAAACTGCTTTTTTTTTGCACAGCCAATAAAAAAATTGGGGGTTCAAAAAACCCCACAGTACCCCTGAAATGCATAGAAAACTGCTTTTTTTTGGCACAGCCAATAAAAAAATTGGGGGTTCAAAAAACCCCACAGTACCCCTGAAATGCATAGAAAACAGTTTTTTTTTTGGCAGAGCCAATAAAAAAATTGGGGGTTCAAAAAACCCCACAGTACCCCTGAAATGCATAGAAAACTGCTTTTTTTTGGCACAGCCAATACAAAAATTGGGGGTTCAAAAAACCCCACAGTACCCCTGAAATGCATAGAAAACTGCTTTTTTTTGGCACAGCCAATAAAAAAATTGGGGGTTCAAAAAACCCCACAGTACCCCTGAAATGCATAGAAAACTGCATTTTTTTGGCACAGCCAATAAAAAAATTGGGGGTTCAAAAAACCCCACAGTACCCCTGAAATGCATAGAAAACTGCTTTTTTTTGGCACAGCCAATAAAACAATTGGGGGTTAAAAAAACCACACAGTACCCCTGAAATGCATAGAAAACTGCTTTTTTTTGGCACAGCCAATAAAAAAATTGGGGGTTCAAAAAACCCCACAGTACCCCTGAAATGCATAGAAAACTGCTTTTTTTTGGCATAGCCAATAAAAAAATTGGGGGTTCAAAAAACCCCACAGTACCCCTGAAATGCATAGAAAACTGCTTTTTTTTGGCACAGCCAATAAAAAAATTGGGGGTTCAAAAAACCCCACAGTACCCCTGAAATGCATAGAAAACTGTTTTTTTTTGGCCAAAACGCTAGAAAGGTCAAAAGGTCAAAGGTCAAAAGGTCAAATCGATAGAAAGGTCAAAATGCCACGATGCGGTTTTTTCAAAACGTCACGATGCGCTTTTTCATCGCTAGAAAGGTCAAAGGTCAAAACGCTAGAAAGGTCAAAGGTCAAAAGGTCAAAGGTCAAAGGTCAAATCGCTAGAAAGGTCAACAATCAAAACGTCAAAGGTCAAAACGCTAGAAAGGTCAAAGGTCAAAAGGTCAAAGGTCAAAAGGTCAAAGGTCAAATCGCTAGAAAGGTCAAAAATCAAGACGTCAAAGGTCAAAACGCTAGAAAGGTCAAAGGTCAAAAGGTCAAAGGTCAAATCGCTAGAAAGGTCAAAATGCCACGATGCGCTTTTTTCATCGCTAGAAAGGTCAAAGGTCAAAACACTAGAAAGGTCAAAGGTCAAAACCCCTGAAATGCATAGAAAACTGCTTTTTTGGCACAGCCAATAAAAAAAATTGGGGGTTCAAAAAACCCCACAGTACCCCTGAAATGCATAGAAAACTGCTTTTTTTTGGCACAGCCAATAAAAAAATTGGGGGTTCAAAAAACCCCACAGTACCCCTGAAATGCATAGAAAACTGCTTTTTTTTGGCACAGCCAATAAAAAAATTGGGGGTTCAAAAAACCCCACAGTACCCCTGAAATGCATAGAAAACTGCTTTTTTTTGGCACAGCCAATAAAAAAATTGGGGGTTCAAAAAACCCCACAGTACCCCTGAAATGCATAGAAAACTGCTTTTTTTTTGGCACAGCCAATAAAGAAATTGGGGGTTCAAAAAACCCCACAGTACCCCTGAAATGCATAGAAAACTGCTTTTTTTTGGCACAGCCAATAAAGAAATTGGGGGTTCAAAAAACCCCACAGTACCCCTGAAATGCATAGAAAACTGCTTTTTTTTGGCACAGCCAATAAAGAAATTGGGGGTTAAAAAAACCCCACAGTACCCCTGAAATGCATAGAAAACTGCTTTTTTTTGGCACAGCCAATAAAGAAATTGGGGGTTCAAAAAACCCCACAGTACCCCTGAAATGCATAGAAAACTGCTTTTTTTTTACACAGCCAATAAAAAAATTGGGGGTTCAAAAAACCCCACAGTACCCCTGAAATGCATAGAAAACTGCTTTTTTTTGACACAGCCAATAAAAAAATTGGGGGTTCAAAAAACCCCACAGTACCCCTGAAATGCATAGAAAACTGCTTTTTTTTTGCACAGCCAATAAAAAAATTGGGGGTTCAAAAAACCCCACAGTACCCCTGAAATGCATAGAAAACTGCTTTTTTTTGGCACAGCCAATAAAAAAATTGGGGGTTCAAAAAACCCCACAGTACCCCTGAAATGCATAGAAAACAGTTTTTTTTTTGGCACAGCCAATACAAAAATTGGGGGTTCAAAAAACCCCACAGTACCCCTGAAATGCATAGAAAACTGCTTTTTTTTGGCACAGCCAATACAAAAATTGGGGGTTCAAAAAACCCCACAGTACCCCTGAAATGCATAGAAAACTGCTTTTTTTTGGCACAGCCAATAAAAAAATTGGGGGTTCAAAAAACCCCACAGTACCCCTGAAATGCATAGAAAACTGCTTTTTTTTGGCACAGCCAATAAAAAAATTGGGGGTTAAAAAAACCACACAGTACCCCTGAAATGCATAGAAAACTGCTTTTTTTTGGCACAGCCAATAAAAAAATTGGGGGTTCAAAAAACCCCACAGTACCCCTGAAATGCATAGAAAACTGCTTTTTTTTGGCACAGCCAATAAAAAAATTGGGGGTTCAAAAAACCCCACAGTACCCCTGAAATGCATAGAAAACTGCTTTTTTTTGGCACAGCCAATAAAAAAATTGGGGGTTCAAAAAACCCCACAGTACCCCTGAAATGCATAGAAAACTGCTTTTTTTTGGCACAGCCAATACAAAAATTGGGGGTTCAAAAAACCCCACAGTACCCCTGAAATGCATAGAAAACTGCTTTTTTTTGGCACAGCCAATACAAAAATTGGGGGTTTAAAAAACCCCACAGTACCCCTGAAATGCATAGAAAACTGCTTTTTTTTGGCACAGCCAATAAAAAAATTGGGGGTTCAAAAAACCCCACAGTACCCCTGAAATGCATAGAAAACTGCTTTTTTTTGGCACAGCCAATACAAAAATTGGGGGTTTAAAAAACCCCACAGTACCCCTGAAATGCATAGAAAACTGCTTTTTTTTTGGCACAGCCAATAAAAAAATTGGGGGTTCAAAAAACCCCACAGTACCCCTGAAATGCATAGAAAACTGCTTTTTTTTTGGCACAGCCAATACAAAAATTGGGGGTTCAAAAAACCCCACAGTACCCCTGAAATGCATAGAAAACTGCTTTTTTTTGGCACAGCCAATAAAAAAATTGGGGGTTCAAAAAACCCCACAGTACCCCTGAAATGCATAGAAAACTGCTTTTTTTTGGCACAGCCAATAAAAAAATTGGGGGTTCAAAAAACCCCACAGTACCCCTGAAATGCATAGAAAACTGCTTTTTTTTTGGCACAGCCAATAAAAAAATTGGGGGTTCAAAAAACCCCACAGTACCCCTGAAATGCATAGAAAACTGCTTTTTTTTGGCACAGCCAATAAAGAAATTGGGGGTTCAAAAAACCCCACAGTACCCCTGAAATGCATAGAAAACTGCTTTTTTTTTGGCACAGCCAATACAAAAATTGGGGGTTCAAAAAACCCCACAGTACCCCTGAAATGCATAGAAAACTGCTTTTTTTTGACACAGCCAATAAAAAAATTGGGGGTTCAAAAAACCGCACAGTACCCCTGAAATGCATAGAAAACTGCTTTTTTTTTGCACAGCCAATAAAAAAATTGGGGGTTCAAAAAACCCCACAGTACCCCTGAAATGCATAGAAAACTGCTTTTTTTTGGCACAGCCAATACAAAAATTGGGGGTTTAAAAAACCCCACAGTACCCCTGAAATGCATAGAAAACTGCTTTTTTTTTGGCACAGCCAATAAAAAAATTGGGGGTTCAAAAAACCCCACAGTACCCCTGAAATGCATAGAAAACTGCTTTTTTTTTGGCACAGCCAATAAAAAAATTGGGGGTTCAAAAAACCCCACAGTACCCCTGAAATGCATAGAAAACTGCTTTTTTTTGGCACAGCCAATAAAAAAATTGGGGGTTCAAAAAACCCCACAGTACCCCTGAAATGCATAGAAAACTGCTTTTTTTTGGCACAGCCAATAAAAAAATTGGGGGTTCAAAAAACCCCACAGTACCCCTGAAATGCATAGAAAACTGCTTTTTTTTTGGCACAGCCAATAAAAAAATTGGGGGTTCAAAAAACCCCACAGTACCCCTGAAATGCATAGAAAACTGCTTTTTTTTGGCACAGCCAATAAAGAAATTGGGGGTTCAAAAAACCCCACAGTACCCCTGAAATGCATAGAAAACTGCTTTTTTTTTGGCACAGCCAATAAAAAAATTGGGGGTTCAAAAAACCCCACAGTACCCCTGAAATGCATAGAAAACTGCTTTTTTTTGACACAGCCAATAAAAAAATTGGGGGTTCAAAAAACCGCACAGTACCCCTGAAATGCATAGAAAACTGCTTTTTTTTTGCACAGCCAATAAAAAAATTGGGGGTTCAAAAAACCCCACAGTACCCCTGAAATGCATAGAAAACTGCTTTTTTTTGGCACAGCCAATAAAAAAATTGGGGGTTCAAAAAACCCCACAGTACCCCTGAAATGCATAGAAAACTGTTTTTTTTTTGGCACAGCCAATAAAAAAATTGGGGGTTCAAAAAACCCCACAGTACCCCTGAAATGCATAGAAAACTGCTTTTTTTTGGCACAGCCAATACAAAAATTGGGGGTTCAAAAAACCCCACAGTACCCCTGAAATGCATAGAAAACTGCTTTTTTTTGGCACAGCCAATAAAAAAATTGGGGGTTCAAAAAACCCCACAGTACCCCTGAAATGCATAGAAAACTGCATTTTTTTGGCATAGCCAATAAAAAAATTGGGGGTTCAAAAAACCCCACAGTACCCCTGAAATGCATAGAAAACTGCTTTTTTTTGGCACAGCCAATAAAAAAATTGGGGGTTAAAAAAACCACACAGTACCCCTGAAATGCATAGAAAACTGCTTTTTTTTGGCACAGCCAATAAAAAAATTGGGGGTTCAAAAAACCCCACAGTACCCCTGAAATGCATAGAAAACTGCTTTTTTTTGGCATAGCCAATAAAAAAATTGGGGGTTCAAAAAACCCCACAGTACCCCTGAAATGCATAGAAAACTGCTTTTTTTTGGCACAGCCAATAAAAAAATTGGGGGTTCAAAAAACCCCACAGTACCCCTGAAATGCATAGAAAACTGTTTTTTTTTGGCCAAAACGCTAGAAAGGTCAAAAGGTCAAAGGTCAAAAGGTCAAATCGATAGAAAGGTCAAAATGCCACGATGCGTTTTTTTCAAAACGTCACGATGCGCTTTTTCATCGCTAGAAAGGTCAAAGGTCAAAACGCTAGAAAGGTCAAAGGTCAAAAGGTCAAAGGTCAAAGGTCAAATCGCTAGAAAGGTCAACAATCAAAACATCAAAGGTCAAAACGCTAGAAAGGTCAAAGGTCAAAAGGTCAAAGGTCAAATCGCTAGAAAGGTCAAAAATCAAAACGTCAAAGGTCAAAACGCTAGAAAGGTCAAAGGTCAAAAGGTCAAAGGTCAAAAGGTCAAAGGTCAAATCGCTAGAAAGGTCAAAATGCCACGATGCGCTTTTTTCATCGCTAGAAAGGTCAAAGGTCAAAACACTAGAAAGGTCAAAGGTCAAAACCCCTGAAATGCATAGAAAACTGCTTTTTTGGCACAGCCAATAAAAAAAATTGGGGGTTAAAAAAACCACACAGTACCCCTGAAATGCATAGAAAACTGCTTTTTTTTGGCACAGCCAATAAAAAAATTGGGGGTTCAAAAAACCCCACAGTACCCCTGAAATGCATAGAAAACTGCTTTTTTTTGGCATAGCCAATAAAAAAATTGGGGGTTCAAAAAACCCCACAGTACCCCTGAAATGCATAGAAAACTGCTTTTTTTTGGCACAGCCAATAAAAAAATTGGGGGTTCAAAAAACCCCACAGTACCCCTGAAATGCATAGAAAACTGTTTTTTTTTGGCCAAAACGCTAGAAAGGTCAAAAGGTCAAAGGTCAAAAGGTCAAATCGATAGAAAGGTCAAAATGCCACGATGCGTTTTTTTCAAAACGTCACGATGCGCTTTTTCATCGCTAGAAAGGTCAAAGGTCAAAACGCTAGAAAGGTCAAAGGTCAAAAGGTCAAAGGTCAAAGGTCAAATCGCTAGAAAGGTCAACAATCAAAACATCAAAGGTCAAAACGCTAGAAAGGTCAAAGGTCAAAAGGTCAAAGGTCAAATCGCTAGAAAGGTCAAAAATCAAAACGTCAAAGGTCAAAACGCTAGAAAGGTCAAAGGTCAAAAGGTCAAAGGTCAAAAGGTCAAAGGTCAAATCGCTAGAAAGGTCAAAATGCCACGATGCGCTTTTTTCATCGCTAGAAAGGTCAAAGGTCAAAACACTAGAAAGGTCAAAGGTCAAAACCCCTGAAATGCATAGAAAACTGCTTTTTTGGCACAGCCAATAAAAAAAATTGGGGGTTCAAAAAACCCCACAGTACCCCTGAAATGCATAGAAAACTGCTTTTTTTTGGCACAGCCAATAAAAAAATTGGGGGTTCAAAAAACCCCATAGTACCCCTGAAATGCATAGAAAACTGCTTTTTTTTGGCATAGCCAATAAAAAAATTGGGGGTTCAAAAAACCCCACAGTACCCCTGAAATGCATAGAAAACTGCTTTTTTTTGGCACAGCCAATAAAAAAATTGGGGGTTCAAAAAACCCCACAGTACCCCTGAAATGCATAGAAAACTGCTTTTTTTTGGCACAGCCAATAAAAAAATTGGGGGTTCAAAAAACCCCACAGTACCCCTGAAATGCATAGAAAACTGCTTTTTTTTGGCACAGCCAATAAAGAAATTGGGGGTTCAAAAAACCCCACAGTACCCCTGAAATGCATAGAAAACTGCTTTTTTTTTGGCACAGCCAATAAAAAAATTGGGGGTTCAAAAAACCCCACAGTACCCCTGAAATGCATAGAAAACTGCTTTTTTTTGACACAGCCAATAAAAAAATTGGGGGTTCAAAAAACCGCACAGTACCCCTGAAATGCATAGAAAACTGCTTTTTTTTTGCACAGCCAATAAAAAAATTGGGGGTTCAAAAAACCCCACAGTACCCCTGAAATGCATAGAAAACTGCTTTTTTTTGGCACAGCCAATACAAAAATTGGGGGTTCAAAAAACCCCACAGTACCCCTGAAATGCATAGAAAACTGCTTTTTTTTGGCACAGCCAATAAAAAAATTGGGGGTTAAAAAAACCCCACAGTACCCCTGAAATGCATAGAAAACTGCTTTTTTTTGGCACAGCCAATAAAAAAATTGGGGGTTCAAAAAACCCCACAGTACCCCTGAAATGCATAGAAAACTGCTTTTTTTTTGGCACAGCCAATAAAAAAATTGGGGGTTCAAAAAACCCCACAGTACCCCTGAAATGCATAGAAAACTGCTTTTTTTTGGCACAGCCAATAAAGAAATTGGGGGTTCAAAAAACCCCACAGTACCCCTGAAATGCATAGAAAACTGCTTTTTTTTTGGCACAGCCAATAAAAAAATTGGGGGTTCAAAAAACCCCACAGTACCCCTGAAATGCATAGAAAACTGCTTTTTTTTGACACAGCCAATAAAAAAATTGGGGGTTCAAAAAACCGCACAGTACCCCTGAAATGCATAGAAAACTGCTTTTTTTTTGCACAGCCAATAAAAAAATTGGGGGTTCAAAAAACCCCACAGTACCCCTGAAATGCATAGAAAACTGCTTTTTTTTGGCACAGCCAATAAAAAAATTGGGGGTTCAAAAAACCCCACAGTACCCCTGAAATGCATAGAAAACTGTTTTTTTTTTGGCACAGCCAATAAAAAAATTGGGGGTTCAAAAAACCCCACAGTACCCCTGAAATGCATAGAAAACTGCTTTTTTTTGGCACAGCCAATACAAAAATTGGGGGTTCAAAAAACCCCACAGTACCCCTGAAATGCATAGAAAACTGCTTTTTTTTGGCACAGCCAATAAAAAAATTGGGGGTTCAAAAAACCCCACAGTACCCCTGAAATGCATAGAAAACTGCATTTTTTTGGCATAGCCAATAAAAAAATTGGGGGTTCAAAAAACCCCACAGTACCCCTGAAATGCATAGAAAACTGCTTTTTTTTGGCACAGCCAATAAAAAAATTGGGGGTTAAAAAAACCACACAGTACCCCTGAAATGCATAGAAAACTGCTTTTTTTTGGCACAGCCAATAAAAAAATTGGGGGTTCAAAAAACCCCACAGTACCCCTGAAATGCATAGAAAACTGCTTTTTTTTGGCATAGCCAATAAAAAAATTGGGGGTTCAAAAAACCCCACAGTACCCCTGAAATGCATAGAAAACTGCTTTTTTTTGGCACAGCCAATAAAAAAATTGGGGGTTCAAAAAACCCCACAGTACCCCTGAAATGCATAGAAAACTGTTTTTTTTTGGCCAAAACGCTAGAAAGGTCAAAAGGTCAAAGGTCAAAAGGTCAAATCGATAGAAAGGTCAAAATGCCACGATGCGTTTTTTTCAAAACGTCACGATGCGCTTTTTCATCGCTAGAAAGGTCAAAGGTCAAAACGCTAGAAAGGTCAAAGGTCAAAAGGTCAAAGGTCAAAGGTCAAATCGCTAGAAAGGTCAACAATCAAAACATCAAAGGTCAAAACGCTAGAAAGGTCAAAGGTCAAAAGGTCAAAGGTCAAATCGCTAGAAAGGTCAAAAATCAAAACGTCAAAGGTCAAAACGCTAGAAAGGTCAAAGGTCAAAAGGTCAAAGGTCAAAAGGTCAAAGGTCAAATCGCTAGAAAGGTCAAAATGCCACGATGCGCTTTTTTCATCGCTAGAAAGGTCAAAGGTCAAAACACTAGAAAGGTCAAAGGTCAAAACCCCTGAAATGCATAGAAAACTGCTTTTTTGGCACAGCCAATAAAAAAAATTGGGGGTTCAAAAAACCCCACAGTACCCCTGAAATGCATAGAAAACTGCTTTTTTTTGGCACAGCCAATAAAAAAATTGGGGGTTCAAAAAACCCCATAGTACCCCTGAAATGCATAGAAAACTGCTTTTTTTTGGCATAGCCAATAAAAAAATTGGGGGTTCAAAAAACCCCACAGTACCCCTGAAATGCATAGAAAACTGCTTTTTTTTGGCACAGCCAATAAAAAAATTGGGGGTTCAAAAAACCCCACAGTACCCCTGAAATGCATAGAAAACTGCTTTTTTTTGGCACAGCCAATAAAAAAATTGGGGGTTCAAAAAACCCCACAGTACCCCTGAAATGCATAGAAAACTGCTTTTTTTTGGCACAGCCAATAAAAAAATTGGGGGTTCAAAAAACCCCACAGTACCCCTGAAATGCATAGAAAACTGCTTTTTTTTTGGCACAGCCAATAAAGAAATTGGGGGTTCAAAAAACCCCACAGTACCCCTGAAATGCATAGAAAACTGCTTTTTTTTGGCACAGCCAATAAAGAAATTGGGGGTTCAAAAAACCCCACAGTACCCCTGAAATGCATAGAAAACTGCTTTTTTTTGGCACAGCCAATAAAGAAATTGGGGGTTAAAAAAACCCCACAGTACCCCTGAAATGCATAGAAAACTGCTTTTTTTTGGCACAGCCAATAAAGAAATTGGGGGTTCAAAAAACCCCACAGTACCCCTGAAATGCATAGAAAACTGCTTTTTTTTTACACAGCCAATACAAAAATTGGGGGTTCAAAAAACCCCACAGTACCCCTGAAATGCATAGAAAACTGCTTTTTTTTGACACAGCCAATAAAAAAATTGGGGGTTCAAAAAACCCCACAGTACCCCTGAAATGCATAGAAAACTGCTTTTTTTTTGCACAGCCAATAAAAAAATTGGGGGTTCAAAAAACCCCACAGTACCCCTGAAATGCATAGAAAACTGCTTTTTTTTTGCACAGCCAATAAAAAAATTGGGGGTTCAAAAAACCCCACAGTACCCCTGAAATGCATAGAAAACTGCTTTTTTTTTGGCACAGCCAATAAAAAAATTGGGGGTTCAAAAAACCCCACAGTACCCCTGAAATGCATAGAAAACTGCTTTTTTTTGACACAGCCAATAAAAAAATTGGGGGTTCAAAAAACCGCACAATACCCCTGAAATGCATAGAAAACTGCTTTTTTTTTGCACAGCCAATAAAAAAATTGGGGGTTCAAAAAACCCCACAGTACCCCTGAAATGCATAGAAAACTGCTTTTTTTTGGCACAGCCAATAAAAAAATTGGGGGTTCAAAAAACCCCACAGTACCCCTGAAATGCATAGAAAACTGTTTTTTTTTTGGCACAGCCAATAAAAAAATTGGGGGTTCAAAAAACCCCACAGTACCCCTGAAATGCATAGAAAACTGCTTTTTTTTGGCACAGCCAATACAAAAATTGGGGGTTCAAAAAACCCCACAGTACCCCTGAAATGCATAGAAAACTGCTTTTTTTTGGCACAGCCAATAAAAAAATTGGGGGTTCAAAAAACCCCACAGTACCCCTGAAATGCATAGAAAACTGCATTTTTTTGGCATAGCCAATAAAAAAATTGGGGGTTCAAAAAACCCCACAGTACCCCTGAAATGCATAGAAAACTGCTTTTTTTTGGCACAGCCAATAAAAAAATTGGGGGTTAAAAAAACCACACAGTACCCCTGAAATGCATAGAAAACTGCTTTTTTTTGGCACAGCCAATAAAAAAATTGGGGGTTCAAAAAACCCCACAGTACCCCTGAAATGCATAGAAAACTGCTTTTTTTTGGCATAGCCAATAAAAAAATTGGGGGTTCAAAAAACCCCACAGTACCCCTGAAATGCATAGAAAACTGCTTTTTTTTGGCACAGCCAATAAAAAAATTGGGGGTTCAAAAAACCCCACAGTACCCCTGAAATGCATAGAAAACTGTTTTTTTTTGGCCAAAACGCTAGAAAGGTCAAAAGGTCAAAGGTCAAAAGGTCAAATCGATAGAAAGGTCAAAATGCCACGATGCGTTTTTTTCAAAACGTCACGATGCGCTTTTTCATCGCTAGAAAGGTCAAAGGTCAAAACGCTAGAAAGGTCAAAGGTCAAAAGGTCAAAGGTCAAAGGTCAAATCGCTAGAAAGGTCAACAATCAAAACATCAAAGGTCAAAACGCTAGAAAGGTCAAAGGTCAAAAGGTCAAAGGTCAAATCGCTAGAAAGGTCAAAAATCAAAACGTCAAAGGTCAAAACGCTAGAAAGGTCAAAGGTCAAAAGGTCAAAGGTCAAAAGGTCAAAGGTCAAATCGCTAGAAAGGTCAAAATGCCACGATGCGCTTTTTTCATCGCTAGAAAGGTCAAAGGTCAAAACACTAGAAAGGTCAAAGGTCAAAACCCCTGAAATGCATAGAAAACTGCTTTTTTGGCACAGCCAATAAAAAAAATTGGGGGTTCAAAAAACCCCACAGTACCCCTGAAATGCATAGAAAACTGCTTTTTTTTGGCACAGCCAATAAAAAAATTGGGGGTTCAAAAAACCCCATAGTACCCCTGAAATGCATAGAAAACTGCTTTTTTTTGGCATAGCCAATAAAAAAATTGGGGGTTCAAAAAACCCCACAGTACCCCTGAAATGCATAGAAAACTGCTTTTTTTTGGCACAGCCAATAAAAAAATTGGGGGTTCAAAAAACCCCACAGTACCCCTGAAATGCATAGAAAACTGCTTTTTTTTGGCACAGCCAATAAAAAAATTGGGGGTTCAAAAAACCCCACAGTACCCCTGAAATGCATAGAAAACTGCTTTTTTTTGGCACAGCCAATAAAAAAATTGGGGGTTCAAAAAACCCCACAGTACCCCTGAAATGCATAGAAAACTGCTTTTTTTTTGGCACAGCCAATAAAGAAATTGGGGGTTCAAAAAACCCCACAGTACCCCTGAAATGCATAGAAAACTGCTTTTTTTTGGCACAGCCAATAAAGAAATTGGGGGTTCAAAAAACCCCACAGTACCCCTGAAATGCATAGAAAACTGCTTTTTTTTGGCACAGCCAATAAAGAAATTGGGGGTTAAAAAAACCCCACAGTACCCCTGAAATGCATAGAAAACTGCTTTTTTTTGGCACAGCCAATAAAGAAATTGGGGGTTCAAAAAACCCCACAGTACCCCTGAAATGCATAGAAAACTGCTTTTTTTTTACACAGCCAATACAAAAATTGGGGGTTCAAAAAACCCCACAGTACCCCTGAAATGCATAGAAAACTGCTTTTTTTTGACACAGCCAATAAAAAAATTGGGGGTTCAAAAAACCCCACAGTACCCCTGAAATGCATAGAAAACTGCTTTTTTTTTGCACAGCCAATAAAAAAATTGGGGGTTCAAAAAACCCCACAGTACCCCTGAAATGCATAGAAAACTGCTTTTTTTTGGCACAGCCAATAAAAAAATTGGGGGTTCAAAAAACCCCACAGTACCCCTGAAATGCATAGAAAACAGTTTTTTTTTTGGCACAGCCAATAAAAAAATTGGGGGTTCAAAAAACCCCACAGTACCCCTGAAATGCATAGAAAACTGCTTTTTTTTGGCACAGCCAATACAAAAATTGGGGGTTCAAAAAACCCCACAGTACCCCTGAAATGCATAGAAAACTGCTTTTTTTTGGCACAGCCAATAAAAAAATTGGGGGTTCAAAAAACCCCACAGTACCCCTGAAATGCATAGAAAACTGCATTTTTTTGGCACAGCCAATAAAAAAATTGGGGGTTCAAAAAACCCCACAGTACCCCTGAAATGCATAGAAAACTGCTTTTTTTTGGCACAGCCAATAAAAAAATTGGGGGTTAAAAAAACCACACAGTACCCCTGAAATGCATAGAAAACTGCTTTTTTTTGGCACAGCCAATAAAAAAATTGGGGGTTCAAAAAACCCCACAGTACCCCTGAAATGCATAGAAAACTGCTTTTTTTTGGCACAGCCAATAAAAAAATTGGGGGTTCAAAAAACCCCACAGTACCCCTGAAATGCATAGAAAACTGCTTTTTTTTGGCACAGCCAATAAAAAAATTGGGGGTTCAAAAAACCCCACAGTACCCCTGAAATGCATAGAAAACTGCTTTTTTTTGGCACAGCCAATACAAAAATTGGGGGTTCAAAAAACCCCACAGTACCCCTGAAATGCATAGAAAACTGCTTTTTTTTGGCACAGCCAATACAAAAATTGGGGGTTTAAAAAACCCCACAGTACCCCTGAAATGCATAGAAAACTGCTTTTTTTTGGCACAGCCAATAAAAAAATTGGGGGTTCAAAAAACCCCACAGTACCCCTGAAATGCATAGAAAACTGCTTTTTTTTTTGCACAGCCAATAAAAAAATTGGGGGTTCAAAAAACCCCACAGTACCCCTGAAATGCATAGAAAACTGCTTTTTTTTTGGCACAGCCAATAAAAAAATTGGGGGTTCAAAAAACCCCACAGTACCCCTGAAATGCATAGAAAACTGCTTTTTTTTTGGCACAGCCAATAAAAAAATTGGGGGTTCAAAAAACCCCACAGTACCCCTGAAATGCATAGAAAACTGCTTTTTTTTGGCACAGCCAATACAAAAATTGGGGGTTCAAAAAACCCCACAGTACCCCTGAAATGCATAGAAAACTGCTTTTTTTTGGCACAGCCAATAAAAAAATTGGGGGTTCAAAAAACCCCACAGTACCCCTGAAATGCATAGAAAACTGCTTTTTTTTTGGCACAGCCAATAAAAAAATTGGGGGTTCAAAAAACCCCACAGTACCCCTGAAATGCATAGAAAACTGCTTTTTTTTGGCACAGCCAATAAAGAAATTGGGGGTTCAAAAAACCCCACAGTACCCCTGAAATGCATAGAAAACTGCTTTTTTTTGGCACAGCCAATACAAAAATTGGGGGTTCAAAAAACCCCACAGTACCCCTGAAATGCATAGAAAACTGCTTTTTTTTGGCACAGCCAATAAAAAAATTGGGGGTTTAAAAAACCCCACAGTACCCCTGAAATGCATAGAAAACTGCTTTTTTTTGGCACAGCCAATAAAAAAATTGGGGGTTCAAAAAACCCCACAGTACCCCTGAAATGCATAGAAAACTGCTTTTTTTTTGGCACAGCCAATAAAAAAATTGGGGGTTCAAAAAACCCCACAGTACCCCTGAAATGCATAGAAAACTGCATTTTTTTTGGCACAGCCAATAAAAAAATTGGGGGTTCAAAAAACCCCACAGTACCCCTGAAATGCATAGAAAACTGCTTTTTTTTGGCACAGCCAATACAAAAATTGGGGGTTCAAAAAACCCCACAGTACCCCTGAAATGCATAGAAAACTGCTTTTTTTTGGCACAGCCAATAAAAAAATTGGGGGTTCAAAAAACCCCACAGTACCCCTGAAATGCATAGAAAACTGCTTTTTTTTTGGCACAGCCAATAAAAAAAGTTGGGGGTTCAAAAAACCCCACAGTACCCCTGAAATGCATAGAAAACTGCTTTTTTTTGGCACAGCCAATAAAGAAATTGGGGGTTCAAAAAACCCCACAGTACCCCTGAAATGCATAGAAAACTGCTTTTTTTTGGCACAGCCAATACAAAAATTGGGGGTTCAAAAAACCCCACAGTACCCCTGAAATGCATAGAAAACTGCTTTTTTTTTGGCACAGCCAATAAAAAAAGTTGGGGGTTCAAAAAACCCCACAGTACCCCTGAAATGCATAGAAAACTGCTTTTTTTTTTGCACAGCCAATAAAAAAATTGGGGGTTCAAAAAACCCCACAGTACCCCTGAAATGCATAGAAAACTGCTTTTTTTTTGGCACAGCCAATAAAAAAATTGGGGGTTCAAAAAACCCCACAGTACCCCTGAAATGCATAGAAAACTGCTTTTTTTTTGGCACAGCCAATAAAAAAATTGGGGGTTCAAAAAACCCCACAGTACCCCTGAAATGCATAGAAAACTGCTTTTTTTTGGCACAGCCAATACAAAAATTGGGGGTTCAAAAAACCCCACAGTACCCCTGAAATGCATAGAAAACTGCTTTTTTTTGGCACAGCCAATAAAAAAATTGGGGGTTCAAAAAACCCCACAGTACCCCTGAAATGCATAGAAAACTGCTTTTTTTTTGGCACAGCCAATAAAAAAATTGGGGGTTCAAAAAACCCCACAGTACCCCTGAAATGCATAGAAAACTGCTTTTTTTTGGCACAGCCAATAAAGAAATTGGGGGTTCAAAAAACCCCACAGTACCCCTGAAATGCATAGAAAACTGCTTTTTTTTTAAAAAAATTGGGGGTTCAAAAAACCCCACAGTACCCCTGAAATGCATAGAAAACTGCTTTTTTTTTGGCACAGCCAATAAAAAAATTGGGGGTTCAAAAAACCCCACAGTACCCCTGAAATGCATAGAAAACTGCTTTTTTTTTGGCACAGCCAATAAAAAAATTGGGGGTTCAAAAAACCCCACAGTACCCCTGAAATGCATAGAAAACTGCTTTTTTTTGGCACAGCCAATACAAAAATTGGGGGTTAAAAAAACCCCACAGTACCCCTGAAATGCATAGAAAACTGTTTTTTTTTGGCACAGCCAATACAAAAATTGGGGGTTCAAAAAACCCCACAGTACCCCTGAAATGCATAGAAAACTGCTTTTTTTTGGCACAGCCAATAAAAAAATTGGGGGTTCAAAAAACCCCACAGTACCCCTGAAATGCATAGAAAACTGCTTTTTTTTTACACAGCCAATAAAAAAATTGGGGGTTCAAAAAACCCCACAGTACCCCTGAAATGCATAGAAAACTGCTTTTTTTTTTTGCACAGCCAATAAAAAAATTGGGGGTTCAAAAAACCACACAGTACCCCTGAAATGCATAGAAAACTGCTTTTTTTTGGCACAGCCAATAAAAAGATTGTGGGTTCAAAAAACCCCACAGTACCCCTGAAATGCATAGAAAACTGTTTTTTTTTTGGCACAGCCAATAAAAAAATTGGGGATTCAAAAAACCCCACAGTACCCCTGAAATGCATAGAAAACAGCTTTTTTTTTGGCACAGCCAATAAAAAAATTGGGGGTTCAAAAAACCCCACAGTACCCCTGAAATGCATAGAAAACTGCTTTTTTTTTGCCAAAACGCTAGAAAGGTCAAAGGTCAAAAGGTCAAAGGTCAAAAGGTCAAAGGTCAAAAGGTCAAAGGTCAAATCGCTAGAAAGGTCAAAAATCAAAATGTCAAAGGTCAAAACGCTAGAAAGGTCAAAGGTCAAAAGGTCAAAGTTCAAATCGCTAGAAAGGTCAAAAGGTCAAAGGTCAAAAGGTCAAATCGATAGAAAGGTCAAAATGCCACGATGCGGTTTTTTCAAAACGTCACGATGCGCTTTTTCATCGCTAGAAAGGTCAAAGGTCAAAACGCTAGAAAGGTCAAAGGTCAAAAGGTCAAAGGTCAAAGGTCAAATCGCTAGAAAGGTCAACAATCAAAACGTCAAAGGTCAAAACGCTAGAAAGGTCAAAGGTCAAAAGGTCAAAGGTCAAAAGGTCAAATCGCTAGAAAGGTCAAAACGTCAAAACGCTAGAAAGGTCAAAGGTCAAAAGGTCAAAGGTCAAAAGGTCAAAGGTCAAATCGCTAGAAAGGTCAAAATGCCACGATGCGCTTTTTTCATCGCTAGAAAGGTCAAAGGTCAAAACACTAGAAAGGTCAAAGGTCAAAACCCCTGAAATGCATAGAAAACTGCTTTTTTGGCACAGCCAATAAAAAAAATTGGGGGTTCAAAAAACCCCACAGTACCCCTGAAATGCATAGAAAACTGCTTTTTTTTGGCACAGCCAATAAAAAAATTGGGGGTTCAAAAAACCCCATAGTACCCCTGAAATGCATAGAAAACTGCTTTTTTTTGGCATAGCCAATAAAAAAATTGGGGGTTCAAAAAACCCCACAGTACCCCTGAAATGCATAGAAAACTGCTTTTTTTTGGCACAGCCAATACAAAAATTGGGGGTTCAAAAAACCCCACAGTACCCCTGAAATGCATAGAAAACTGCTTTTTTTTGGCACAGCCAATAAAAAAATTGGGGGTTCAAAAAACCCCACAGTACCCCTGAAATGCATAGAAAACTGCTTTTTTTTGGCACAGCCAATAAAAAAATTGGGGGTTCAAAAAACCCCACAGTACCCCTGAAATGCATAGAAAACTGCTTTTTTTTTGGCACAGCCAATAAAGAAATTGGGGGTTCAAAAAACCCCACAGTACCCCTGAAATGCATAGAAAACTGCTTTTTTTTGGCACAGCCAATAAAGAAATTGGGGGTTCAAAAAACCCCACAGTACCCCTGAAATGCATAGAAAACTGCTTTTTTTTGGCACAGCCAATAAAGAAATTGGGGGTTAAAAAAACCCCACAGTACCCCTGAAATGCATAGAAAACTGCTTTTTTTTGGCACAGCCAATAAAGAAATTGGGGGTTCAAAAAACCCCACAGTACCCCTGAAATGCATAGAAAACTGCTTTTTTTTGGCACAGCCAATAAAAAAATTGGGGGTTCAAAAAACCCCACAGTACCCCTGAAATGCATAGAAAACTGCTTTTTTTTTTACACAGCCAATAAAAAAATTGGGGGTTCAAAAAACCCCACAGTACCCCTGAAATGCATAGAAAACTGCTTTTTTTTTTTGCACAGCCAATAAAAAAATTGGGGGTTCAAAAAACCACACAGTACCCCTGAAATGCATAGAAAACTGCTTTTTTTTGGCACAGCCAATAAAAAGATTGTGGGTTCAAAAAACCCCACAGTACCCCTGAAATGCATAGAAAACTGTTTTTTTTTTGGCACAGCCAATAAAAAAATTGGGGATTCAAAAAACCCCACAGTACCCCTGAAATGCATAGAAAACTGCTTTTTTTTTGGCACAGCCAATAAAAAAATTGGGGGTTCAAAAAACCCCACAGTACCCCTGAAATGCATAGAAAACTGCTTTTTTTTTTTGCACAGCCAATAAAAAAATTGGGGGTTCAAAAAACCACACAGTACCCCTGAAATGCATAGAAAACTGCTTTTTTTTGGCACAGCCAATAAAAAGATTGTGGGTTCAAAAAACCCCACAGTACCCCTGAAATGCATAGAAAACTGTTTTTTTTTTGGCACAGCCAATAAAAAAATTGGGGATTCAAAAAACCCCACAGTACCCCTGAAATGCATAGAAAACTGCTTTTTTTTTGGCACAGCCAATAAAAAAATTGGGGGTTCAAAAAACCCCACAGTACCCCTGAAATGCATAGAAAACTGCTTTTTTTTTGCCAAAACGCTAGAAAGGTCAAAGGTCAAAAGGTCAAAGGTCAAAAGGTCAAAGGTCAAAAGGTCAAAGGTCAAATCGCTAGAAAGGTCAAAAATCAAAATGTCAAAGGTCAAAACGCTAGAAAGGTCAAAGGTCAAAAGGTCAAAGGTCAAATCGCTAGAAAGGTCAAAAGGTCAAAGGTCAAAAGGTCAAATCGATAGAAAGGTCAAAATGCCACGATGCGGTTTTTTCAAAACGTCACGATGCGCTTTTTCATCGCTAGAAAGGTCAAAGGTCAAAACGCTAGAAAGGTCAAAGGTCAAAAGGTCAAAGGTCAAAGGTCAAATCGCTAGAAAGGTCAACAATCAAAACGTCAAAGGTCAAAACGCTAGAAAGGTCAAAGGTCAAAAGGTCAAAGGTCAAAAGGTCAAATCGCTAGAAAGGTCAAAACGTCAAAACGCTAGAAAGGTCAAAGGTCAAAAGGTCAAAGGTCAAAAGGTCAAAGGTCAAATCGCTAGAAAGGTCAAAATGCCACGATGCGCTTTTTTCATCGCTAGAAAGGTCAAAGGTCAAAACACTAGAAAGGTCAAAGGTCAAAACCCCTGAAATGCATAGAAAACTGCTTTTTTGGCACAGCCAATAAAAAAAATTGGGGGTTCAAAAAACCCCACAGTACCCCTGAAATGCATAGAAAACTGCTTTTTTTTGGCACAGCCAATAAAAAAATTGGGGGTTCAAAAAACCCCATAGTACCCCTGAAATGCATAGAAAACTGCTTTTTTTTGGCATAGCCAATAAAAAAATTGGGGGTTCAAAAAACCCCACAGTACCCCTGAAATGCATAGAAAACTGCTTTTTTTTGGCACAGCCAATAAAAAAATTGGGGGTTCAAAAAACCCCACAGTACCCCTGAAATGCATAGAAAACTGCTTTTTTTTGGCACAGCCAATAAAAAAATTGGGGGTTCAAAAAACCCCACAGTACCCCTGAAATGCATAGAAAACTGCTTTTTTTTGGCACAGCCAATAAAAAAATTGGGGGTTCAAAAAACCCCACAGTACCCCTGAAATGCATAGAAAACTGCTTTTTTTTTGGCACAGCCAATAAAGAAATTGGGGGTTCAAAAAACCCCACAGTACCCCTGAAATGCATAGAAAACTGCTTTTTTTTGGCACAGCCAATAAAGAAATTGGGGGTTCAAAAAACCCCACAGTACCCCTGAAATGCATAGAAAACTGCTTTTTTTTGGCACAGCCAATAAAGAAATTGGGGGTTAAAAAAACCCCACAGTACCCCTGAAATGCATAGAAAACTGCTTTTTTTTGGCACAGCCAATAAAGAAATTGGGGGTTCAAAAAACCCCACAGTACCCCTGAAATGCATAGAAAACTGCTTTTTTTTTACACAGCCAATACAAAAATTGGGGGTTCAAAAAACCCCACGGTACCCCTGAAATGCATAGAAAACTGCTTTTTTTTGACACAGCCAATAAAAAAATTGGGGGTTCAAAAAACCCCACAGTACCCCTGAAATGCATAGAAAACTGCTTTTTTTTTGCACAGCCAATAAAAAAATTGGGGGTTCAAAAAACCCCACAGTACCCCTGAAATGCATAGAAAACTGCTTTTTTTTGGCACAGCCAATAAAAAAATTGGGGGTTCAAAAAACCCCACATTACCGCTGAAATGCATAGAAAACAGTTTTTTTTTTGGCACAGCCAATAAAAAAATTGGGGGTTCAAAAAACCCCACAGTACCCCTGAAATGCATAGAAAACTGCTTTTTTTTGGCACAGCCAATAAAAAAATTGGGGGTTCAAAAAACCCCACAGTACCCCTGAAATGCATAGAAAACTGCTTTTTTTTGGCACAGCCAATAAAAAAATTGGGGGTTCAAAAAACCCCACAGTACCCCTGAAATGCATAGAAAACTGCATTTTTTTGGCACAGCCAATAAAAAAATTGGGGGTTCAAAAAACCCCACAGTACCCCTGAAATGCATAGAAAACTGCTTTTTTTTGGCACAGCCAATAAAAAAATTGGGGGTTAAAAAAACCACACAGTACCCCTGAAATGCATAGAAAACTGCTTTTTTTTGGCACAGCCAATAAAAAAATTGGGGGTTCAAAAAACCCCACAGTACCCCTGAAATGCATAGAAAACTGCTTTTTTTTGGCACAGCCAATAAAAAAATTGGGGGTTCAAAAAACCCCACAGTACCCCTGAAATGCATAGAAAACTGCTTTTTTTTGGCACAGCCAATAAAAAAATTGGGGGTTCAAAAAACCCCACAGTACCCCTGAAATGCATAGAAAACTGCTTTTTTTTTGGCACAGCCAATAAAAAAATTGGGGGTTCAAAAAACCCCACAGTACCCCTGAAATGCATAGAAAACTGCTTTTTTTTTGGCACAGCCAATAAAAAAATTGGGGGTTCAAAAAACCCCACAGTACCCCTGAAATGCATAGAAAACTGCTTTTTTTTGGCACAGCCAATAAAAAATTGGGGGTTCAAAAAACCCCACAGTACCCCTGAAATGCATAGAAAACTGCTTTTTTTTGGCACAGCCAATAAAAAAATTGGGGGTTCAAAAAACCCCACAGTACCCCTGAAATGCATAGAAAACTGCTTTTTTTTGGCACAGCCAATAAAAAAATTGGGGGTTCAAAAAACCCCACAGTACCCCTGAAATGCATAGAAAACTGCTTTTTTTTTGGCACAGCCAATAAAAAAATTGGGGGTTCAAAAAACCCCACAGTAACCCTGAAATGCATAGAAAACTGCTTTTTTTTTGGCACAGCCAATAAAAAAATTGGGGGTTCAAAAAACCCCACAGTACCCCTGAAATGCATAGAAAACTGCTTTTTTTTTGGCACAGCCAATAAAAAAAATTGGGGGTTCAAAAAACCCCACAGTACCCCTGAAATGCATAGAAAACTGCTTTTTTTTGGCACAGCCAATAAAAAAATTGGGGGTTCAAAAAACCCCACAGTACCCCTGAAATGCATAGAAAACTGCTTTTTTTTGGCACAGCCAATAAAAAAATTGGGGGTTCAAAAAACCCCACAGTACCCCTGAAATGCATAGAAAACTGCTTTTTTTTTGGCACAGCCAATAAAAAAATTGGGGGTTCAAAAAACCCCACAGTACCCCTGAAATGCATAGAAAACTGCTTTTTTTTGGCACAGCCAATAAAGAAATTGGGGGTTAAAAAAAACCCCACAGTACCCCTGAAATGCATAGAAAACTGCTTTTTTTTGGCACAGCCAATAAAAAAATTGGGGGTTCAAAAAACCCCACAGTACCCCTGAAATGCATAGAAAACTGCTTTTTTTTTGGCACAGCCAATAAAAAAATTGGGGGTTCAAAAAACCCCACAGTACCCCTGAAATGCATAGAAAACTGCTTTTTTTTTGGCACAGCCAATAAAAAAATTGGGGGTTCAAAAAACCCCACAGTACCCCTGAAATGCATAGAAAACTGCTTTTTTTTTTGGCACAGCCAATAAAAAAATTGGGGGTTCAAAAAACCCCACAGTACCCCTGAAATGCATAGAAAACTGCTTTTTTTTGGCACAGCCAATAAAAAAATTGGGGGTTAAAAAAACCCCACAGTACCCCTGAAATGCATAGAAAACTGCTTTTTTTTGGCACAGCCAATAAAACAATTGGGGGTTCAAAAAACCCCACAGTACCCCTGAAATGCATAGAAAACTGCTTTTTTTTTTGCACAGCCAATAAAAAAATTGGGGGTTCAAAAAACCACACAGTACCCCTGAAATGCATAGAAAACTGCTTTTTTTTGGCACAGCCAATAAAAAGATTGTGGGTTCAAAAAACCCCACAGTACCCCTGAAATGCATAGAAAACTGTTTTTTTTTGGCACAGCCAATAAAAAAATTGGGGATTCAAAAAACCCCACAGTACCCCTGAAATGCATAGAAAACTGCTTTTTTTTTGGCACAGCCAATAAAAAAATTGGGGGTTCAAAAAACCCCACAGTACCCCTGAAATGCATAGAAAACTGCTTTTTTTTTTGCCAAAACGCTAGAAAGGTCAAAGGTCAAAAGGTCAAAGGTCAAAAGGTCAAAAGGTCAAAAGGTCAAAGGTCAAATCGCTAGAAAGGTCAAAAATCAAAATGTCAAAGGTCAAAACGCTAGAAAGGTCAAAGGTCAAAAGGTCAAAGGTCAAAAGGTCAAAGGTCAAATCGCTAGAAAGGTCAAAATGCCACGATGCGCGTTTTTCATCGCTAGAAAGGTCAAAGGTCAAAACACTAGAAAGGTCAAAGGTCAAAACCCCTGAAATGCATAGAAAACTGCTTTTTTTGGCACAGCCAATAAAAAAAATTGGGGGTTCAAAAAACCCCACAGTACCCCTGAAATGCATAGAAAACTGCTTTTTTTTGGCACAGCCAATAAAAAAATTGGGGGTTCAAAAAACCCCACAGTACCCCTGAAATGCATAGAAAACTGTTTTTTTTTGGCATAGCCAATAAAAAAATTGGGGGTTCAAAAAACCCCACAGTACCCCTGAAATGCATAGAAAACTGCTTTTTTTTGGCACAGCCAATAAAAAAATTGGGGGTTCAAAAAACCCCACAGTACCCCTGAAATGCATAGAAAACTGTTTTTTTTTGGCCAAAACGCTAGAAAGGTCAAAAGGTCAAAGGTCAAAAGGTCAAATCGATAGAAAGGTCAAAATGCCACGATGCGGTTTTTTCAAAACGTCACGATGCGCTTTTTCATCGCTAGAAAGGTCAAAGGTCAAAACGCTAGAAAGGTCAAAGGTCAAAAGGTCAAAGGTCAAAGGTCAAATCGCTAGAAAGGTCAACAATCAAAAGGTCAAAGGTCAAATCGCTAGAAAGGTCAAAATGCCACGATGCGCTTTTTTCATCGCTAGAAAGGTCAAAGGTCAAAACACTAGAAAGGTCAAAGGTCAAAACCCCTGAAATGCATAGAAAACTGCTTTTTTTGGCACAGCCAATACAAAAATTGGGGGTTCAAAAAACCCCACAGTACCCCTGAAATGCATAGAAAACTGCTTTTTTTTGGCACAGCCAATACAAAAATTGGGGGTTCAAAAAACCCCACAGTACCCCTGAAATGCATAGAAAACTGCTTTTTTTTGGCACAGCCAATAAAAAAATTGGGGGTTCAAAAAAACCCACAGTACCCCTGAAATGCATAGAAAACTGCTTTTTTTTGGCACAGCCAATACAAAAATTGGGGGTTCAAAAAACCCCACAGTACCCCTGAAATGCATAGAAAACTGCTTTTTTTTTGGCACAGCCAATAAAAAAATTGGGGGTTCAAAAAACCCCACAGTACCCCTGAAATGCATAGAAAACTGCTTTTTTTTGGCACAGCCAATAAAGAAATTGGGGGTTCAAAAAACCCCACAGTACCCCTGAAATGCATAGAAAACTGCTTTTTTTTGGCACAGCCAATAAAAAAATTGGGGGTTCAAAAAACCCCACAGTACCCCTGAAATGCATAGAAAACTGCTTTTTTTTTGGCACAGCCAATAAAAAAATTGGGGGTTCAAAAAAAACCCACAGTACCCCTGAAATGCATAGAAAACTGCTTTTTTTTTGGCACAGCCAAGAAAAAAATTGGGGGTTCAAAAAACCCCACAGTACCCCTGAAATGCATAGAAAACTGCTTTTTTTTGGCACAGCCAATAAAGAAATTGGGGGTTAAAAAAAACCCCACAGTACCCCTGAAATGCATAGAAAACTGCTTTTTTTTGGCACAGCCAATAAAAAAATTGGGGGTTCAAAAAACCCCACAGTACCCCTGAAATGCATAGAAAACTGCTTTTTTTTTGGCACAGCCAATAAAAAAATTGGGGGTTCAAAAAACCCCACAGTACCCCTGAAATGCATAGAAAACTGCTTTTTTTTTGGCACAGCCAATAAAAAAATTGGGGGTTCAAAAAACCCCACAGTACCCCTGAAATGCATAGAAAACTGCTTTTTTTTTTGGCACAGCCAATAAAAAAATTGGGGGTTCAAAAAACCCCACAGTACCCCTGAAATGCATAGAAAACTGCTTTTTTTTGGCACAGCCAATAAAAAAATTGGGGGTTAAAAAAACCCCACAGTACCCCTGAAATGCATAGAAAACTGCTTTTTTTTGGCACAGCCAATAAAAAAATTGGGGGTTCAAAAAACCCCACAGTACCCCTGAAATGCATAGAAAACTGCTTTTTTTTGGCACAGCCAATAAAAAAATTGGGGGTTCAAAAAACCCCACAGTACCCCTGAAATGCATAGAAAACTGCTTTTTTTTGACACAGCCAATAAAAAAATTGGGGGTTCAAAAAACCCCACAGTACCCCTGAAATGCATAGAAAACTGCTTTTTTTTTTGCACAGCCAATAAAAAAATTGGGGGTTCAAAAAACCACACAGTACCCCTGAAATGCATAGAAAACTGCTTTTTTTTGGCACAGCCAATAAAAAGATTGTGGGTTCAAAAAACCCCACAGTACCCCTGAAATGCATAGAAAACTGTTTTTTTTTGGCACAGCCAATAAAAAAATTGGGGATTCAAAAAACCCCACAGTACCCCTGAAATGCATAGAAAACTGCTTTTTTTTTGGCACAGCCAATAAAAAAATTGGGGGTTCAAAAAACCCCACAGTACCCCTGAAATGCATAGAAAACTGCTTTTTTTTTGCCAAAACGCTAGAAAGGTCAAAGGTCAAAAGGTCAAAGGTCAAAAGGTCAAAGGTCAAAAGGTCAAAGGTCAAATCGCTAGAAAGGTCAAAAATCAAAACGTCAAAGGTCAAAACGCTAGAAAGGTCAAAGGTCAAAAGGTCAAAGGTCAAAAGGTCAAAGGTCAAATCGCTAGAAAGGTCAAAATGCCACGATGCGCTTTTTTCATCGCTAGAAAGGTCAAAGGTCAAAACACTAGAAAGGTCAAAGGTCAAAACCCCTGAAATGCATAGAAAACTGCTTTTTTTGGCACAGCCAATACAAAAATTGGGGGTTAAAAAAACCCCACAGTACCCCTGAAATGCATAGAAAACTGCTTTTTTTTGGCACAGCCAATACAAAAATTGGGGGTTCAAAAAACCCCACAGTACCCCTGAAATGCATAGAAAACTGCTTTTTTTTGGCACAGCCAATACAAAAATTGGGGGTTCAAAAAAACCCACAGTACCCCTGAAATGCATAGAAAACTGCTTTTTTTTGGCACAGCCAATAAAAAAATTGGGGGTTCAAAAAACCCCACAGTACCCCTGAAATGCATAGAAAACTGCTTTTTTTTTGGCACAGCCAATAAAAAAATTGGGGGTTCAAAAAACCCCACAGTACCCCTGAAATGCATAGAAAACTGCTTTTTTTTGGCACAGCCAATAAAGAAATTGGGGGTTCAAAAAACCCCACAGTACCCCTGAAATGCATAGAAAACTGCTTTTTTTTGGCACAGCCAATAAAAAAATTGGGGGTTCAAAAAACCCCACAGTACCCCTGAAATGCATAGAAAACTGCTTTTTTTTTGGCACAGCCAATAAAAAAATTGGGGGTTCAAAAAAACCCACAGTACCCCTGAAATGCATAGAAAACTGCTTTTTTTTTGGCACAGCCAATAAAAAAATTGGGGGTTCAAAAAACCCCACAGTACCCCTGAAATGCATAGAAAACTGCTTTTTTTTTTGGCACAGCCAATAAAAAAATTGGGGGTTCAAAAAACCCCACAGTACCCCTGAAATGCATAGAAAACTGCTTTTTTTTGGCACAGCCAATAAAAAAATTGGGGGTTCAAAAAACCCCACAGTACCCCTGAAATGCATAGAAAACTGCTTTTTTTTTGGCACAGCCAATAAAAAAATTGGGGGTTCAAAAAACCCCACAGTACCCCTGAAATGCATAGAAAACTGCTTTTTTTTGGCACAGCCAATAAAGAAATTGGGGGTTAAAAAAACCCCCACAGTACCCCTGAAATGCATAGAAAACTGCTTTTTTTTGGCACAGCCAATAAAAAAATTGGGGGTTCAAAAAACCCCACAGTACCCCTGAAATGCATAGAAAACTGCTTTTTTTTTGGCACAGCCAATAAAAAAATTGGGGGTTCAAAAAACCCCACAGTACCCCTGAAATGCATAGAAAACTGCTTTTTTTTTGGCACAGCCAATAAAAAAATTGGGGGTTCAAAAAACCCCACAGTACCCCTGAAATGCATAGAAAACTGCTTTTTTTTTTGGCACAGCCAATAAAAAAATTGGGGGTTCAAAAAACCCCACAGTACCCCTGAAATGCATAGAAAACTGCTTTTTTTTGGCACAGCCAATAAAAAAATTGGGGGTTAAAAAAACCCCACAGTACCCCTGAAATGCATAGAAAACTGCTTTTTTTTGGCACAGCCAATAAAAAAATTGGGGGTTCAAAAAACCCCACAGTACCCCTGAAATGCATAGAAAACTGCTTTTTTTTGGCACAGCCAATAAAAAAATTGGGGGTTCAAAAAACCCCACAGTACCCCTGAAATGCATAGAAAACTGCTTTTTTTTGACACAGCCAATAAAAAAATTGGGGGTTCAAAAAACCCCACAGTACCCCTGAAATGCATAGAAAACTGCTTTTTTTTGGCACAGCCAATAAAAAAATTGGGGGTTCAAAAAACCCCACAGTACCCCTGAAATGCATAGAAAACTGCTTTTTTTTGGCACAGCCAATAAAAAAATTGGGGGTTCAAAAAACCCCACAGTACCCCTGAAATGCATAGAAAACTGCTTTTTTTTGACACAGCCAATAAAAAAATTGGGGGTTCAAAAAACCCCACAGTACCCCTGAAATGCATAGAAAACTGCTTTTTTTTTTGCACAGCCAATAAAAAAATTGGGGGTTCAAAAAACCACACAGTACCCCTGAAATGCATAGAAAACTGCTTTTTTTTGGCACAGCCAATAAAAAGATTGTGGGTTCAAAAAACCCCACAGTACCCCTGAAATGCATAGAAAACTGTTTTTTTTTGGCACAGCCAATAAAAAAATTGGGGATTCAAAAAACCCCACAGTACCCCTGAAATGCATAGAAAACTGCTTTTTTTTTGGCACAGCCAATAAAAAAATTGGGGGTTCAAAAAACCCCACAGTACCCCTGAAATGCATAGAAAACTGCTTTTTTTTGCCAAAACGCTAGAAAGGTCAAAGGTCAAAAGGTCAAAGGTCAAAAGGTCAAAGGTCAAAGGTCAAAGGTCAAATCGCTAGAAAGGTCAAAAATCAAAATGTCAAAGGTCAAAACGCTAGAAAGGTCAAAGGTCAAAAGGTCAAAGGTCAAAAGGTCAAAGGTCAAATCGCTAGAAAGGTCAAAATGCCACGATGCGCGTTTTTCATCGCTAGAAAGGTCAAAGGTCAAAACACTAGAAAGGTCAAAGGTCAAAACCCCTGAAATGCATAGAAAACTGCTTTTTTTGGCACAGCCAATAAAAAAAATTGGGGGTTCAAAAAACCCCACAGTACCCCTGAAATGCATAGAAAACTGCTTTTTTTTGGCACAGCCAATAAAAAAATTGGGGGTTCAAAAAACCCCACAGTACCCCTGAAATGCATAGAAAACTTTTTTTTTGGCATAGCCAATAAAAAAATTGGGGGTTCAAAAAACCCCACAGTACCCCTGAAATGCATAGAAAACTGCTTTTTTTTGGCACAGCCAATAAAAAAATTGGGGGTTCAAAAAACCCCACAGTACCCCTGAAATGCATAGAAAACTGTTTTTTTTTGGCCAAAACGCTAGAAAGGTCAAAAGGTCAAAGGTCAAAAGGTCAAATCGATAGAAAGGTCAAAATGCCACGATGCGGTTTTTTCAAAACGCCACGATGCGCTTTTTCATCGCTAGAAAGGTCAAAGGTCAAAACGCTAGAAAGGTCAAAGGTCAAAGGTCAAAGGTCAAATCGCTAGAAAGGTCAACAATCAAAACGTCAAAGGTCAAAACGCTAGAAAGGTCAAAGGTCAAAAGGTCAAAGGTCAAAAGGTCAAAGGTCAAATCGCTAGAAAGGTCAAAATGCCACGATGCGCTTTTTTCATCGCTAGAAAGGTCAAAGGTCAAAACACTAGAAAGGTCAAAGGTCAAAACCCCTGAAATGCATAGAAAACTGCTTTTTTTGGCACAGCCAATACAAAAATTGGGGGTTCAAAAAACCCCACAGTACCCCTGAAATGCATAGAAAACTGCTTTTTTTTGGCACAGCCAATACAAAAATTGGGGGTTCAAAAAACCCCACAGTACCCCTGAAATGCATAGAAAACTGCTTTTTTTTGGCACAGCCAATAAAAAAATTGGGGGTTCAAAAAAACCCACAGTACCCCTGAAATGCATAGAAAACTGCTTTTTTTTGGCACAGCCAATAAAAAAATTGGGGGTTCAAAAAACCCCACAGTACCCCTGAAATGCATAGAAAACTGCTTTTTTTTTGGCACAGCCAATAAAAAAATTGGGGGTTCAAAAAACCCCACAGTACCCCTGAAATGCATAGAAAACTGCTTTTTTTTGGCACAGCCAATAAAAAAATTGGGGGTTCAAAAAACCCCACAGTACCCCTGAAATGCATAGAAAACTGCTTTTTTTTTGGCACAGCCAATAAAAAAATTGGGGGTTCAAAAAAACCCACAGTACCCCTGAAATGCATAGAAAACTGCTTTTTTTTTGGCACAGCCAATAAAAAAATTGGGGGTTCAAAAAACCCCACAGTACCCCTGAAATGCATAGAAAACTGCTTTTTTTTGGCACAGCCAATAAAAAAATTGGGGGTTAAAAAAACCCCACAGTACCCCTGAAATGCATAGAAAACTGCTTTTTTTTGGCACAGCCAATAAAAAAATTGGGGGTTCAAAAAACCCCACAGTACCCCTGAAATGCATAGAAAACTGCTTTTTTTTGGCACAACCAATAAAAAAATTGGGGGTTCAAAAAACCCCACAGTACCCCTGAAATGCATAGAAAACTGCTTTTTTTTGACACAGCCAATAAAAAAATTGGGGGTTCAAAAAACCCCACAGTACCCCTGAAATGCATAGAAAACTGCTTTTTTTTTTGCACAGCCAATAAAAAAATTGGGGGTTCAAAAAACCACACAGTACCCCTGAAATGCATAGAAAACTGCTTTTTTTTGGCACAGCCAATAAAAAGATTGTGGGTTCAAAAAACCCCACAGTACCCCTGAAATGCATAGAAAACTGTTTTTTTTTGGCACAGCCAATAAAAAAATTGGGGGTTCAAAAAACCCCACAGTACCCCTGAAATGCATAGAAAACAGTTTTTTTTTTGGCACAGCCAATAAAAAAATTGGGGGTTCAAAAAACCCCACAGTACCCCTGAAATGCATAGAAAACTGCTTTTTTTTTGGCACAGCCAATACAAAAATTGGGGGTTCAAAAAACCCCACAGTACCCCTGAAATGCATAGAAAACTGCTTTTTTTTTTGCCAAAACGCTAGAAAGGTCAAAGGTCAAAGGTCAAAAGGTCAAATCGATAGAAAGGTCAAAATGCCACGATGCGGTTTTTTCAAAACGTCACGATGCGCTTTTTCATCGCTAGAAAGGTCAAAGGTCAAAACGCTAGAAAGGTCAAAGGTCAAAAGGTCAAAGGTCAAAGGTCAAATCGCTAGAAAGGTCAACAATCAAAACGTCAAAGGTCAAAACGCTAGAAAGGTCAAAGGTCAAAAGGTCAAAGGTCAAAAGGTCAAAGGTCAAATCGCTAGAAAGGTCAAAGGTCAAATCGCTAGAAAGGTCAAAATGCCACGATGCGCTTTTTTCATCGCTAGAAAGGTCAAAGGTCAAAACACTAGAAAGGTCAAAGGTCAAAACCCCTGAAATGCATAGAAAACTGCTTTTTTTGGCACAGCCAATACAAAAATTGGGGGTTCAAAAAACCCCACAGTACCCCTGAAATGCATAGAAAACTGCTTTTTTTTGGCACAGCCAATACAAAAATTGGGGGTTCAAAAAACCCCACAGTACCCCTGAAATGCATAGAAAACTGCTTTTTTTTGGCACAGCCAATAAAAAAATTGGGGGTTCAAAAAAACCCACAGTACCCCTGAAATGCATAGAAAACTGCTTTTTTTTGGCACAGCCAATACAAAAATTGGGGGTTCAAAAAACCCCACAGTACCCCTGAAATGCATAGAAAACTGCTTTTTTTTTGGCACAGCCAATAAAAAAATTGGGGGTTCAAAAAACCCCACAGTACCCCTGAAATGCATAGAAAACTGCTTTTTTTTGGCACAGCCAATAAAGAAATTGGGGGTTCAAAAAACCCCACAGTACCCCTGAAATGCATAGAAAACTGCTTTTTTTTGGCACAGCCAATAAAAAAATTGGGGGTTCAAAAAACCCCACAGTACCCCTGAAATGCATAGAAAACTGCTTTTTTTTTGGCACAGCCAATAAAAAAATTGGGGGTTCAAAAAAACCCACAGTACCCCTGAAATGCATAGAAAACTGCTTTTTTTTTGGCACAGCCAATAAAAAAATTGGGGGTTCAAAAAACCCCACAGTACCCCTGAAATGCATAGAAAACTGCTTTTTTTTTTGGCACAGCCAATAAAAAAATTGGGGGTTCAAAAAACCCCACAGTACCCCTGAAATGCATAGAAAACTGCTTTTTTTTGGCACAGCCAATAAAAAAATTGGGGGTTCAAAAAACCCCACAGTACCCCTGAAATGCATAGAAAACTGCTTTTTTTTTGGCACAGCCAATAAAAAAATTGGGGGTTCAAAAAACCCCACAGTACCCCTGAAATGCATAGAAAACTGCTTTTTTTTGGCACAGCCAATAAAGAAATTGGGGGTTAAAAAAAACCCCACAGTACCCCTGAAATGCATAGAAAACTGCTTTTTTTTGGCACAGCCAATAAAAAAATTGGGGGTTCAAAAAACCCCACAGTACCCCTGAAATGCATAGAAAACTGCTTTTTTTTTGGCACAGCCAATAAAAAAATTGGGGGTTCAAAAAACCCCACAGTACCCCTGAAATGCATAGAAAACTGCTTTTTTTTTGGCACAGCCAATAAAAAAATTGGGGGTTCAAAAAAACCCACAGTACCCCTGAAATGCATAGAAAACTGCTTTTTTTTTTGGCACAGCCAATAAAAAAATTGGGGGTTCAAAAAACCCCACAGTACCCCTGAAATGCATAGAAAACTGCTTTTTTTTGGCACAGCCAATAAAAAAATTGGGGGTTAAAAAAACCCCACAGTACCCCTGAAATGCATAGAAAACTGCTTTTTTTTGGCACAGCCAATAAAAAAATTGGGGGTTCAAAAAACCCCACAGTACCCCTGAAATGCATAGAAAACTGCTTTTTTTTGGCACAGCCAATAAAAAAATTGGGGGTTCAAAAAACCCCACAGTACCCCTGAAATGCATAGAAAACTGCTTTTTTTTGACACAGCCAATAAAAAAATTGGGGGTTCAAAAAACCCCACAGTACCCCTGAAATGCATAGAAAACTGCTTTTTTTTTTGCACAGCCAATAAAAAAATTGGGGGTTCAAAAAACCACACAGTACCCCTGAAATGCATAGAAAACTGCTTTTTTTTGGCACAGCCAATAAAAAGATTGTGGGTTCAAAAAACCCCACAGTACCCCTGAAATGCATAGAAAACTGTTTTTTTTTGGCACAGCCAATAAAAAAATTGGGGATTCAAAAAACCCCACAGTACCCCTGAAATGCATAGAAAACTGCTTTTTTTTTGGCACAGCCAATAAAAAAATTGGGGGTTCAAAAAACCCCACAGTACCCCTGAAATGCATAGAAAACTGCTTTTTTTTGGCCAAAACGCTAGAAAGGTCAAAGGTCAAAAGGTCAAAGGTCAAAAGGTCAAAGGTCAAAAGGTCAAAGGTCAAATCGCTAGAAAGGTCAAAAATCAAAACGTCAAAGGTCAAAACGCTAGAAAGGTCAAAGGTCAAAAGGTCAAAGGTCAAAAGGTCAAAGGTCAAATCGCTAGAAAGGTCAAAATGCCACGATGCGCTTTTTTCATCGCTAGAAAGGTCAAAGGTCAAAACACTAGAAAGGTCAAAGGTCAAAACCCCTGAAATGCATAGAAAACTGCTTTTTTTTGTCACAGCCAATACAAAAATTGGGGGTTCAAAAAACCCCACAGTACCCCTGAAATGCATAGAAAACTGCTTTTTTTTTGGCACAGCCAATAAAAAAATTGGGGGTTCAAAAAACCCCACAGTACCCCTGAAATGCATAGAAAACTGCTTTTTTTTTTGGCACAGCCAATAAAAAAATTGGGGGTTCAAAAAACCCCACAGTACCCCTGAAATGCATAGAAAACTGCTTTTTTTTGGCACAGCCAATAAAAAAATTGGGGGTTCAAAAAACCCCACAGTACCCCTGAAATGCATAGAAAACTGCTTTTTTTTGGCACAGCCAATAAAAAAATTGGGGGTTCAAAAAACCCCACAGTACCCCTGAAATGCATAGAAAACTGCTTTTTTTTGGCACAGCCAATAAAGAAATTGGGGGTTAAAAAAAACCCCACAGTACCCCTGAAATGCATAGAAAACTGCTTTTTTTTGGCACAGCCAATAAAAAAATTGGGGGTTCAAAAAACCCCACAGTACCCCTGAAATGCATAGAAAACTGCTTTTTTTTTGGCACAGCCAATAAAAAAATTGGGGGTTCAAAAAACCCCACAGTACCCCTGAAATGCATAGAAAACTGCTTTTTTTTTGGCACAGCCAATAAAAAAATTGGGGGTTCAAAAAACCCCACAGTACCCCTGAAATGCATAGAAAACTGCTTTTTTTTTTGGCACAGCCAATAAAAAAATTGGGGGTTCAAAAAACCCCACAGTACCCCTGAAATGCATAGAAAACTGCTTTTTTTTGGCACAGCCAATAAAAAAATTGGGGGTTAAAAAAACCCCACAGTACCCCTGAAATGCATAGAAAACTGCTTTTTTTTGGCACAGCCAATAAAAAAATTGGGGGTTCAAAAAACCCCACAGTACCCCTGAAATGCATAGAAAACTGCTTTTTTTTGGCACAGCCAATAAAAAAATTGGGGGTTCAAAAAACCCCACAGTACCCCTGAAATGCATAGAAAACTGCTTTTTTTTGACACAGCCAATAAAAAAATTGGGGGTTCAAAAAACCCCACAGTACCCCTGAAATGCATAGAAAACTGCTTTTTTTTGGCACAGCCAATAAAAAAATTGGGGGTTCAAAAAACCCCACAGTACCCCTGAAATGCATAGAAAACTGCTTTTTTTTGGCACAGCCAATAAAAAAATTGGGGGTTCAAAAAACCCCACAGTACCCCTGAAATGCATAGAAAACTGCTTTTTTTTTGGCACAGCCAATAAAAAAATTGGGGGTTCAAAAAACCCCACAGTACCCCTGAAATGCATAGAAAACTGCTTTTTTTTTGGCACAGCCAATAAAAAAATTGGGGGTTCAAAAAACCCCACAGTACCCCTGAAATGCATAGAAAACTGCTTTTTTTTTTGGCACAGCCAATAAAAAAATTGGGGGTTCAAAAAACCCCACAGTACCCCTGAAATGCATAGAAAACTGCTTTTTTTTGGCACAGCCAATAAAAAAATTGGGGGTTAAAAAAAACCCACAGTACCCCTGAAATGCATAGAAAACTGCTTTTTTTTGGCACAGCCAATAAAAAAATTGGGGGTTCAAAAAACCCCACAGTACCCCTGAAATGCATAGAAAACTGCTTTTTTTTGGCACAGCCAATAAAAAAATTGGGGGTTCAAAAAACCCCACAGTACCCCTGAAATGCATAGAAAACTGCTTTTTTTTGACACAGCCAATAAAAAAATTGGGGGTTCAAAAAACCCCACAGTACCCCTGAAATGCATAGAAAACTGCTTTTTTTTGGCACAGCCAATAAAAAAATTGGGGGTTCAAAAAACCCCACAGTACCCCTGAAATGCATAGAAAACTGCTTTTTTTTGGCACAGCCAATAAAAAAATTGGGGGTTCAAAAAACCCCACAGTACCCCTGAAATGCATAGAAAACTGCTTTTTTTTGACACAGCCAATAAAAAAATTGGGGGTTCAAAAAACCCCACAGTACCCCTGAAATGCATAGAAAACTGCTTTTTTTTTTGCACAGCCAATAAAAAAATTGGGGGTTCAAAAAACCACACAGTACCCCTGAAATGCATAGAAAACTGCTTTTTTTTGGCACAGCCAATAAAAAGATTGTGGGTTCAAAAAACCCCACAGTACCCCTGAAATGCATAGAAAACTGTTTTTTTTTGGCACAGCCAATAAAAAAATTGGGGATTCAAAAAACCCCACAGTACCCCTGAAATGCATAGAAAACTGCTTTTTTTTTGGCACAGCCAATAAAAAAATTGGGGGTTCAAAAAACCCCACAGTACCCCTGAAATGCATAGAAAACTGCTTTTTTTTTGCCAAAACGCTAGAAAGGTCAAAGGTCAAAAGGTCAAAGGTCAAAAGGTCAAAGGTCAAAGGTCAAATCGCTAGAAAGGTCAAAAATCAAAATGTCAAAGGTCAAAACGCTAGAAAGGTCAAAGGTCAAAAGGTCAAAGGTCAAAAGGTCAAAGGTCAAATCGCTAGAAAGGTCAAAATGCCACGATGCGCGTTTTTCATCGCTAGAAAGGTCAAAGGTCAAAACACTAGAAAGGTCAAAGGTCAAAACCCCTGAAATGCATAGAAAACTGCTTTTTTTGGCACAGCCAATAAAAAAAATTGGGGGTTCAAAAAACCCCACAGTACCCCTGAAATGCATAGAAAACTGCTTTTTTTTGGCACAGCCAATAAAAAAATTGGGGGTTCAAAAAAACCCACAGTACCCCTGAAATGCATAGAAAACTTTTTTTTTGGCATAGCCAATAAAAAAATTGGGGGTTCAAAAAACCCCACAGTACCCCTGAAATGCATAGAAAACTGCTTTTTTTTGGCACAGCCAATAAAAAAATTGGGGGTTCAAAAAACCCCACAGTACCCCTGAAATGCATAGAAAACTGTTTTTTTTTGGCCAAAACGCTAGAAAGGTCAAAAGGTCAAAGGTCAAAAGGTCAAATCGATAGAAAGGTCAAAATGCCACGATGCGGTTTTTTCAAAACGTCACGATGCGCTTTTTCATCGCTAGAAAGGTCAAAGGTCAAAACGCTAGAAAGGTCAAAGGTCAAAGGTCAAAGGTCAAATCGCTAGAAAGGTCAACAATCAAAACGTCAAAGGTCAAAACGCTAGAAAGGTCAAAGGTCAAAAGGTCAAAGGTCAAAAGGTCAAAGGTCAAATCGCTAGAAAGGTCAAAATGCCACGATGCGCTTTTTTCATCGCTAGAAAGGTCAAAGGTCAAAACACTAGAAAGGTCAAAGGTCAAAACCCCTGAAATGCATAGAAAACTGCTTTTTTTGGCACAGCCAATACAAAAATTGGGGGTTCAAAAAACCCCACAGTACCCCTGAAATGCATAGAAAACTGCTTTTTTTTGGCACAGCCAATACAAAAATTGGGGGTTCAAAAAACCCCACAGTACCCCTGAAATGCATAGAAAACTGCTTTTTTTTGGCACAGCCAATAAAAAAATTGGGGGTTCAAAAAAACCCACAGTACCCCTGAAATGCATAGAAAACTGCTTTTTTTGGCACAGCCAATAAAAAAATTGGGGGTTCAAAAAAACCCACAGTACCCCTGAAATGCATAGAAAACTGCTTTTTTTTTGGCACAGCCAATAAAAAAATTGGGGGTTCAAAAAACCCCACAGTACCCCTGAAATGCATAGAAAACTGCTTTTTTTTGGCACAGCCAATAAAAAAATTGGGGGTTCAAAAAACCCCACAGTACCCCTGAAATGCATAGAAAACTGCTTTTTTTTGACACAGCCAATAAAAAAATTGGGGGTTCAAAAAACCCCACAGTACCCCTGAAATGCATAGAAAACTGCTTTTTTTTTTTGCACAGCCAATAAAAAAATTGGGGGTTCAAAAAACCACACAGTACCCCTGAAATGCATAGAAAACTGCTTTTTTTTGGCACAGCCAATAAAAAGATTGTGGGTTCAAAAAACCCCACAGTACCCCTGAAATGCATAGAAAACTGTTTTTTTTTGGCACAGCCAATAAAAAAATTGGGGATTCAAAAAACCCCACAGTACCCCTGAAATGCATAGAAAACTGCTTTTTTTTTGGCACAGCCAATAAAAAAATTGGGGGTTCAAAAAACCCCACAGTACCCCTGAAATGCATAGAAAACTGCTTTTTTTTTGCCAAAACGCTAGAAAGGTCAAAGGTCAAAAGGTCAAAGGTCAAAAGGTCAAAGGTCAAAAGGTCAAAGGTCAAATCGCTAGAAAGGTCAAAAATCAAAATGTCAAAGGTCAAAACGCTAGAAAGGTCAAAGGTCAAAAGGTCAAAGGTCAAAAGGTCAAAGGTCAAATCGCTAGAAAGGTCAAAATGCCACGATGCGCGTTTTTCATCGCTAGAAAGGTCAAAGGTCAAAACACTAGAAAGGTCAAAGGTCAAAACCCCTGAAATGCATAGAAAACTGCTTTTTTTTGGCACAGCCAATAAAAAAATTGGGGGTTCAAAAAACCCCACAGTACCCCTGAAATGCATAGAAAACTGTTTTTTTTTGGCCAAAACGCTAGAAAGGTCAAAAGGTCAAAGGTCAAAAGGTCAAATCGATAGAAAGGTCAAAATGCCACGATGCGGTTTTTTCAAAACGTCACGATGCGCTTTTTCATCGCTAGAAAGGTCAAAGGTCAAAACGCTAGAAAGGTCAAAGGTCAAAGGTCAAATCGCTAGAAAGGTCAACAATCAAAACGTCAAAGGTCAAAACGCTAGAAAGGTCAAAGGTCAAAAGGTCAAAGGTCAAAAGGTCAAAGGTCAAATCGCTAGAAAGGTCAAAATGCCACGATGCGCTTTTTTCATCGCTAGAAAGGTCAAAGGTCAAAACACTAGAAAGGTCAAAGGTCAAAACCCCTGAAATGCATAGAAAACTGCTTTTTTTGGCACAGCCAATACAAAAATTGGGGGTTCAAAAAACCCCACAGTACCCCTGAAATGCATAGAAAACTGCTTTTTTTGGCACAGCCAATACAAAAATTGGGGGTTCAAAAAACCCCACAGTACCCCTGAAATGCATAGAAAACTGCTTTTTTTTGGCACAGCCAATAAAAAAATTGGGGGTTCAAAAAAACCCACAGTACCCCTGAAATGCATAGAAAACTGCTTTTTTTTGGCACAGCCAATAAAAAAATTGGGGGTTCAAAAAACCCCACAGTACCCCTGAAATGCATAGAAAACTGCTTTTTTTTGGCACAGCCAATAAAAAAATTGGGGGTTCAAAAAACCCCACAGTACCCCTGAAATGCATAGAAAACTGCTTTTTTTTGGCACAGCCAATAAAAAAATTGGGGGTTCAAAAAACCCCACAGTACCCCTGAAATGCATAGAAAACTGCTTTTTTTTTGGCACAGCCAATAAAAAAATTGGGGGTTCAAAAAAACCCACAGTACCCCTGAAATGCATAGAAAACTGCTTTTTTTTTGGCACAGCCAATAAAAAAATTGGGGGTTCAAAAAACCCCACAGTACCCCTGAAATGCATAGAAAACTGCTTTTTTTTGGCACAGCCAATAAAAAAATTGGGGGTTCAAAAAAACCCACAGTACCCCTGAAATGCATAGAAAACTGCTTTTTTTTTGGCACAGCCAATAAAAAAATTGGGGGTTCAAAAAACCCCACAGTACCCCTGAAATGCATAGAAAACTGCTTTTTTTTGGCACAGCCAATAAAAAAATTGGGGGTTAAAAAAACCCCACAGTACCCCTGAAATGCATAGAAAACTGCTTTTTTTTGGCACAGCCAATAAAAAAATTGGGGGTTCAAAAAACCTCACAGTACCCCTGAAATGCATAGAAAACTGCTTTTTTTTGACACAGCCAATAAAAAAATTGGGGGTTCAAAAAAACCCACAGTACCCCTGAAATGCATAGAAAACTGCTTTTTTTTTTGCACAGCCAATAAAAAAATTGGGGGTTCAAAAAACCACACAGTACCCCTGAAATGCATAGAAAACTGCTTTTTTTTGGCACAGCCAATAAAAAGATTGTGGGTTCAAAAAACCCCACAGTACCCCTGAAATGCATAGAAAACTGTTTTTTTTTGGCACAGCCAATAAAAAAATTGGGGGTTCAAAAAACCCCACAGTACCCCTGAAATGCATAGAAAACTGCTTTTTTTTGACACAGCCAATAAAAAAATTGGGGGTTCAAAAAAACCCACAGTACCCCTGAAATGCATAGAAAACTGCTTTTTTTTTTGCACAGCCAATAAAAAAATTGGGGGTTCAAAAAACCACACAGTACCCCTGAAATGCATAGAAAACTGCTTTTTTTTGGCACAGCCAATAAAAAGATTGTGGGTTCAAAAAACCCCACAGTACCCCTGAAATGCATAGAAAACTGTTTTTTTTTGGCACAGCCAATAAAAAAATTGGGGGTTCAAAAAACCCCACAGTACCCCTGAAATGCATAGAAAACTGCTTTTTTTTGACACAGCCAATAAAAAAATTGGGGGTTCAAAAAACCCCACAGTACCCCTGAAATGCATAGAAAACTGCTTTTTTTTTTGCACAGCCAATAAAAAAATTGGGGGTTCAAAAAACCACACAGTACCCCTGAAATGCATAGAAAACTGCTTTTTTTTGGCACAGCCAATAAAAAGATTGTGGGTTCAAAAAACCCCACAGTACCCCTGAAATGCATAGAAAACTGTTTTTTTTTGGCACAGCCAATAAAAAAATTGGGGATTCAAAAAACCCCACAGTACCCCTGAAATGCATAGAAAACTGCTTTTTTTTTGGCACAGCCAATAAAAAAATTGGGGGTTCAAAAAACCCCACAGTACCCCTGAAATGCATAGAAAACTGCTTTTTTTTTGCCAAAACGCTAGAAAGGTCAAAGGTCAAAAGGTCAAAGGTCAAAAGGTCAAAGGTCAAAGGTCAAATCGCTAGAAAGGTCAAAAATCAAAATGTCAAAGGTCAAAACGCTAGAAAGGTCAAAGGTCAAAAGGTCAAAGGTCAAAAGGTCAAAGGTCAAATCGCTAGAAAGGTCAAAATGCCACGATGCGCGTTTTTCATCGCTAGAAAGGTCAAAGGTCAAAACACTAGAAAGGTCAAAGGTCAAAACCCCTGAAATGCATAGAAAACTGCTTTTTTTGGCACAGCCAATAAAAAAAATTGGGGGTTCAAAAAACCCCACAGTACCCCTGAAATGCATAGAAAACTGCTTTTTTTTGGCACAGCCAATAAAAAAATTGGGGGTTCAAAAAAACCCACAGTACCCCTGAAATGCATAGAAAACTTTTTTTTTGGCATAGCCAATAAAAAAATTGGGGGTTCAAAAAACCCCACAGTACCCCTGAAATGCATAGAAAACTGCTTTTTTTTGGCACAGCCAATACAAAAATTGGGGGTTCAAAAAACCCCACAGTACCCCTGAAATGCATAGAAAACTGTTTTTTTTTGGCCAAAACGCTAGAAAGGTCAAAAGGTCAAAGGTCAAAAGGTCAAATCGATAGAAAGGTCAAAATGCCACGATGCGGTTTTTTCAAAACGTCACGATGCGCTTTTTCATCGCTAGAAAGGTCAAAGGTCAAAACGCTAGAAAGGTCAAAGGTCAAAGGTCAAAGGTCAAATCGCTAGAAAGGTCAACAATCAAAACGTCAAAGGTCAAAACGCTAGAAAGGTCAAAGGTCAAAAGGTCAAAGGTCAAAAGGTCAAAGGTCAAATCGCTAGAAAGGTCAAAATGCCACGATGCGCTTTTTTCATCGCTAGAAAGGTCAAAGGTCAAAACACTAGAAAGGTCAAAGGTCAAAACCCCTGAAATGCATAGAAAACTGCTTTTTTTGGCACAGCCAATACAAAAATTGGGGGTTCAAAAAACCCCACAGTACCCCTGAAATGCATAGAAAACTGCTTTTTTTTGGCACAGCCAATACAAAAATTGGGGGTTCAAAAAACCCCACAGTACCCCTGAAATGCATAGAAAACTGCTTTTTTTTGGCACAGCCAATAAAAAAATTGGGGGTTCAAAAAAACCCACAGTACCCCTGAAATGCATAGAAAACTGCTTTTTTTGGCACAGCCAATAAAAAAATTGGGGGTTCAAAAAAACCCACAGTACCCCTGAAATGCATAGAAAACTGCTTTTTTTTTGGCACAGCCAATAAAAAAATTGGGGGTTCAAAAAACCCCACAGTACCCCTGAAATGCATAGAAAACTGCTTTTTTTTGGCACAGCCAATAAAAAAATTGGGGGTTAAAAAAACCCCACAGTACCCCTGAAATGCATAGAAAACTGCTTTTTTTTGGCACAGCCAATAAAAAAATTGGGGGTTCAAAAAACCCCACAGTACCCCTGAAATGCATAGAAAACTGCTTTTTTTTGGCACAACCAATAAAAAAATTGGGGGTTCAAAAAACCCCACAGTACCCCTGAAATGCATAGAAAACTGCTTTTTTTTGACACAGCCAATAAAAAAATTGGGGGTTCAAAAAACCCCACAGTACCCCTGAAATGCATAGAAAACTGCTTTTTTTTTTGCACAGCCAATAAAAAAATTGGGGGTTCAAAAAACCACACAGTACCCCTGAAATGCATAGAAAACTGCTTTTTTTTGGCACAGCCAATAAAAAGATTGTGGGTTCAAAAAACCCCACAGTACCCCTGAAATGCATAGAAAACTGTTTTTTTTTGGCACAGCCAATAAAAAAATTGGGGGTTCAAAAAACCCCACAGTACCCCTGAAATGCATAGAAAACAGTTTTTTTTTTGGCACAGCCAATAAAAAAATTGGGGGTTCAAAAAACCCCACAGTACCCCTGAAATGCATAGAAAACTGCTTTTTTTTTGGCACAGCCAATAAAAAAATTGGGGGTTCAAAAAACCCCACAGTACCCCTGAAATGCATAGAAAACTGCTTTTTTTTTTGCCAAAACGCTAGAAAGGTCAAAGGTCAAAAGGTCAAAGGTCAAAAGGTCAAAAGGTCAAAGGTCAAATCGCTAGAAAGGTCAAAAATCAAAATGTCAAAGGTCAAAACGCTAGAAAGGTCAAAGGTCAAAAGGTCAAAAGGTCAAAGGTCAAATCGCTAGAAAGGTCAAAAGGTCAAAGGTCAAAAGGTCAAATCGATAGAAAGGTCAATATGCCACGATGCGGTTTTTTCAAAACGTCACGATGCGCTTTTTCATCGCTAGAAAGGTCAAAGGTCAAAACGCTAGAAAGGTCAAAGGTCAAAAGGTCAAAGGTCAAAGGTCAAATCGCTAGAAAGGTCAACAATCAAAACGTCAAAGGTCAAAACGCTAGAAAGGTCAAAGGTCAAAAGGTCAAAGGTCAAAAGGTCAAAGGTCAAATCGCCAGAAAGGTCAAAACGTCAAAGGGCAAAACGCTAGAAAGGTCAAAGGTCAAAAGGTCAAAGGTCAAAAGGTCAAAGGTCAAATCGCTAGAAAGGTCAAAATGCCACGATGCGCTTTTTTCATCGCTAGAAAGGTCAAAGGTCAAAACACTAGAAAGGTCAAAGGTCAAAACCCCTGAAATGCATAGAAAACTGCTTTTTTGGCACAGCCAATAAAAAAATTGGGGGTTCAAAAAACCCCATAGTACCCCTGAAATGCATAGAAAACTGCTTTTTTTTGGCATAGCCAATAAAAAAATTGGGGGTTCAAAAAACCCCACAGTACCCCTGAAATGCATAGAAAACTGCTTTTTTTTGGCACAGCCAATAAAAAAATTGGGGGTTCAAAAAACCCCACAGTACCCCTGAAATGCATAGAAAACTGCTTTTTTTTGGCACAGCCAATAAAAAAATTGGGGGTTCAAAAAACCCCACAGTACCCCTGAAATGCATAGAAAACTGCTTTTTTTTTGGCACAGCCAATAAAAAAATTGGGGGTTCAAAAAACCCCACAGTACCCCTGAAATGCATAGAAAACTGCTTTTTTTTGGCACAGCCAATAAAGAAATTGGGGGTTCAAAAAACCCCACAGTACCCCTGAAATGCATAGAAAACTGCTTTTTTTTGGCACAGCCAATAAAAAAATTGGGGGTTCAAAAAACCCCACAGTACCCCTGAAATGCATAGAAAACTGCTTTTTTTTTGGCACAGCCAATAAAAAAATTGGGGGTTCAAAAAACCCCACAGTACCCCTGAAATGCATAGAAAACTGCTTTTTTTTTGGCACAGCCAATAAAAAAATTGGGGGTTCAAAAAACCCCACAGTACCCCTGAAATGCATAGAAAACTGCTTTTTTTTTTGGCACAGCCAATAAAAAAATTGGGGGTTCAAAAAACCCCACAGTACCCCTGAAATGCATAGAAAACTGCTTTTTTTTGGCACAGCCAATAAAAAAATTGGGGGTTAAAAAAACCCCACAGTACCCCTGAAATGCATAGAAAACTGCTTTTTTTTGGCACAGCCAATAAAAAAATTGGGGGTTCAAAAAACCCCACAGTACCCCTGAAATGCATAGAAAACTCCTTTTTTTTGGCACAGCCAATAAAAAAATTGGGGGTTCAAAAAACCCCACAGTACCCCTGAAATGCATAGAAAACTGCTTTTTTTTGACACAGCCAATAAAAAAATTGGGGGTTCAAAAAACCCCACAGTACCCCTGAAATGCATAGAAAACTGCTTTTTTTTTTTGCACAGCCAATAAAAAAATTGGGGGTTCAAAAAACCACACAGTACCCCTGAAATGCATAGAAAACTGCTTTTTTTTGGCACAGCCAATAAAAAGATTGTGGGTTCAAAAAACCCCACAGTACCCCTGAAATGCATAGAAAACTGTTTTTTTTTTGCACAGCCAATAAAAAAATTGGGGATTCAAAAAACCCCACAGTACCCCTGAAATGCATAGAAAACTGCTTTTTTTTTGGCACAGCCAATAAAAAAATTGGGGGTTCAAAAAACCCCACAGTACCCCTGAAATGCATAGAAAACTGCTTTTTTTTTGCCAAAACGCTAGAAAGGTCAAAGGTCAAAAGGTCAAAGGTCAAAAGGTCAAAGGTCAAAAGGTCAAAGGTCAAATCGCTAGAAAGGTCAAAAATCAAAATGTCAAAGGTCAAAACGCTAGAAAGGTCAAAGGTCAAAAGGTCAAAGGTCAAAAGGTCAAAGGTCAAATCGCTAGAAAGGTCAAAATGCCACGATGCGCGTTTTTCATCGCTAGAAAGGTCAAAGGTCAAAACACTAGAAAGGTCAAAGGTCAAAACCCCTGAAATGCATAGAAAACTGCTTTTTTTGGCACAGCCAATAAAAAAAATTGGGGGTTCAAAAAACCCCACAGTACCCCTGAAATGCATAGAAAACTGCTTTTTTTTGGCACAGCCAATAAAAAAATTGGGGGTTCAAAAAACCCCACAGTACCCCTGAAATGCATAGAAAACTTTTTTTTTGGCATAGCCAATAAAAAAATTGGGGGTTCAAAAAACCCCACAGTACCCCTGAAATGCATAGAAAACTGCTTTTTTTGGGCACAGCCAATAAAAAAATTGGGGGTTCAAAAAACCCCACAGTACCCCTGAAATGCATAGAAAACTGTTTTTTTTTGGCCAAAACGCTAGAAAGGTCAAAAGGTCAAAGGTCAAAAGGTCAAATCGATAGAAAGGTCAAAATGCCACGATGCGGTTTTTTCAAAACGTCACGATGCGCTTTTTCATCGCTAGAAAGGTCAAAGGTCAAAACGCTAGAAAGGTCAAAGGTCAAAGGTCAAAGGTCAAATCGCTAGAAAGGTCAACAATCAAAACGTCAAAGGTCAAAACGCTAGAAAGGTCAAAGGTCAAAAGGTCAAAGGTCAAAAGGTCAAATCGCTAGAAAGGTCAAAATGCCACGATGCGCTTTTTTCATCGCTAGAAAGGTCAAAGGTCAAAACCCCTGAAATGCATAGAAAACTGCTTTTTTTGGCACAGCCAATACAAAAATTGGGGGTTCAAAAAACCCCACAGTACCCCTGAAATGCATAGAAAACTGCTTTTTTTTGGCACAGCCAATACAAAAATTGGGGGTTCAAAAAACCCCACAGTACCCCTGAAATGCATAGAAAACTGCTTTTTTTTGGCACAGCCAATAAAAAAATTGGGGGTTCAAAAAACCCCACAGTACCCCTGAAATGCATAGAAAACTGCTTTTTTTTTGGCACAGCCAATAAAAAAATTGGGGGTTCAAAAAAACCCACAGTACCCCTGAAATGCATAGAAAACTGCTTTTTTTTTGGCACAGCCAATAAAAAAATTGGGGGTTCAAAAAACCCCACAGTACCCCTGAAATGCATAGAAAACTGCTTTTTTTTGGCACAGCCAATAAAAAAATTGGGGGTTAAAAAAACCCCACAGTACCCCTGAAATGCATAGAAAACTGCTTTTTTTTGGCACAGCCAATAAAAAAATTGGGGGTTCAAAAAACCCCACAGTACCCCTGAAATGCATAGAAAACTGCTTTTTTTTGGCACAACCAATAAAAAAATTGGGGGTTCAAAAAACCCCACAGTACCCCTGAAATGCATAGAAAACTGCTTTTTTTTGACACAGCCAATAAAAAAATTGGGGGTTCAAAAAACCCCACAGTACCCCTGAAATGCATAGAAAACTGCTTTTTTTTTTGCACAGCCAATAAAAAAATTGGGGGTTCAAAAAACCACACAGTACCCCTGAAATGCATAGAAAACTGCTTTTTTTTGGCACAGCCAATAAAAAGATTGTGGGTTCAAAAAACCCCACAGTACCCCTGAAATGCATAGAAAACTGTTTTTTTTTGGCACAGCCAATAAAAAAATTGGGGGTTCAAAAAACCCCACAGTACCCCTGAAATGCATAGAAAACAGTTTTTTTTTTGGCACAGCCAATAAAAAAATTGGGGGTTCAAAAAACCCCACAGTACCCCTGAAATGCATAGAAAACTGCTTTTTTTTTGGCACAGCCAATAAAAAAATTGGGGGTTCAAAAAACCCCACAGTACCCCTGAAATGCATAGAAAACTGCTTTTTTTTTGCCAAAACGCTAGAAAGGTCAAAGGTCAAAAGGTCAAAGGTCAAAAGGTCAAAAGGTCAAAGGTCAAATCGCTAGAAAGGTCAAAAATCAAAATGTCAAAGGTCAAAACGCTAGAAAGGTCAAAGGTCAAAAGGTCAAAAGGTCAAAGGTCAAATCGCTAGAAAGGTCAAAAGGTCAAAGGTCAAAAGGTCAAATCGATAGAAAGGTCAATATGCCACGATGCGGTTTTTTCAAAACGTCACGATGCGCTTTTTCATCGCTAGAAAGGTCAAAGGTCAAAACGCTAGAAAGGTCAAAGGTCAAAAGGTCAAAGGTCAAAGGTCAAATCGCTAGAAAGGTCAACAATCAAAACGTCAAAGGTCAAAACGCTAGAAAGGTCAAAGGTCAAAAGGTCAAAGGTCAAAAGGTCAAAGGTCAAATCGCCAGAAAGGTCAAAACGTCAAAGGTCAAAACGTCAGAAAGGTCAAAGGTCAAAAGGTCAAAGGTCAAAAGGTCAAAGGTCAAATCGCTAGAAAGGTCAAAATGCCACGATGCGCTTTTTTCATCGCTAGAAAGGTCAAAGGTCAAAACACTAGAAAGGTCAAAGGTCAAAACCCCTGAAATGCATAGAAAACTGCTTTTTTGGCACAGCCAATAAAAAAATTGGGGGTTCAAAAAACCCCATAGTACCCCTGAAATGCATAGAAAACTGCTTTTTTTTGGCATAGCCAATAAAAAAATTGGGGGTTCAAAAAACCCCACAGTACCCCTGAAATGCATAGAAAACTGCTTTTTTTTGGCACAGCCAATAAAAAAATTGGGGGTTCAAAAAACCCCACAGTACCCCTGAAATGCATAGAAAACTGCTTTTTTTTGGCACAGCCAATAAAAAAATTGGGGGTTCAAAAAACCCCACAGTACCCCTGAAATGCATAGAAAACTGCTTTTTTTTTGGCACAGCCAATAAAAAAATTGGGGGTTCAAAAAACCCCACAGTACCCCTGAAATGCATAGAAAACTGCTTTTTTTTGGCACAGCCAATAAAGAAATTGGGGGTTCAAAAAACCCCACAGTACCCCTGAAATGCATAGAAAACTGCTTTTTTTTGGCACAGCCAATAAAAAAATTGGGGGTTCAAAAAACCCCACAGTACCCCTGAAATGCATAGAAAACTGCTTTTTTTTTGGCACAGCCAATAAAAAAATTGGGGGTTCAAAAAACCCCACAGTACCCCTGAAATGCATAAAAAACTGCTTTTTTTTTGGCACAGCCAATAAAAAAATTGGGGGTTCAAAAAACCCCACAGTACCCCTGAAATGCATAGAAAACTGCTTTTTTTTTTGGCACAGCCAATAAAAAAATTGGGGGTTCAAAAAACCCCACAGTACCCCTGAAATGCATAGAAAACTGCTTTTTTTTGGCACAGCCAATAAAAAAATTGGGGGTTCAAAAAAACCCACAGTACCCCTGAAATGCATAGAAAACTGCTTTTTTTTTTGCACAGCCAATAAAAAAATTGGGGGTTCAAAAAACCCCACAGTACCCCTGAAATGCATAGAAAACTGCTTTTTTTTGGCACAGCCAATAAAAAAATTGGGGGTTAAAAAAACCCCACAGTACCCCTGAAATGCATAGAAAACTGCTTTTTTTTGGCACAGCCAATAAAAAAATTGGGGGTTCAAAAAACCCCACAGTACCCCTGAAATGCATAGAAAACTGCTTTTTTTTGGCACAACCAATAAAAAAATTGGGGGTTCAAAAAACCCCACAGTACCCCTGAAATGCATAGAAAACTGCTTTTTTTTGACACAGCCAATAAAAAAATTGGGGGTTCAAAAAACCCCACAGTACCCCTGAAATGCATAGAAAACTGCTTTTTTTTTTGCACAGCCAATAAAAAAATTGGGGGTTCAAAAAACCACACAGTACCCCTGAAATGCATAGAAAACTGCTTTTTTTTGGCACAGCCAATAAAAAGATTGTGGGTTCAAAAAACCCCACAGTACCCCTGAAATGCATAGAAAACTGTTTTTTTTTGGCACAGCCAATAAATAAATTGGGGGTTCAAAAAACCCCACAGTACCCCTGAAATGCATAGAAAACAGTTTTTTTTTTGGCACAGCCAATAAAAAAATTGGGGGTTCAAAAAACCCCACAGTACCCCTGAAATGCATAGAAAACTGCTTTTTTTTTGGCACAGCCAATAAAAAAATTGGGGGTTCAAAAAACCCCACAGTACCCCTGAAATGCATAGAAAACTGCTTTTTTTTTGCCAAAACGCTAGAAAGGTCAAAGGTCAAAAGGTCAAAGGTCAAAAGGTCAAAAGGTCAAAGGTCAAATCGCTAGAAAGGTCAAAAATCAAAATGTCAAAGGTCAAAACGCTAGAAAGGTCAAAGGTCAAAAGGTCAAAAGGTCAAAGGTCAAATCGCTAGAAAGGTCAAAAGGTCAAAGGTCAAAAGGTCAAATCGATAGAAAGGTCAATATGCCACGATGCGGTTTTTTCAAAACGTCACGATGCGCTTTTTCATCGCTAGAAAGGTCAAAGGTCAAAACGCTAGAAAGGTCAAAGGTCAAAAGGTCAAAGGTCAAAGGTCAAATCGCTAGAAAGGTCAACAATCAAAACGTCAAAGGTCAAAACGCTAGAAAGGTCAAAGGTCAAAAGGTCAAAGGTCAAAAGGTCAAAGGTCAAATCGCCAGAAAGGTCAACACGTCAAAGGTCAAAACGCTAGAAAGGTCAAAGGTCAAAAGGTCAAAGGTCAAAAGGTCAAAGGTCAAATCGCTAGAAAGGTCAAAATGCCACGATGCGCTTTTTTCATCGCTAGAAAGGTCAAAGGTCAAAACACTAGAAAGGTCAAAGGTCAAAACCCCTGAAATGCATAGAAAACTGCTTTTTTGGCACAGCCAATAAAAAAATTGGGGGTTCAAAAAACCCCATAGTACCCCTGAAATGCATAGAAAACTGCTTTTTTTTGGCATAGCCAATAAAAAAATTGGGGGTTCAAAAAACCCCACAGTACCCCTGAAATGCATAGAAAACTGCTTTTTTTTGGCACAGCCAATAAAAAAATTGGGGGTTCAAAAAACCCCACAGTACCCCTGAAATGCATAGAAAACTGCTTTTTTTTGGCACAGCCAATAAAAAAATTGGGGGTTCAAAAAACCCCACAGTACCCCTGAAATGCATAGAAAACTGCTTTTTTTTTGGCACAGCCAATAAAAAAATTGGGGGTTCAAAAAACCCCACAGTACCCCTGAAATGCATAGAAAACTGCTTTTTTTTGGCACAGCCAATAAAGAAATTGGGGGTTCAAAAAACCCCACAGTACCCCTGAAATGCATAGAAAACTGCTTTTTTTTGGCACAGCCAATAAAAAAATTGGGGGTTCAAAAAACCCCACAGTACCCCTGAAATGCATAGAAAACTGCTTTTTTTTTGGCACAGCCAATAAAAAAATTGGGGGTTCAAAAAACCCCACAGTACCCCTGAAATGCATAGAAAACTGCTTTTTTTTTGGCACAGCCAATAAAAAAATTGGGGGTTCAAAAAACCCCACAGTACCCCTGAAATGCATAGAAAACTGCTTTTTTTTTTGGCACAGCCAATAAAAAAATTGGGGGTTCAAAAAACCCCACAGTACCCCTGAAATGCATAGAAAACTGCTTTTTTTTTGCACAGCCAATAAAAAAATTGGGGGTTAAAAAAACCCCACAGTACCCCTGAAATGCATAGAAAACTGCTTTTTTTTGGCACAGCCAATAAAAAAATTGGGGGTTCAAAAAACCCCACAGTACCCCTGAAATGCATAGAAAACTGCTTTTTTTTGGCACAGCCAATAAAAAAATTGGGGGTTCAAAAAACCCCACAGTACCCCTGAAATGCATAGAAAACTGCTTTTTTTTGACACAGCCAATAAAAAAATTGGGGGTTCAAAAAACCCCACAGTACCCCTGAAATGCATAGAAAACTGCTTTTTTTTTTTGCACAGCCAATAAAAAAATTGGGGGTTCAAAAAACCACACAGTACCCCTGAAATGCATAGAAAACTGCTTTTTTTTGGCACAGCCAATAAAAAGATTGTGGGTTCAAAAAACCCCACAGTACCCCTGAAATGCATAGAAAACTGTTTTTTTTTGGCACAGCCAATAAAAAAATTGGGGATTCAAAAAACCCCACAGTACCCCTGAAATGCATAGAAAACTGCTTTTTTTTTGGCACAGCCAATAAAAAAATTGGGGGTTCAAAAAACCCCACAGTACCCCTGAAATGCATAGAAAACTGCTTTTTTTTTGCCAAAACGCTAGAAAGGTCAAAGGTCAAAAGGTCAAAGGTCAAAAGGTCAAAGGTCAAAAGGTCAAAGGTCAAATCGCTAGAAAGGTCAAAAATCAAAATGTCAAAGGTCAAAACGCTAGAAAGGTCAAAGGTCAAAAGGTCAAAGGTCAAAAGGTCAAAGGTCAAATCGCTAGAAAGGTCAAAATGCCACGATGCGCGTTTTTCATCGCTAGAAAGGTCAAAGGTCAAAACACTAGAAAGGTCAAAGGTCAAAACCCCTGAAATGCATAGAAAACTGCTTTTTTTGGCACAGCCAATAAAAAAATTGGGGGTTCAAAAAACCCCACAGTACCCCTGAAATGCATAGAAAACTGTTTTTTTTTGGCCAAAACGCTAGAAAGGTCAAAAGGTCAAAGGTCAAAAGGTCAAATCGATAGAAAGGTCAAAATGCCACGATGCTGTTTTTTCAAAACGTCACGATGCGCTTTTTCATCGCTAGAAAGGTCAAAGGTCAAAACGCTAGAAAGGTCAAAGGTCAAAGGTCAAATCGCTAGAAAGGTCAACAATCAAAACGTCAAAGGTCAAAACGCTAGAAAGGTCAAAGGTCAAAAGGTCAAAGGTCAAAAGGTCAAAGGTCAAATCGCTAGAAAGGTCAAAATGCCACGATGCGCTTTTTTCATCGCTAGAAAGGTCAAAGGTCAAAACACTAGAAAGGTCAAAGGTCAAAACCCCTGAAATGCATAGAAAACTGCTTTTTTTGGCACAGCCAATACAAAAATTGGGGGTTCAAAAAACCCCACAGTACCCCTGAAATGCATAGAAAACTGCTTTTTTTGGCACAGCCAATACAAAAATTGGGGGTTCAAAAAACCCCACAGTACCCCTGAAATGCATAGAAAACTGCTTTCTTTTGGCACAGCCAATAAAAAAATTGGGGGTTCAAAAAAACCCACAGTACCCCTGAAATGCATAGAAAACTGCTTTTTTTTGGCACAGCCAATAAAAAAATTGGGGGTTCAAAAAACCCCACAGTACCCCTGAAATGCATAGAAAACTGCTTTTTTTTGGCACAGCCAATAAAAAAATTGGGGGTTCAAAAAACCCCACAGTACCCCTGAAATGCATAGAAAACTGCTTTTTTTTGGCACAGCCAATAAAAAAATTGGGGGTTCAAAAAACCCCACAGTACCCCTGAAATGCATAGAAAACTGCTTTTTTTTTGGCACAGCCAATAAAAAAATTGGGGGTTCAAAAAAACCCACAGTACCCCTGAAATGCATAGAAAACTGCTTTTTTTTTGGCACAGCCAATAAAAAAATTGGGGGTTCAAAAAACCCCACAGTACCCCTGAAATGCATAGAAAACTGCTTTTTTTTGGCACAGCCAATAAAAAAATTGGGGGTTCAAAAAAACCCACAGTACCCCTGAAATGCATAGAAAACTGCTTTTTTTTTGGCACAGCCAATAAAAAAATTGGGGGTTCAAAAAACCCCACAGTACCCCTGAAATGCATAGAAAACTGCTTTTTTTTGGCACAGCCAATAAAAAAATTGGGGGTTAAAAAAACCCCACAGTACCCCTGAAATGCATAGAAAACTGCTTTTTTTTGGCACAGCCAATAAAAAAATTGGGGGTTCAAAAAACCTCACAGTACCCCTGAAATGCATAGAAAACTGCTTTTTTTTGACACAGCCAATAAAAAAATTGGGGGTTCAAAAAAACCCACAGTACCCCTGAAATGCATAGAAAACTGCTTTTTTTTTTGCACAGCCAATAAAAAAATTGGGGGTTCAAAAAACCACACAGTACCCCTGAAATGCATAGAAAACTGCTTTTTTTTGGCACAGCCAATAAAAAGATTGTGGGTTCAAAAAACCCCACAGTACCCCTGAAATGCATAGAAAACTGTTTTTTTTTGGCACAGCCAATAAAAAAATTGGGGGTTCAAAAAACCCCACAGTACCCCTGAAATGCATAGAAAACTGCTTTTTTTTGACACAGCCAATAAAAAAATTGGGGGTTCAAAAAAACCCACAGTACCCCTGAAATGCATAGAAAACTGCTTTTTTTTTTGCACAGCCAATAAAAAAATTGGGGGTTCAAAAAACCACACAGTACCCCTGAAATGCATAGAAAACTGCTTTTTTTTGGCACAGCCAATAAAAAGATTGTGGGTTCAAAAAACCCCACAGTACCCCTGAAATGCATAGAAAACTGTTTTTTTTTGGCACAGCCAATAAAAAAATTGGGGGTTCAAAAAACCCCACAGTACCCCTGAAATGCATAGAAAACTGCTTTTTTTTGACACAGCCAATAAAAAAATTGGGGGTTCAAAAAACCCCACAGTACCCCTGAAATGCATAGAAAACTGCTTTTTTTTTGCACAGCCAATAAAAAAATTGGGGGTTCAAAAAACCACACAGTACCCCTGAAATGCATAGAAAACTGCTTTTTTTTGGCACAGCCAATAAAAAGATTGTGGGTTCAAAAAACCCCACAGTACCCCTGAAATGCATAGAAAACTGTTTTTTTTTGGCACAGCCAATAAAAAAATTGGGGATTCAAAAAACCCCACAGTACCCCTGAAATGCATAGAAAACTGCTTTTTTTTTGGCACAGCCAATAAAAAAATTGGGGGTTCAAAAAACCCCACAGTACCCCTGAAATGCATAGAAAACTGCTTTTTTTTTGCCAAAACGCTAGAAAGGTCAAAGGTCAAAAGGTCAAAGGTCAAAAGGTCAAAGGTCAAAGGTCAAATCGCTAGAAAGGTCAAAAATCAAAATGTCAAAGGTCAAAACGCTAGAAAGGTCAAAGGTCAAAAGGTCAAAGGTCAAAAGGTCAAAGGTCAAATCGCTAGAAAGGTCAAAATGCCACGATGCGCGTTTTTCATCGCTAGAAAGGTCAAAGGTCAAAACACTAGAAAGGTCAAAGGTCAAAACCCCTGAAATGCATAGAAAACTGCTTTTTTTGGCACAGCCAATAAAAAAAATTGGGGGTTCAAAAAACCCCACAGTACCCCTGAAATGCATAGAAAACTGCTTTTTTTTGGCACAGCCAATAAAAAAATTGGGGGTTCAAAAAAACCCACAGTACCCCTGAAATGCATAGAAAACTTTTTTTTTGGCATAGCCAATAAAAAAATTGGGGGTTCAAAAAACCCCACAGTACCCCTGAAATGCATAGAAAACTGTTTTTTTTTGGCACAGCCAATAAAAAAATTGGGGGTTCAAAAAACCCCACAGTACCCCTGAAATGCATAGAAAACTGTTTTTTTTTGGCCAAAACGCTAGAAAGGTCAAAAGGTCAAAGGTCAAAAGGTCAAATCGATAGAAAGGTCAAAATGCCACGATGCGGTTTTTTCAAAACGTCACGATGCGCTTTTTCATCGCTAGAAAGGTCAAAGGTCAAAACGCTAGAAAGGTCAAAGGTCAAAGGTCAAATCGCTAGAAAGGTCAACAATCAAAACGTCAAAGGTCAAAACGCTAGAAAGGTCAAAGGTCAAAAGGTCAAAGGTCAAAAGGTCAAAGGTCAAATCGCTAGAAAGGTCAAAATGCCACGATGCGCTTTTTTCATCGCTAGAAAGGTCAAAGGTCAAAACACTAGAAAGGTCAAAGGTCAAAACCCCTGAAATGCATAGAAAACTGCTTTTTTTGGCACAGCCAATACAAAAATTGGGGGTTCAAAAAACCCCACAGTACCCCTGAAATGCATAGAAAACTGCTTTTTTTTGGCACAGCCAATACAAAAATTGGGGGTTCAAAAAACCCCACAGTACCCCTGAAATGCATAGAAAACTGCTTTTTTTTGGCACAGCCAATAAAAAAATTGGGGGTTCAAAAAAACCCACAGTACCCCTGAAATGCATAGAAAACTGCTTTTTTTGGCACAGCCAATAAAAAAATTGGGGGTTCAAAAAAACCCACAGTACCCCTGAAATGCATAGAAAACTGCTTTTTTTTTGGCACAGCCAATAAAAAAATTGGGGGTTCAAAAAACCCCACAGTACCCCTGAAATGCATAGAAAACTGCTTTTTTTTGGCACAGCCAATAAAAAAATTGGGGGTTAAAAAAACCCCACAGTACCCCTGAAATGCATAGAAAACTGCTTTTTTTTGGCACAGCCAATAAAAAAATTGGGGGTTCAAAAAACCCCACAGTACCCCTGAAATGCATAGAAAACTGCTTTTTTTTGGCACAACCAATAAAAAAATTGGGGGTTCAAAAAACCCCACAGTACCCCTGAAATGCATAGAAAACTGCTTTTTTTTGACACAGCCAATAAAAAAATTGGGGGTTCAAAAAACCCCACAGTACCCCTGAAATGCATAGAAAACTGCTTTTTTTTTTGCACAGCCAATAAAAAAATTGGGGGTTCAAAAAACCACACAGTACCCCTGAAATGCATAGAAAACTGCTTTTTTTTGGCACAGCCAATAAAAAGATTGTGGGTTCAAAAAACCCCACAGTACCCCTGAAATGCATAGAAAACTGTTTTTTTTTGGCACAGCCAATAAAAAAATTGGGGGTTCAAAAAACCCCACAGTACCCCTGAAATGCATAGAAAACAGTTTTTTTTTTGGCACAGCCAATAAAAAAATTGGGGGTTCAAAAAACCCCACAGTACCCCTGAAATGCATAGAAAACTGCTTTTTTTTTGGCACAGCCAATAAAAAAATTGGGGGTTCAAAAAACCCCACAGTACCCCTGAAATGCATAGAAAACTGCTTTCTTTTGCCAAAACGCTAGAAAGGTCAAAGGTCAAAAGGTCAAAGGTCAAAAGGTCAAAAGGTCAAAGGTCAAATCGCTAGAAAGGTCAAAAATCAAAATGTCAAAGGTCAAAACGCTAGAAAGGTCAAAGGTCAAAAGGTCAAAAGGTCAAAGGTCAAATCGCTAGAAAGGTCAAAAGGTCAAAGGTCAAAAGGTCAAATCGATAGAAAGGTCAATATGCCACGATGCGGTTTTTTCAAAACGTCACGATGCGCTTTTTCATCGCTAGAAAGGTCAAAGGTCAAAACGCTAGAAAGGTCAAAGGTCAAAAGGTCAAAGGTCAAAGGTCAAATCGCTAGAAAGGTCAACAATCAAAACGTCAAAGGTCAAAACGCTAGAAAGGTCAAAGGTCAAAAGGTCAAAGGTCAAAAGGTCAAAGGTCAAATCGCCAGAAAGGTCAAAACGTCAAAGGTCAAAACGCTAGAAAGGTCAAAGGTCAAAAGGTCAAAGGTCAAAAGGTCAAAGGTCAAATCGCTAGAAAGGTCAAAATGCCACGATGCGCTTTTTTCATCGCTAGAAAGGTCAAAGGTCAAAACACTAGAAAGGTCAAAGGTCAAAACCCCTGAAATGCATAGAAAACTGCTTTTTTGGCACAGCCAATAAAAAAATTGGGGGTTCAAAAAACCCCATAGTACCCCTGAAATGCATAGAAAACTGCTTTTTTTTGGCATAGCCAATAAAAAAATTGGGGGTTCAAAAAACCCCACAGTACCCCTGAAATGCATAGAAAACTGCTTTTTTTTGGCACAGCCAATAAAAAAATTGGGGGTTCAAAAAACCCCACAGTACCCCTGAAATGCATAGAAAACTGCTTTTTTTTGGCACAGCCAATAAAAAAATTGGGGGTTCAAAAAACCCCACAGTACCCCTGAAATGCATAGAAAACTGCTTTTTTTTTTGCACAGCCAATAAAAAAATTGGGGGTTCAAAAAACCCCACAGTACCCCTGAAATGCATAGAAAACTGCTTTTTTTTGGCACAGCCAATAAAGAAATTGGGGGTTCAAAAAACCCCACAGTACCCCTGAAATGCATAGAAAACTGCTTTTTTTTGGCACAGCCAATAAAAAAATTGGGGGTTCAAAAAACCCCACAGTACCCCTGAAATGCATAGAAAACTGCTTTTTTTTTGGCACAGCCAATAAAAAAATTGGGGGTTCAAAAAACCCCACAGTACCCCTGAAATGCATAGAAAACTGCTTTTTTTTTGGCACAGCCAATAAAAAAATTGGGGGTTCAAAAAACCCCACAGTACCCCTGAAATGCATAGAAAACTGCTTTTTTTTTTGGCACAGCCAATAAAAAAATTGGGGGTTCAAAAAACCCCACAGTACCCCTGAAATGCATAGAAAACTGCTTTTTTTTGGCACAGCCAATAAAAAAATTGGGGGTTAAAAAAACCCCACAGTACCCCTGAAATGCATAGAAAACTGCTTTTTTTTGGCACAGCCAATAAAAAAATTGGGGGTTCAAAAAACCCCACAGTACCCCTGAAATGCATAGAAAACTCCTTTTTTTTGGCACAGCCAATAAAAAAATTGGGGGTTCAAAAAACCCCACAGTACCCCTGAAATGCATAGAAAACTGCTTTTTTTTGACACAGCCAATAAAAAAATTGGGGGTTCAAAAAACCCCACAGTACCCCTGAAATGCATAGAAAACTGCTTTTTTTTTTGCACAGCCAATAAAAAAATTGGGGGTTCAAAAAACCACACAGTACCCCTGAAATGCATAGAAAACTGCTTTTTTTTGGCACAGCCAATAAAAAGATTGTGGGTTCAAAAAACCCCACAGTACCCCTGAAATGCATAGAAAACTGTTTTTTTTTGGCACAGCCAATAAAAAAATTGGGGATTCAAAAAACCCCACAGTACCCCTGAAATGCATAGAAAACTGCTTTTTTTTTGGCACAGCCAATAAAAAAATTGGGGGTTCAAAAAACCCCACAGTACCCCTGAAATGCATAGAAAACTGCTTTTTTTTTGCCAAAACGCTAGAAAGGTCAAAGGTCAAAAGGTCAAAGGTCAAAAGGTCAAAGGTCAAAAGGTCAAAGGTCAAATCGCTAGAAAGGTCAAAAATCAAAATGTCAAAGGTCAAAACGCTAGAAAGGTCAAAGGTCAAAAGGTCAAAGGTCAAAAGGTCAAAGGTCAAATCGCTAGAAAGGTCAAAATGCCACGATGCGCGTTTTTCATCGCTAGAAAGGTCAAAGGTCAAAACACTAGAAAGGTCAAAGGTCAAAACCCCTGAAATGCATAGAAAACTGCTTTTTTTGGCACAGCCAATAAAAAAAATTGGGGGTTCAAAAAACCCCACAGTACCCCTGAAATGCATAGAAAACTGCTTTTTTTTGGCACAGCCAATAAAAAAATTGGGGGTTCAAAAAACCCCACAGTACCCCTGAAATGCATAGAAAACTTTTTTTTTGGCATAGCCAATAAAAAAATTGGGGGTTCAAAAAACCCCACAGTACCCCTGAAATGCATAGAAAACTGCTTTTTTTGGGCACAGCCAATAAAAAAATTGGGGGTTCAAAAAACCCCACAGTACCCCTGAAATGCATAGAAAACTGTTTTTTTTTGGCCAAAACGCTAGAAAGGTCAAAAGGTCAAAGGTCAAAAGGTCAAATCGATAGAAAGGTCAAAATGCCACGATGCGGTTTTTTCAAAACGTCACGATGCGCTTTTTCATCGCTAGAAAGGTCAAAGGTCAAAACGCTAGAAAGGTCAAAGGTCAAAGGTCAAAGGTCAAATCGCTAGAAAGGTCAACAATCAAAACGTCAAAGGTCAAAACGCTAGAAAGGTCAAAGGTCAAAAGGTCAAAGGTCAAAAGGTCAAATCGCTAGAAAGGTCAAAATGCCACGATGCGCTTTTTTCATCGCTAGAAAGGTCAAAGGTCAAAACCCCTGAAATGCATAGAAAACTGCTTTTTTTGGCACAGCCAATACAAAAATTGGGGGTTCAAAAAACCCCACAGTACCCCTGAAATGCATAGAAAACTGCTTTTTTTTGGCACAGCCAATACAAAAATTGGGGGTTCAAAAAACCCCACAGTACCCCTGAAATGCATAGAAAACTGCTTTTTTTTGGCACAGCCAATAAAAAAATTGGGGGTTCAAAAAAACCCACAGTACCCCTGAAATGCATAGAAAACTGCTTTTTTTTGGCACAGCCAATAAAAAAATTGGGGGTTCAAAAAACCCCACAGTACCCCTGAAATGCATAGAAAACTGCTTTTTTTTTGGCACAGCCAATAAAAAAATTGGGGGTTCAAAAAACCCCACAGTACCCCTGAAATGCATAGAAAACTGCTTTTTTTTGGCACAGCCAATAAAAAAATTGGGGGTTCAAAAAACCCCACAGTACCCCTGAAATGCATAGAAAACTGCTTTTTTTTTGGCACAGCCAATAAAAAAATTGGGGGTTCAAAAAAACCCACAGTACCCCTGAAATGCATAGAAAACTGCTTTTTTTTTGGCACAGCCAATAAAAAAATTGGGGGTTCAAAAAACCCCACAGTACCCCTGAAATGCATAGAAAACTGCTTTTTTTTGGCACAGCCAATAAAAAAATTGGGGGTTAAAAAAACCCCACAGTACCCCTGAAATGCATAGAAAACTGCTTTTTTTTGGCACAGCCAATAAAAAAATTGGGGGTTCAAAAAACCCCACAGTACCCCTGAAATGCATAGAAAACTGCTTTTTTTTGGCACAACCAATAAAAAAATTGGGGGTTCAAAAAACCCCACAGTACCCCTGAAATGCATAGAAAACTGCTTTTTTTTGACACAGCCAATAAAAAAATTGGGGGTTCAAAAAACCCCACAGTACCCCTGAAATGCATAGAAAACTGCTTTTTTTTGGCACAGCCAATAAAAAGATTGTGGGTTCAAAAAACCCCACAGTACCCCTGAAATGCATAGAAAACTGTTTTTTTTTGGCACAGCCAATAAAAAAATTGGGGGTTCAAAAAACCCCACAGTACCCCTGAAATGCATAGAAAACAGTTTTTTTTTTGGCACAGCCAATAAAAAAATTGGGGGTTCAAAAAACCCCACAGTACCCCTGAAATGCATAGAAAACTGCTTTTTTTTTGGCACAGCCAATAAAAAAATTGGGGGTTCAAAAAACCCCACAGTACCCCTGAAATGCATAGAAAACTGCTTTTTTTTTGCCAAAACGCTAGAAAGGTCAAAGGTCAAAAGGTCAAAGGTCAAAAGGTCAAAAGGTCAAAGGTCAAATCGCTAGAAAGGTCAAAAATCAAAATGTCAAAGGTCAAAACGCTAGAAAGGTCAAAGGTCAAAAGGTCAAAAGGTCAAAGGTCAAATCGCTAGAAAGGTCAAAAGGTCAAAGGTCAAAAGGTCAAATCGATAGAAAGGTCAATATGCCACGATGCGGTTTTTTCAAAACGTCACGATGCGCTTTTTCATCGCTAGAAAGGTCAAAGGTCAAAACGCTAGAAAGGTCAAAGGTCAAAAGGTCAAAGGTCAAAGGTCAAATCGCTAGAAAGGTCAACAATCAAAACGTCAAAGGTCAAAACGCTAGAAAGGTCAAAGGTCAAAAGGTCAAAGGTCAAAAGGTCAAAGGTCAAATCGCCAGAAAGGTCAAAACGTCAAAGGTCAAAACGCTAGAAAGGTCAAAGGTCAAAAGGTCAAAGGTCAAAAGGGCAAAGGTCAAATCGCTAGAAAGGTCAAAATGCCACGATGCGCTTTTTTCATCGCTAGAAAGGTCAAAGGTCAAAACACTAGAAAGGTCAAAGGTCAAAACCCCTGAAATGCATAGAAAACTGCTTTTTTGGCACAGCCAATAAAAAAATTGGGGGTTCAAAAAACCCCATAGTACCCCTGAAATGCATAGAAAACTGCTTTTTTTTGGCATAGCCAATAAAAAAATTGGGGGTTCAAAAAACCCCACAGTACCCCTGAAATGCATAGAAAACTGCTTTTTTTTGGCACAGCCAATAAAAAAATTGGGGGTTCAAAAAACCCCACAGTACCCCTGAAATGCATAGAAAACTGCTTTTTTTTGGCACAGCCAATAAAAAAATTGGGGGTTCAAAAAACCCCACAGTACCCCTGAAATGCATAGAAAACTGCTTTTTTTTTGGCACAGCCAATAAAAAAATTGGGGGTTCAAAAAACCCCACAGTACCCCTGAAATGCATAGAAAACTGCTTTTTTTTGGCACAGCCAATAAAGAAATTGGGGGTTCAAAAAACCCCACAGTACCCCTGAAATGCATAGAAAACTGCTTTTTTTTGGCACAGCCAATAAAAAAATTGGGGGTTCAAAAAACCCCACAGTACCCCTGAAATGCATAGAAAACTGCTTTTTTTTTGGCACAGCCAATAAAAAAATTGGGGGTTCAAAAAACCCCACAGTACCCCTGAAATGCATAGAAAACTGCTTTTTTTTTGGCACAGCCAATAAAAAAATTGGGGGTTCAAAAAACCCCACAGTACCCCTGAAATGCATAGAAAACTGCTTTTTTTTTTGGCACAGCCAATAAAAAAATTGGGGGTTCAAAAAACCCCACAGTACCCCTGAAATGCATAGAAAACTGCTTTTTTTTGGCACAGCCAATAAAAAAATTGGGGGTTAAAAAAACCCCACAGTACCCCTGAAATGCATAGAAAACTGCTTTTTTTTGGCACAGCCAATAAAAAAATTGGGGGTTCAAAAAACCCCACAGTACCCCTGAAATGCATAGAAAACTGCTTTTTTTTGGCACAGCCAATAAAAAAATTGGGGGTTCAAAAAACCCCACAGTACCCCTGAAATGCATAGAAAACTGCTTTTTTTTGACACAGCCAATAAAAAAATTGGGGGTTCAAAAAACCCCACAGTACCCCTGAAATGCATAGAAAACTGCTTTTTTTTTTTGCACAGCCAATAAAAAAATTGGGGGTTCAAAAAACCACACAGTACCCCTGAAATGCATAGAAAACTGCTTTTTTTTGGCACAGCCAATAAAAAGATTGTGGGTTCAAAAAACCCCACAGTACCCCTGAAATGCATAGAAAACTGTTTTTTTTTGGCACAGCCAATAAAAAAATTGGGGATTCAAAAAACCCCACAGTACCCCTGAAATGCATAGAAAACTGCTTTTTTTTTGGCACAGCCAATAAAAAAATTGGGGGTTCAAAAAACCCCACAGTACCCCTGAAATGCATAGAAAACTGCTTTTTTTTTGCCAAAACGCTAGAAAGGTCAAAGGTCAAAAGGTCAAAGGTCAAAAGGTCAAAGGTCAAAAGGTCAAAGGTCAAATCGCTAGAAAGGTCAAAAATCAAAATGTCAAAGGTCAAAACGCTAGAAAGGTCAAAGGTCAAAAGGTCAAAGGTCAAAAGGTCAAAGGTCAAATCGCTAGAAAGGTCAAAATGCCACGATGCGCGTTTTTCATCGCTAGAAAGGTCAAAGGTCAAAACACTAGAAAGGTCAAAGGTCAAAACCCCTGAAATGCATAGAAAACTGCTTTTTTGGCACAGCCAATAAAAAAATTGGGGGTTCAAAAAACCCCACAGTACCCCTGAAATGCATAGAAAACTGTTTTTTTTTGGCCAAAACGCTAGAAAGGTCAAAAGGTCAAAGGTCAAAAGGTCAAATCGATAGAAAGGTCAAAATGCCACGATGCGGTTTTTTCAAAACGTCACGATGCGCTTTTTCATCGCTAGAAAGGTCAAAGGTCAAAACGCTAGAAAGGTCAAAGGTCAAAGGTCAAATCGCTAGAAAGGTCAACAATCAAAACGTCAAAGGTCAAAACGCTAGAAAGGTCAAAGGTCAAAAGGTCAAAGGTCAAAAGGTCAAAGGTCAAATCGCTAGAAAGGTCAAAATGCCACGATGCGCTTTTTTCATCGCTAGAAAGGTCAAAGGTCAAAACACTAGAAAGGTCAAAGGTCAAAACCCCTGAAATGCATAGAAAACTGCTTTTTTTGGCACAGCCAATACAAAAATTGGGGGTTCAAAAAACCCCACAGTACCCCTGAAATGCATAGAAAACTGCTTTTTTTGGCACAGCCAATACAAAAATTGGGGGTTCAAAAAACCCCACAGTACCCCTGAAATGCATAGAAAACTGCTTTTTTTTGGCACAGCCAATAAAAAAATTGGGGGTTCAAAAAAACCCACAGTACCCCTGAAATGCATAGAAAACTGCTTTTTTTTGGCACAGCCAATAAAAAAATTGGGGGTTCAAAAAACCCCACAGTACCCCTGAAATGCATAGAAAACTGCTTTTTTTTGGCACAGCCAATAAAAAAATTGGGGGTTCAAAAAACCCCACAGTACCCCTGAAATGCATAGAAAACTGCTTTTTTTTGGCACAGCCAATAAAAAAATTGGGGGTTCAAAAAACCCCACAGTACCCCTGAAATGCATAGAAAACTGCTTTTTTTTTGGCACAGCCAATAAAAAAATTGGGGGTTCAAAAAAACCCACAGTACCCCTGAAATGCATAGAAAACTGCTTTTTTTTTGGCACAGCCAATAAAAAAATTGGGGGTTCAAAAAACCCCACAGTACCCCTGAAATGCATAGAAAACTGCTTTTTTTTGGCACAGCCAATAAAAAAATTGGGGGTTCAAAAAAACCCACAGTACCCCTGAAATGCATAGAAAACTGCTTTTTTTTTGGCACAGCCAATAAAAAAATTGGGGGTTCAAAAAACCCCACAGTACCCCTGAAATGCATAGAAAACTGCTTTTTTTTGGCACAGCCAATAAAAAAATTGGGGGTTAAAAAAACCCCACAGTACCCCTGAAATGCATAGAAAACTGCTTTTTTTTGGCACAGCCAATAAAAAAATTGGGGGTTAAAAAAACCTCACAGTACCCCTGAAATGCATAGAAAACTGCTTTTTTTGGACACAGCCAATAAAAAAATTGGGGGTTCAAAAAAACCCACAGTACCCCTGAAATGCATAGAAAACTGCTTTTTTTTTTGCACAGCCAATAAAAAAATTGGGGGTTCAAAAAACCACACAGTACCCCTGAAATGCATAGAAAACTGCTTTTTTTTGGCACAGCCAATAAAAAGATTGTGGGTTCAAAAAACCCCACAGTACCCCTGAAATGCATAGAAAACTGTTTTTTTTTGGCACAGCCAATAAAAAAATTGGGGGTTCAAAAAACCCCACAGTACCCCTGAAATGCATAGAAAACAGTTTTTTTTTTGGCACAGCCAATAAAAAAATTGGGGGTTCAAAAAACCCCACAGTACCCCTGAAATGCATAGAAAACTGCTTTTTTTTTGGCACAGCCAATAAAAAAATTGGGGGTTCAAAAAACCCCACAGTACCCCTGAAATGCATAGAAAACTGCTTTTTTTTTTGCCAAAACGCTAGAAAGGTCAAAGGTCAAAAGGTCAAAGGTCAAAAGGTCAAAGGTCAAAAGGTCAAAGGTCAAATCGCTAGAAAGGTCAAAAATCAAAATGTCAAAGGTCAAAACGCTAGAAAGGTCAAAGGTCAAAAGGTCAAAAGGTCAAAGGTCAAATCGCTAGAAAGGTCAAAAGGTCAAAGGTCAAATCGATAGAAAGGTCAATATGCCACGATGCGGTTTTTTCAAAACGTCACGATGCGCTTTTTCATCGCTAGAAAGGTCAAAGGTCAAAACGCTAGAAAGGTCAAAGGTCAAAAGGTCAAAGGTCAAATCGCTAGAAAGGTCAACAATCAAAACGTCAAAGGTCAAAACGCTAGAAAGGTCAAAGGTCAAAAGGTCAAAGGTCAAAAGGTCAAAGGTCAAATCGCTAGAAAGGTCAAAACGTCAAAGGTCAAAACGCTAGAAAGGTCAAAGGTCAAAAGGTCAAAGGTCAAAAGGTCAAAGGTCAAATCGCTAGAAAGGTCAAAATGCCACGATGCGCTTTTTTCATCGCTAGAAAGGTCAAAGGTCAAAACACTAGAAAGGTCAAAGGTCAAAACCCCTGAAATGCATAGAAAACTGCTTTTTTGGCACAGCCAATAAAAAAATTGGGGGTTCAAAAAACCCCATAGTACCCCTGAAATGCATAGAAAACTGCTTTTTTTTGGCATAGCCAATAAAAAAATTGGGGGTTCAAAAAACCCCACAGTACCCCTGAAATGCATAGAAAACTGCTTTTTTTTGGCACAGCCAATAAAAAAATTGGGGGTTCAAAAAACCCCACAGTACCCCTGAAATGCATAGAAAACTGCTTTTTTTTGGCACAGCCAATAAAAAAATTGGGGGTTCAAAAAACCCCACAGTACCCCTGAAATGCATAGAAAACTGCTTTTTTTTTGGCACAGCCAATAAAAAAATTGGGGGTTCAAAAAACCCCACAGTACCCCTGAAATGCATAGAAAACTGCTTTTTTTTGGCACAGCCAATAAAGAAATTGGGGGTTCAAAAAACCCCACAGTACCCCTGAAATGCATAGAAAACTGCTTTTTTTTGGCACAGCCAATAAAAAAATTGGGGGTTCAAAAAACCCCACAGTACCCCTGAAATGCATAGAAAACTGCTTTTTTTTGGCACAGCCAATAAAAAAATTGGGGGTTCAAAAAACCCCACAGTACCCCTGAAATGCATAGAAAACTGCTTTTTTTTTGGCACAGCCAATAAAAAAATTGGGGGTTCAAAAAACCCCACAGTACCCCTGAAATGCATAGAAAACTGCTTTTTTTTTTGGCACAGCCAATAAAAAAATTGGGGGTTCAAAAAACCCCACAGTACCCCTGAAATGCATAGAAAACTGCTTTTTTTTGGCACAGCCAATAAAAAAATTTGGGTTTAAAAAAACCCCACAGTACCCCTGAAATGCATAGAAAACTGCTTTTTTTTGGCACAGCCAATAAAAAAATTGGGGGTTCAAAAAACCCCACAGTACCCCTGAAATGCATAGAAAACTGCTTTTTTTTGGCACAGCCAATAAAAAAATTGGGGGTTCAAAAATACCCCACAGTACCCCTGAAATGCATAGAAAACTGCTTTTTTTTGACACAGCCAATAAAAAAATTGGGGGTTCAAAAAACCCCACAGTACCCCTGAAATGCATAGAAAACTGCTTTTTTTTTTTGCACAGCCAATAAAAAAATTGGGGGTTCAAAAAACCACACAGTACCCCTGAAATGCATAGAAAACTGCTTTTTTTTGGCACAGCCAATAAAAAGATTGTGGGTTCAAAAAACCCCACAGTACCCCTGAAATGCATAGAAAACTGTTTTTTTTTGGCACAGCCAATAAAAAAATTGGGGATTCAAAAAACCCCACAGTACCCCTGAAATGCATAGAAAACTGCTTTTTTTTTGGCACAGCCAATAAAAAAATTGGGGGTTCAAAAAACCCCACAGTACCCCTGAAATGCATAGAAAACTGCTTTTTTTTTGCCAAAACGCTAGAAAGGTCAAAGGTCAAAAGGTCAAAGGTCAAAGGTCAAATCGCTAGAAAGGTCAAAAATCAAAATGTCAAAGGTCAAAACGCTAGAAAGGTCAAAGGTCAAAAGGTCAAATCGCTAGAAAGGTCAAAAGGTCAAAGGTCAAAAGGTCAAATCGATAGAAAGGTCAAAATGCCACGATGCGTTTTTTTCAAAACGTCACGATGCGCTTTTTCATCGCTAGAAAGGTCAAAGGTCAAAACGCTAGAAAGGTCAAAGGTCAAAAGGTCAAAGGTCAAAGGTCAAATCGCTAGAAAGGTCAACAATCAAAACGTCAAAGGTCAAAACGCTAGAAAGGTCAAAGGTCAAAAGGTCAAAGGTCAAAAGGTCAAAGGTCAAATCGCTAGAAAGGTCAAAACGTCAAAACGCTAGAAAGGTCAAAGGTCAAAAGGTCAAAGGTCAAAAGGTCAAAGGTCAAATCGCTAGAAAGGTCAAAATGCCACGATGCGCTTTTTTCATCGCTAGAAAGGTCAAAGGTCAAAACACTAGAAAGGTCAAAGGTCAAAACCCCTGAAATGCATAGAAAACTGCTTTTTTGGCACAGCCAATAAAAAAAATTGGGGGTTCAAAAAACCCCACAGTACCCCTGAAATGCATAGAAAACTGCTTTTTTTTTGGCACAGCCAATAAAAAAATTGGGGGTTCAAAAAACCCCACAGTACCCCTGAAATGCATAGAAAACTGCTTTTTTTTGGCACAGCCAATAAAAAAATTGGGGGTTCAAAAAACCCCACAGTACCCCTGAAATGCATAGAAAACTGCTTTTTTTTGGCACAGCCAATAAAAAAATTGGGGGTTCAAAAAACCCCACAGTACCCCTGAAATGCATAGAAAACTGCTTTTTTTTTGGCACAGCCAATAAAAAAATTGGGGGTTCAAAAAACCCCACAGTACCCCTGAAATGCATAGAAAACTGCTTTTTTTTGGCACAGCCAATAAAGAAATTGGGGGTTCAAAAAACCCCACAGTACCCCTGAAATGCATAGAAAACTGCTTTTTTTTTGGCACAGCCAATACAAAAATTGGGGGTTCAAAAAACCCCACAGTACCCCTGAAATGCATAGAAAACTGCTTTTTTTTGACACAGCCAATAAAAAAATTGGGGGTTCAAAAAACCGCACAGTACCCCTGAAATGCATAGAAAACTGCTTTTTTTTTGCACAGCCAATAAAAAAATTGGGGGTTCAAAAAACCCCACAGTACCCCTGAAATGCATAGAAAACTGCTTTTTTTTGGCACAGCCAATAAAAAAATTGGGGGTTCAAAAAACCCCATAGTACCCCTGAAATGCATAGAAAACTGCTTTTTTTTGGCATAGCCAATAAAAAAATTGGGGGTTCAAAAAACCCCACAGTACCCCTGAAATGCATAGAAAACTGCTTTTTTTTGGCACAGCCAATAAAAAAATTGGGGGTTCAAAAAACCCCACAGTACCCCTGAAATGCATAGAAAACTGCTTTTTTTTGGCACAGCCAATAAAGAAATTGGGGGTTCAAAAAACCCCACAGTACCCCTGAAATGCATAGAAAACTGCTTTTTTTTGGCACAGCCAATAAAGAAATTGGGGGTTCAAAAAACCCCACAGTACCCCTGAAATGCATAGAAAACTGCTTTTTTTTGGCACAGCCAATAAAGAAATTGGGGGTTAAAAAAACCCCACAGTACCCCTGAAATGCATAGAAAACTGCTTTTTTTTGGCACAGCCAATAAAGAAATTGGGGGTTCAAAAAACCCCACAGTACCCCTGAAATGCATAGAAAACTGCTTTTTTTTTACACAGCCAATAAAAAAATTGGGGGTTCAAAAAACCCCACAGTACCCCTGAAATGCATAGAAAACTTCTTTTTTTTGACACAGCCAATAAAAAAATTGGGGGTTCAAAAAACCCCACAGTACCCCTGAAATGCATAGAAAACTGCTTTTTTTTTGCACAGCCAATAAAAAAATTGGGGGTTCAAAAAACCCCACAGTACCCCTGAAATGCATAGAAAACTGCTTTTTTTTGGCACAGCCAATAAAAAAATTGGGGGTTCAAAAAACCCCACAGTACCCCTGAAATGCATAGAAAACAGTTTTTTTTTTGGCACAGCCAATAAAAAAATTGGGGGTTCAAAAAACCCCACAGTACCCCTGAAATGCATAGAAAACTGCTTTTTTTTTGGCACAGCCAATAAAAAAATTGGGGGTTCAAAAAACCCCACAGTACCCCTGAAATGCATAGAAAACTGCTTTTTTTTGGCACAGCCAATAAAAAAATTGGGGGTTCAAAAAACCCCACAGTACCCCTGAAATGCATAGAAAACTGCATTTTTTTGGCACAGCCAATAAAAAAATTGGGGGTTCAAAAAACCCCACAGTACCCCTGAAATGCATAGAAAACTGCTTTTTTTTGGCACAGCCAATAAAAAAATTGGGGGTTAAAAAAACCACACAGTACCCCTGAAATGCATAGAAAACTGCTTTTTTTTGGCACAGCCAATAAAAAAATTGGGGGTTCAAAAAACCCCACAGTACCCCTGAAATGCATAGAAAACTGCTTTTTTTTGGCACAGCCAATAAAAAAATTGGGGGTTCAAAAAACCCCACAGTACCCCTGAAATGCATAGAAAACTGCTTTTTTTTTTGGCACAGCCAATAAAAAAATTGGGGGTTCAAAAAACCCCACAGTACCCCTGAAATGCATAGAAAACTGCTTTTTTTTTTGGCACAGCCAATAAAAAAATTGGGGGTTCAAAAAACCCCACAGTACCCCTGAAATGCATAGAAAACTGCTTTTTTTTTGGCACAGCCAATAAAAAAATTGGGGGTTCAAAAAACCCCACAGTACCCCTGAAATGCATAGAAAACTGCTTTTTTTTGGCACAGCCAATAAAAAATTGGGGGTTCAAAAAACCCCACAGTACCCCTGAAATGCATAGAAAACTGCTTTTTTTTGGCACAGCCAATAAAAAAATTGGGGGTTCAAAAAACCCCACAGTACCCCTGAAATGCATAGAAAACTGCTTTTTTTTGGCACAGCCAATAAAAAAATTGGGGGTTCAAAAAACCCCACAGTACCCCTGAAATGCATAGAAAACTGCTTTTTTTTTGGCACAGCCAATAAAAAAATTGGGGGTTCAAAAAACCCCACAGTACCCCTGAAATGCATAGAAAACTGCTTTTTTTTTGGCACAGCCAATAAAAAAATTGGGGGTTCAAAAAACCCCACAGTACCCCTGAAATGCATAGAAAACTGCTTTTTTTTGGCACAGCCAATAAAGAAATTGGGGGTTCAAAAAACCCCACAGTACCCCTGAAATGCATAGAAAACTGCTTTTTTTTGGCACAGCCAATAAAAAAATTTGGGGTTCAAAAAACCCCACAGTACCCCTGAAATGCATAGAAAACTGCTTTTTTTTGGCACAGCCAATAAAAAAATTGGGGGTTCAAAAAACCCCACAGTACCCCTGAAATGCATAGAAAACTGCTTTTTTTGGCACAGCCAATAAAAAAATTGGGGGTTCAAAAAACCCCACAGTACCCCTGAAATGCATAGAAAACTGCTTTTTTTTTGGCACAGCCAATAAAAAAATTGGGGGTTCAAAAAACCCCACAGTACCCCTGAAATGCATAGAAAACTGCTTTTTTTTGGCACAGCCAATAAAGAAATTGGGGGTTCAAAAAACCCCACAGTACCCCTGAAATGCATAGAAAACTGCTTTTTTTTGGCACAGCCAATAAAAAAATTGGGGGTTAAAAAAACCCCACAGTACCCCTGAAATGCATAGAAAACTGCTTTTTTTTGGCACAGCCAATAAAAAAATTGGGGGTTCAAAAAACCCCACAGTACCCCTGAAATGCATAGAAAACTCCTTTTTTTTGGCACAGCCAATAAAAAAATTGGGGGTTCAAAAAACCCCACAGTACCCCTGAAATGCATAGAAAACTGCTTTTTTTTGACACAGCCAATAAAAAAATTGGGGGTTAAAAAAACCCCACAGTACCCCTGAAATGCATAGAAAACTGCTTTTTTTTTTGCACAGCCAATAAAAAAATTGGGGGTTCAAAAAACCACACAGTACCCCTGAAATGCATAGAAAACTGCTTTTTTTTGGCACAGCCAATAAAGAAATTGGGGGTTCAAAAAACCCCACAGTACCCCTGAAATGCATAGAAAACTGCTTTTTTTTTGGCACAGCCAATACAAAAATTGGGGGTTCAAAAAACCCCACAGTACCCCTGAAATGCATAGAAAACTGCTTTTTTTTGACACAGCCAATAAAAAAATTGGGGGTTCAAAAAACCGCACAGTACCCCTGAAATGCATAGAAAACTGCTTTTTTTTTGCACAGCCAATAAAAAATTTGGGGGTTCAAAAAACCCCACAGTACCCCTGAAATGCATAGAAAACTGCTTTTTTTTGGCACAGCCAATAAAAAAATTGGGGGTTCAAAAAACCCCATAGTACCCCTGAAATGCATAGAAAACTGCTTTTTTTTGGCATAGCCAATAAAAAAATTGGGGGTTCAAAAAACCCCACAGTACCCCTGAAATGCATAGAAAACTGCTTTTTTTTGGCACAGCCAATAAAAAAATTGGGGGTTCAAAAAACCCCACAGTACCCCTGAAATGCATAGAAAACTGCTTTTTTTTGGCACAGCCAATAAAGAAATTGGGGGTTCAAAAAACCCCACAGTACCCCTGAAATGCATAGAAAACTGCTTTTTTTTGGCACAGCCAATAAAGAAATTGGGGGTTCAAAAAACCCCACAGTACCCCTGAAATGCATAGAAAACTGCTTTTTTTTGGCACAGCCAATAAAGAAATTGGGGGTTAAAAAAACCCCACAGTACCCCTGAAATGCATAGAAAACTGCTTTTTTTTGGCACAGCCAATAAAGAAATTGGGGGTTCAAAAAACCCCACAGTACCCCTGAAATGCATAGAAAACTGCTTTTTTTTTACACAGCCAATAAAAAAATTGGGGGTTCAAAAAACCCCACAGTACCCCTGAAATGCATAGAAAACTTCTTTTTTTTGACACAGCCAATAAAAAAATTGGGGGTTCAAAAAACCCCACAGTACCCCTGAAATGCATAGAAAACTGCTTTTTTTTTGCACAGCCAATAAAAAAATTGGGGGTTCAAAAAACCCCACAGTACCCCTGAAATGCATAGAAAACTGCTTTTTTTTGGCACAGCCAATAAAAAAATTGGGGGTTCAAAAAACCCCACAGTACCCCTGAAATGCATAGAAAACAGTTTTTTTTTTGGCACAGCCAATAAAAAAATTGGGGGTTCAAAAAACCCCACAGTACCCCTGAAATGCATAGAAAACTGCTTTTTTTTTGGCACAGCCAATACAAAAATTGGGGGTTCAAAAAACCCCACAGTACCCCTGAAATGCATAGAAAACTGCTTTTTTTTGGCACAGCCAATAAAAAAATTGGGGGTTCAAAAAACCCCACAGTACCCCTGAAATGCATAGAAAACTGCATTTTTTTGGCACAGCCAATAAAAAAATTGGGGGTTCAAAAAACCCCACAGTACCCCTGAAATGCATAGAAAACTGCTTTTTTTTGGCACAGCCAATAAAAAAATTGGGGGTTAAAAAAACCACACAGTACCCCTGAAATGCATAGAAAACTGCTTTTTTTTGGCACAGCCAATAAAAAAATTGGGGGTTCAAAAAACCCCACAGTACCCCTGAAATGCATAGAAAACTGCTTTTTTTTGGCACAGCCAATAAAAAAATTGGGGGTTCAAAAAAACCCACAGTACCCCTGAAATGCATAGAAAACTGCTTTTTTTTTGGCACAGCCAATAAAAAAATTGGGGGTTCAAAAAACCCCACAGTACCCCTGAAATGCATAGAAAACTGCTTTTTTTTTTGGCACAGCCAATAAAAAAATTGGGGGTTCAAAAAACCCCACAGTACCCCTGAAATGCATAGAAAACTGCTTTTTTTTTGGCACAGCCAATAAAAAAATTGGGGGTTCAAAAAACCCCACAGTACCCCTGAAATGCATAGAAAACTGCTTTTTTTTGGCACAGCCAATAAAAAATTGGGGGTTCAAAAAACCCCACAGTACCCCTGAAATGCATAGAAAACTGCTTTTTTTTGGCACAGCCAATAAAAAAATTGGGGGTTCAAAAAACCCCACAGTACCCCTGAAATGCATAGAAAACTGCTTTTTTTTGGCACAGCCAATAAAAAAATTGGGGGTTCAAAAAACCCCACAGTACCCCTGAAATGCATAGAAAACTGCTTTTTTTTTGGCACAGCCAATAAAAAAATTGGGGGTTCAAAAAACCCCACAGTACCCCTGAAATGCATAGAAAACTGCTTTTTTTTTGGCACAGCCAATAAAAAAATTGGGGGTTCAAAAAACCCCACAGTACCCCTGAAATGCATAGAAAACTGCTTTTTTTTGGCACAGCCAATAAAGAAATTGGGGGTTCAAAAAACCCCACAGTACCCCTGAAATGCATAGAAAACTGCTTTTTTTTGGCACAGCCAATAAAAAAATTTGGGGTTCAAAAAACCCCACAGTACCCCTGAAATGCATAGAAAACTGCTTTTTTTTGGCACAGCCAATAAAAAAATTGGGGGTTCAAAAAACCCCACAGTACCCCTGAAATGCATAGAAAACTGCTTTTTTTGGCACAGCCAATAAAAAAATTGGGGGTTCAAAAAACCCCACAGTACCCCTGAAATGCATAGAAAACTCCTTTTTTTTGGCACAGCCAATAAAAAAATTGGGGGTTCAAAAAACCCCACAGTACCCCTGAAATGCATAGAAAACTGCTTTTTTTTGACACAGCCAATAAAAAAATTGGGGGTTAAAAAAACCCCACAGTACCCCTGAAATGCATAGAAAACTGCTTTTTTTTTTGCACAGCCAATAAAAAAATTGGGGGTTCAAAAAACCACACAGTACCCCTGAAATGCATAGAAAACTGCTTTTTTTTGGCACAGCCAATAAAAAGATTGTGGGTTCAAAAAACCCCACAGTACCCCTGAAATGCATAGAAAACTGTTTTTTTTTGGCACAGCCAATACAAAAATTGGGGATTCAAAAAACCCCACAGTACCCCTGAAATGCATAGAAAACTGCTTTTTTTTTGGCACAGCCAATAAAAAAATTGGGGGTTCAAAAAACCCCACAGTACCCCTGAAATGCATAGAAAACTGCTTTTTTTTTGCCAAAACGCTAGAAAGGTCAAAGGTCAAAAGGTCAAAGGTCAAAAGGTCAAAGGTCAAAAGGTCAAAGGTCAAATCGCTAGAAAGGTCAAAAATCAAAATGTCAAAGGTCAAAACGCTAGAAAGGTCAAAGGTCAAAAGGTCAAAAGGTCAAAGGTCAAATCGCTAGAAAGGTCAAAAGGTCAAAGGTCAAAAGGTCAAATCGATAGAAAGGTCAAAATGCCACGATGCGGTTTTTTCAAAACGTCACGATGCGCTTTTTCATCGCTAGAAAGGTCAAAGGTCAAAACGCTAGAAAGGTCAAAGGTCAAAAGGTCAAAGGTCAAATCGCTAGAAAGGTCAACAATCAAAACGTCAAAGGTCAAAACGCTAGAAAGGTCAAAGGTCAAAAGGTCAAAGGTCAAATCGCTAGAAAGGTCAAAACGTCAAAGGTCAAAACGCTAGAAAGGTCAAAGGTCAAAAGGTCAAAGGTCAAAAGGTCAAAGGTCAAATCGCTAGAAAGGTCAAAATGCCACGATGCGCTTTTTTCATCGCTAGAAAGGTCAAAGGTCAAAACACTAGAAAGGTCAAAACCCCTGAAATGCATAGAAAACTGCTTTTTTGGCACAGCCAATAAAAAAAATTGGGGGTTCAAAAAACCCCACAGTACCCCTGAAATGCATAGAAAACTGCTTTTTTTTGGCACAGCCAATAAAAAAATTGGGGGTTCAAAAAACCCCATAGTACCCCTGAAATGCATAGAAAACTGCTTTTTTTTGGCATAGCCAATACAAAAATTGGGGGTTCAAAAAACCCCACAGTACCCCTGAAATGCATAGAAAACTGCTTTTTTTTGGCACAGCCAATAAAAAAATTGGGGGTTCAAAAAACCCCACAGTACCCCTGAAATGCATAGAAAACTGCTTTTTTTTGGCACAGCCAATAAAAAAATTGGGGGTTCAAAAAACCCCACAGTACCCCTGAAATGCATAGAAAACTGCTTTTTTTTTTGCACAGCCAATAAAGAAATTGGGGGTTCAAAAAAACCCCACAGTACCCCTGAAATGCATAGAAAACTGCTTTTTTTTGGCACAGCCAATAAAGAAATTGGGGGTTCAAAAAACCCCACAGTACCCCTGAAATGCATAGAAAACTGCTTTTTTTTGGCACAGCCAATAAAGAAATTGGGGGTTAAAAAAACCCCACAGTACCCCTGAAATGCATAGAAAACTGCTTTTTTTTGGCACAGCCAATAAAGAAATTGGGGGTTCAAAAAACCCCACAGTACCCCTGAAATGCATAGAAAACTGCTTTTTTTTTACACAGCCAATAAAAAAATTGGGGGTTCAAAAAACCCCACAGTACCCCTGAAATGCATAGAAAACTGCTTTTTTTTGACACAGCCAATAAAAAAATTGGGGGTTCAAAAAACCCCACAGTACCCCTGAAATGCATAGAAAACTGCTTTTTTTTTGCACAGCCAATAAAAAAATTGGGGGTTCAAAAAACCCCACAGTACCCCTGAAATGCATAGAAAACTGCTTTTTTTTGGCACAGCCAATAAAAAAATTGGGGGTTCAAAAAACCCCACAGTACCCCTGAAATGCATAGAAAACAGTTTTTTTTTTGGCACAGCCAATAAAAAAATTGGGGGTTAAAAAAACCCCACAGTACCCCTGAAATGCATAGAAAACTGCTTTTTTTTGGCACAGCCAATAAAAAAATTGGGGGTTCAAAAAACCCCACAGTACCCCTGAAATGCATAGAAAACTGCTTTTTTTTGGCACAGCCAATAAAAAAATTGGGGGTTCAAAAAACCCCACAGTACCCCTGAAATGCATAGAAAACTGCATTTTTTTGGCACAGCCAATAAAAAAATTGGGGGTTCAAAAAACCCCACAGTACCCCTGAAATGCATAGAAAACTGCTTTTTTTTGGCACAGCCAATAAAAAAATTGGGGGTTAAAAAAACCACACAGTACCCCTGAAATGCATAGAAAACTGCTTTTTTTTGGCACAGCCAATAAAAAAATTGGGGGTTCAAAAAACCCCACAGTACCCCTGAAATGCATAGAAAACTGCTTTTTTTTGGCACAGCCAATAAAAAAATTGGGGGTTCAAAAAACCCCACAGTACCCCTGAAATGGATAGAAAACTGCTTTTTTTTGGCACAGCCAATAAAAAAATTGGGGGTTCAAAAAACCCCACAGTACCCCTGAAATGCATAGAAAACTGCTTTTTTTTTGGCACAGCCAATAAAAAAATTGGGGGTTCAAAAAACCCCACAGTACCCCTGAAATGCATAGAAAACTGCTTTTTTTTTGGCACAGCCAATAAAAAAATTGGGGGTTCAAAAAACCCCACAGTACCCCTGAAATGCATAGAAAACTGCTTTTTTTTGGCACAGCCAATAAAAAATTGGGGGTTCAAAAAACCCCACAGTACCCCTGAAATGCATAGAAAACTGCTTTTTTTTGGCACAGCCAATAAAAAAATTGGGGGTTCAAAAAACCCCACAGTACCCCTGAAATGCATAGAAAACTGCTTTTTTTTGGCACAGCCAATAAAAAAATTGGGGGTTCAAAAAACCCCACAGTACCCCTGAAATGCATAGAAAACTGCTTTTTTTTTGGCACAGCCAATAAAAAAATTGGGGGTTCAAAAAACCCCACAGTACCCCTGAAATGCATAGAAAACTGCTTTTTTTTTGGCACAGCCAATAAAAAAATTGGGGGTTCAAAAAACCCCACAGTACCCCTGAAATGCATAGAAAACTGCTTTTTTTTGGCACAGCCAATAAAGAAATTGGGGGTTCAAAAAACCCCACAGTACCCCTGAAATGCATAGAAAACTGCTTTTTTTTGGCACAGCCAATAAAAAAATTGGGGGTTCAAAAAACCCCACAGTACCCCTGAAATGCATAGAAAACTGCTTTTTTTTTGGCACAGCCAATAAAAAAATTGGGGGTTCAAAAAACCCCACAGTACCCCTGAAATGCATAGAAAACTGCTTTTTTTTTGGCACAGCCAATAAAAAAATTGGGGGTTCAAAAAACCCCACAGTACCCCTGAAATGCATAGAAAACTGCTTTTTTTTTTGGCACAGCCAATAAAAAAATTGGGGGTTCAAAAAACCCCACAGTACCCCTGAAATGCATAGAAAACTGCTTTTTTTTGGCACAGCCAATAAAAAAATTGGGGGTTAAAAAAAACCCACAGTACCCCTGAAATGCATAGAAAACTGCTTTTTTTTGGCACAGCCAATAAAAAAATTGGGGGTTCAAAAAACCCCACAGTACCCCTGAAATGCATAGAAAACTGCTTTTTTTTGGCACAGCCAATAAAAAAATTGGGGGTTCAAAAAACCCCACAGTACCCCTGAAATGCATAGAAAACTGCCTTTTTTTGACACAGCCAATAAAAAAATTGGGGGTTCAAAAAACCCCACAGTACCCCTGAAATGCATAGAAAACTGCTTTTTTTTTTGCACAGCCAATAAAAAAATTGGGGGTTCAAAAAACCACACAGTACCCCTGAAATGCATAGAAAACTGCTTTTTTTTGGCACAGCCAATAAAAAGATTGTGGGTTCAAAAAACCCCACAGTACCCCTGAAATGCATAGAAAACTGTTTTTTTTTGGCACAGCCAATACAAAAATTGGGGATTCAAAAAACCCCACAGTACCCCTGAAATGCATAGAAAACTGCTTTTTTTTGGCACAGCCAATAAAAAAATTGGGGGTTCAAAAAACCCCACAGTACCCCTGAAATGCATAGAAAACTGCTTTTTTTTTGCCAAAACGCTAGAAAGGTCAAAGGTCAAAAGGTCAAAGGTCAAAAGGTCAAAGGTCAAAAGGTCAAAGGTCAAATCGCTAGAAAGGTCAAAAATCAAAATGTCAAAGGTCAAAACGCTAGAAAGGTCAAAGGTCAAAAGGTCAAAGGTCAAAGGTCAAATCGCTAGAAAGGTCAAAATGCCACGATGCGCGTTTTTCATCGCTAGAAAGGTCAAAGGTCAAAACACTAGAAAGGTCAAAGGTCAAAACCCCTGAAATGCATAGAAAACTGCTTTTTTTGGCACAGCCAATAAAAAAAATTGGGGGTTCAAAAAACCCCACAGTACCCCTGAAATGCATAGAAAACTGCTTTTTTTTGGCACAGCCAATAAAAAAATTGGGGGTTCAAAAAACCCCACAGTACCCCTGAAATGCATAGAAAACTGCTTTTTTTTGGCATAGCCAATAAAAAAATTGGGGGTTCAAAAAACCCCACAGTACCCCTGAAATGCATAGAAAACTGCTTTTTTTTGGCACAGCCAATAAAAAAATTGGGGGTTCAAAAAACCCCACAGTACCCCTGAAATGCATAGAAAACTGTTTTTTTTTGGCCAAAACGCTAGAAAGGTCAAAAGGTCAAAGGTCAAAAGGTCAAATCGATAGAAAGGTCAAAATGCCACGATGCGGTTTTTTCAAAACGTCACGATGCGCTTTTTCATCGCTAGAAAGGTCAAAGGTCAAAACGCTAGAAAGGTCAAAGGTCAAAAGGTCAAAGGTCAAATCGCTAGAAAGGTCAACAATCAAAACGTCAAAGGTCAAAACGCTAGAAAGGTCAAAGGTCAAAAGGTCAAAGGTCAAAAGGTCAAAGGTCAAATCGCTAGAAAGGTCAAAATGCCACGATGCGCTTTTTTCATCGCTAGAAAGGTCAAAGGTCAAAACCCTAGAAAGGTCAAAGGTCAAAACCCCTGAAATGCATAGAAAACTGCTTTTTTTGGCACAGCCAATACAAAAATTGGGGGTTCAAAAAACCCCACAGTACCCCTGAAATGCATAGAAAACTGCTTTTTTTTGGCACAGCCAATACAAAAATTGGGGGTTCAAAAAACCCCACAGTACCCCTGAAATGCATAGAAAACTGCTTTTTTTTTTGGCACAGCCAATAAAAAAATTGGGGGTTCAAAAAAACCCACAGTACCCCTGAAATGCATAGAAAACTGCTTTTTTTTGGCACAGCCAATAAAAAAATTGGGGGTTCAAAAAAACCCACAGTACCCCTGAAATGCATAGAAAACTGCTTTTTTTTGGCCAAAACGCTAGAAAGGTCAAAGGTCAAAAGGTCAAAGGTCAAAAGGTCAAATCGATAGAAAGGTCAAAATGCCACGATGCGGTTTTTTCAAAACGTCACGATGCGCTTTTTCATCGCTAGAAAGGTCAAAGGTCAAAACGCTAGAAAGGTCAAAGGTCAAAACCCCTGAAATGCATAGAAAACTGCTTTTTTTGGCACAGCCAATACAAAAATTGGGGGTTCAAAAAACCCCACAGTACCCCTGAAATGCATAGAAAACTGCTTTTTTTTGGCACAGCCAATAAAAAAATTGGGGGTTCAAAAAACCCCACAGTACCCCTGAAATGCATAGAAAAGTGCTTTTTTTTGGCACAGCCAATAAAAAAATGGGGGGGTTCAAAAAAACCCACAGTACCCCTGAAATGCATAGAAAACTGCATTTTTTTGGCACAGCCAATAAAAATATTGGGGGTTCAAAAAACCCCACAGTACCCCTGAAATGCATAGAAAACTGCTTTTTTTTGCCAAAACGCTAGAAAGGTCAAAGGTCAAAAGGTCAAAAGGTCAAAGGTCAAAAGGTCAAAGGTCAAATCGCTAGAAAGGTCAAAAATCAAAACGTCAAAGGTCAAAACGCTAGAAAGGTCAAAGGTCAAAAGGTCAAAGGTCAAAAGGTCAAATCGCTAGAAAGGTCAAAATGCCACGATGCGCTTTTTTCATCGCTAGAAAGGTCAAAGGTCAAAACACTAGAAAGGTCAAAGGTCAAAACCCCTGAAATGCATAGAAAACTGCTTTTTTTGGCACAGCCAATAAAAAAAATTGGGGGTTCAAAAAACCCCACAGTACCCCTGAAATGCATAGAAAACTGCTTTTTTTTGGCACAGCCAATACAAAAATTGGGGGTTCAAAAAACCCCACAGTACCCCTGAAATGCATAGAAAACTGCTTTTTTTTGGCCAAAACGCTAGAAAGGTCAAAGGTCAAAAGGTCAAAGGTCAAAAGGTCAAATCAATAGAAAGGTCAAAATGCCACGATGCGGTTTTTTCAAAACGTCACGATGCGCTTTTTCATCGCTAGAAAGGTCAAAGGTCAAAACGCTAGAAAGGTCAAAGGTCAAAAGGTCAAAGGTCAAAAGGTCAAAGGTCAAATCGCTAGAAAGGTCAAAAATCAAAACGTCAAAGGTCAAAACGCTAGAAAGGTCAAAGGTCAAAAGGTCAAAGGTCAAAAGGTCAAAGGTCAAATCGCTAGAAAGGTCAAAATGCCACGATGCGCTTTTTTCATCGCTAGAAAGGTCAAAGGTCAAAACACTAGAAAGGTCAAAGGTCAAAACCCCTGAAATGCATAGAAAACTGCTTTTTTTGGCACAGCCAATAAAAAAATTGGGGGTTCAAAAAACCCCACAGTACCCCTGAAATGCATAGAAAACTGCTTTTTTTTGGCACAGCCAATACAAAAATTGGGGGTTCAAAAAACCCCACAGTACCCCTGAAATGCATAGAAAACTGCTTTTTTTTGGCACAGCCAATAAAAAAATAAAAAAAAACCCACAGTACCCCTGAAATGCATAGAAAACTGCTTTTTTTTGGCACAGCCAATAAAAACATTGGGGGTTCAAAAAACCCCACAGTACCCCTGAAATGCATAGAAAACTGCTTTTTTTTGGCACAGCCAATACAAAAATTGGGGGTTCAAAAAACCCCACAGTACCCCTGAAATGCATAGAAAACTGCTTTTTTTTGGCCAAAACGCTAGAAAGGTCAAAGGTCAAAAGGTCAAAGGTCAAAAGGTCAAAGGTCAAATCGCTAGAAAGGTCAAAAATCAAAACGTCAAAGGTCAAAACGCTAGAAAGGTCAAAGGTCAAAAGGTCAAAGGTCAAATCGCTAGAAAGGTCAAAGGTCAAAACCCCTGAAATGCATAGAAAACTGCTTTTTTTTGGCACAGCCAATAAAAAAATTGGGGGTTCAAAAAACCCCACAGTACCCCTGAAATGCATAGAAAACTGCTTTTTTTTGGCACAGCCAATAAAAAAATTGGGGGTTCAAAAAACCCCACAGTACCCCTGAAATGCATAGAAAAATGTTGACCTTTCTAGCGATGACCTTTTTTTTACCTTTTTTGTGTGACCTTTCTAGCGATGACCTTTTTTTTAACCTTTTTTGTGACCTTTCTAGCGATGACCTTTTGACCTTTTGGCCTTTCTAGCGATGTACTTTTTTTTCCCTTTTTTTGTGACCTTTCTAGCGATGACCTTTTGACCTTTCTAGCGATGACCTTTTTTTTTTACCTTTTTTGTGTGACCTTTCTAGCGATGACTGTTCTGCCTCCCAGGCAGTTAATTTTGTGTTTAGCACCACCTGTGCTTCTAGTGTGGTATTGCAACAGAAGTAGGACTGGGGGATGGGCAATTTGAGTGTTGATTGCAGGAGTAGCACCTGTTCTTTATTGGGAGTAATTAGGGCACAGGCCAGCTCAGTCACTAGTGGAAAAATACTGATAGAGAGCAGAGCTCAGTCACTCTAGGAAGCAACACTGCTAGACAGCAGGCAGAGATTTTGAGTTTGTTACAGCACATGTTGCAGAGTTATGTGTTCTCCTTCGTAAGCATTGTCTGTAAGTGGATATATTTATAGTTTGCATTTACATAATTCAAAATGTTACTTCTTGTGTTATTTATTGTTTGCTGATGGAATATTTGTGTTTCTGTTTTGTTTAAATTGCAGTTTACTATATACTTTACACACATCAAGAAAATTAAAACTGGAGCTACAGTAGGACGCTACAACCTGACTCTGTGTGGTGTTTAAGGGAGTTTGGCTGGCTGTCAATTAATGGAGACACTGTTAGGAGGACAGCACAATGACCTTTTGACCTTTTGACCTTTCTAGCGATGACCTTTTTTTTACCTTTTTTGTGACCTTTCTAGCGATGACCTTTTGACCTTTTGACCTTTCTAGCGATGACCTTTTTTTTTCCTTTTTTTTGTGACCTTTCTAGCGATGACCTTTTGACCTTTCTAGCGATGACCTTTTTTTTGTGACCTTTCTAGCGATGACCTTTTGACCTTTCTAGCGATGACCTTTTTTTTTACCTTTTTTGTGTGACCTTTCTAGCGATGACCTTTTGACCTTTTGACCTTTCTAGCGATGACCTTTTTTTAACCTTTTTTTGTGACCTTTCTAGCGATTACTTTTTGACCTTTCTAGCGATGACCTTTTTTTTTTACCTTTTTTGTGTGACCTTTCTAGCGATGACCTTTTGACCTTTCTAGCGATGACCTTTTTCATCGTTGCTGCCCAAACATGGGTTGAAGTGGTTAATGTATGTTTTCCAATCAAAATTAAAATCGCCAAAGTAACTAGTAACTAAAGTTTTCAAATAATTGTAGTGAAGTAAAAGTACAAATTTTGGCTCTGAGATGTAGTGGAGTAGAAGTAAAAGTACTGGAAATTGGAAATACTCAAGTAAAGTACAAATACCTAAAAATTGTAATTAAGTACAGTACTTAAGTAAAAGTACTTAGTTACTTTCCCCCACTGGGAATGCCCTCCCCAAAACGCTCAGATGAACAAATAAAAACTAGACTAAAATGTTAGGAAGGGACTAGTGGACAAGAGATCCAGTATGAGTCATTTTACACTTGGTTGCATCAACGACGCATTGTGAGCTTCAAACCCACCTCAAAACCCACCTCTTGCTTTCCCTATATCTAACTCTATTCACTGCTCTTAATGATTTTATTCCTTAGCTTTTAGGGTTTCTATCCCCCTAATACAGAATGTGTTGCTACCTCTGCCCTCCATGTAAAAAGGCCTTGCAAATGGGGAGCGGTAAAACGCGCCTACAGTTCATTTTCAGCGAGACCTGCAGCGTTTTGCCGGGTTTTTGCTCGGAGAAGTCGCGGTGCGACAACGCAAGCGTATT